>NW_003852398.1:5627543-5628244 GCF_000181295.1 Otolemur garnettii | reverse complement strand
CCTGCTATAGGTTATGTGTTTGGTTGAGAGGATAAGTGAATGAATGAATGGATGGATGGAGAGGTAGATGAATCACAGAATGATTAGTTGAATGAGTAGATGGTTGAACAGATAGGAAGGTAGGTGGATATGTATGTGTGGTAGGTGATTGGTTGGGTAGTAAACGTGAGGGTACATGGACTGCTAAGTGGTTGAATGGTTATTGGATAGTTGGATGTTATCTGGTGAGATCTGTGGTTGGATGAACTGCTGATGGATACATGTATGCATGGATTAGTGGGTGGCAGTGTGAACGCTTTGAGAGTGGATGACTGGATAGGTGGACAATTGAAAAATTGAATGTATAAGATATAGGCATGAATGGATAGAAGAGTGGGTGAATGAGGACATGAGTGGGTGAATAGATGTGCTAGGCATCTTGGATCTCTTTGAGAAAATGCTAAATTGGGGAAATGCTAATGTCAGCATTTTTATTTGTTTTATGGGAGAAAGAATTGGTAGAAGAGAAGAAACATAGCATGTACCATTATGTGTTTTATTCAGATTCTTTCATTTCTCTGAGCTTTCATTTCTTCATCTTAAAAAAAAAGGGGGGGGGAAGTCAAATACTATCTACCTGGCAGGTGCTATGAGGTTCAAGTGTGGTATGTGCGTAAGTGTCTGGCCTAGTGCCCTGAATATTGTTAAGTTTTCAAAAATGT
>NW_003852398.1:5605307-5626627 GCF_000181295.1 Otolemur garnettii | reverse complement strand
GGCTATTTTTTGGTTGCAGCCATCATTGTTGTTTGGCGGGCCCGGGCTGGGGATTCGAACCCGCCACCTTAGGTGTACGTGGCTGGCGCCTTAGCCGCTTGAGCCACAGGCGCCGAGCCGATAAGAGCCTCTTACAATCTACAGTTAGTGAGAGAAGGATGGTGAATAAATTGAGTGATTGATTCATTCACTAACATTTGTTTTTTTAAAAATCAATTTAACTCAGGTATGATTTATATACCATAAACCATATCCACTTATAGATAACAATTTGATGAGTTTTGTACCCACAAAACCATGGCCACAATTAAGGTACAGAACATTTCCCATCACAAGAGATTCTCTGTGTCCTTATACACAGTCCATCCTTCCCTCTCACCCCATTCCCGGGCAGCCACTGATCTGCTTTCTGTCACTACAGATTAATTTGCATTTCATATAAATGGAGTCATACATTATGGAATCTTGTTTCTGACCATGTTCACTTAGCTTAATCACCTGAGCATTTTTCCATGGGTTGGAGGCGTCAGTAATCATTCCTTTGTATTATTGACTAATATTGTGTTACTGTGCTCCCTTTTATTTCCTACCAATGTATTTTTTATTCATTTATTCACCCATTATTTAGCCACTTGCTTGTTCATTATTTACAACTTTGTTCATTCATTGATCCATTCCACAAATATCTCCTGCATCCTCACTGTATATATGCTGGGTATTGCTCTGGTACAGTATCAGAGCATATATTACATGTACACATTAATGGTATATATGTATATGTATACATTTTTTTATTAAAGGTACAGGAGCACTAAACAAAGTAAAGAAGTATCAGCACTGAAGGAGATTACCTTCTCCTAGATAGAACCAAATATATAATATGACAGTCGTGATAAATGATATGGAGAGATAAGGCAGGCCCAGGGCAGGTGTTTATGAAGGTGTGCGCTACTTTACATGAAGTGGCTAGAGAAGGTGTCCTGGAGCCAGCTCTGCAGATATTTGGTGCATAAATAATATACAGAAAGCAAGGGTGCAAAGATCTTGATGTAGGCAGGTACTGAGAACACGTGGGGAGCAGCAAGTCTGGAAGAGGTCTGGACTGAGGGTATAAATTTAGGAGCAGTCAGCGTGCAGAGTGTATTCAAAGAAGCAAGACTGCTGAGACCTGTCCCCAAGGGAGTTAGTAGGGACAGAAGAGTCCACAGGGGAGCCCTGGGGCACCCCGATATTTATGGGGCAATAGGATTGGCTACAATCAGCTACGGCATCAAGGACAGAGTAGCTGGAGGGGGAAGGGGGAACAAGGAGAGAGTGGGTCTGGGACTGAGTGCCAAGCAGGTTTTAAACAGGGGATTGGGATCACCTACGTCCAGTGGACACTGCTGGGAGTTTGAGGGGGATGAGGGCTGCAAACAGGAGGTCTTTAGTGTCACAGAAGGTAGTGATGGGAGGGCAGAGGACTGGAGTGGGCTCAGAACAGCAGGGGGAGAGGAAGTGGAGAGTGTGAACACTACACAAACGTGTGAGATGTTTGACCAAATGTAAAGGATAAGAAAAAACCCAGGGTGATAGCTGATGGCAGGTGTGGGGTGAAGTAGATTTGAAGATGGGAATTGTTTGGCATATTTTTATGCTAGTGGATTGATTCAGCATTTACCGAAGGCTTTGTCTTTCCGGGCATTGTGCTATTTATCCCATTCTTATTTCTCATCCATTTCTGGGACTTTGTCCTGTCCTCTGCTGTTAAGTAAGGAGGGTGTCTGTGTGCATCCTGAGGCCCAGGCAGGCTGGGGAGAAGAGGGGAGATATTACAGCCTATCTAAATGGCCCTCCCCTCCTTCAGCCCAAAAAGGGCAGAACAAAGCAGGACTGGGTCCTCTTCAGTCCTGGCTGAGTAGACAAAGTACCATCTCAGCTTTTCCTTCTATTGAGAGGGGCAAGGAGGCCTGAGGGGGGAAGGGCCAGGCAGGAGCTGTGTCCCTCAGTGGAGACTTGACCTGGCTCTGGGAATGAGGTGAGCCCAGCACAGGCTCTGAGGGCCTCTGGCCAGCCCCTCTGCACCCCTGTTTTGTCTAGCTTACAGTCCTTATGGGACAGGGAGGGCCAGGACCAACGACCAGTAGGGGCTTCCTTGCCTTTGGATAGCATCCCCATCCCACTTGGCCCTGGCTTCTTTCTTTCCTCTGGAGGCTGCTTGGAGGGCTGGTGTGGAGTCTGACAGATGTGGGTGTGAACCTGGTTTCATGACATTTTCATGGGAAGACTAGGATGGTCAGCTTGTCCTGCTTAGGAGGGGACTTTCCCAGGTTTAGCACTGAAAGTCTTATGTCTGGGAAACTCCCCAGTCCCGGGCAAACCAGGTCAGTGGGTCACCCTGGAAATGAGCAGGGGACGTGCCTGAGAGAAACTAAAGGGCAGGAATTGTGACTCATTCGGCCTTGTGAGAGGGGTGTGGCAGAGTGGGTAAGGGTCCAGGCAGCAGTCCTGCCTTCTCCACTGACTAGCTGTGAGGTCTAGATAAGAAACTCAACTACTTTGTGTCTCAGTGTGCCCATAGTAGAACAGAGATACTAACTGGTAGACTGAGGGGGATGAGGGCTGAAAACAGGAGGTCTTTGGTGTCACAGAAACTTGGCAGTGATGGAAGGGCAGAGGACTGGAGTGGGCCCAGGAAGACAGGAGGAGAGGACAGGACAACAACCTCCTATTTTATAGGGTTGCTGAGAAGATTATATGTAATGCTTTTAAAACTGCCTGGCTCATAAGAAGGTCTCAATAGATGTTAGCATTTAGCTATGATTTGTGATCTCAATGCCCGTAATAGTTACCTAGGTACTCAGCAAATATTTGTTTAAAGAATTTGTGAATGAATGAATTACCCTGGTATGAATTTATTATATAAGATACAAAGACTAGCCAGGAGAAAGAGAGACTGATTCTATTTTGTGGGAATCAGAAGCAACTTCACAGAGGGGTAAATGCTTGGGCTGGGTGTTCAAGGTTGAGTAGGAGTTTCCAGTTAGACAAGGGCGAGGGAGTAGCCTGTGTAAAGGCACTGAGGCAGAGAATGAATGATCACATGGCTTCCCTTTTATCTTAAGTACAAGCTGGTTTTAGACACAGCTTAGTAACTCAGTTATCAAAGAGACCAAATTGCACAGGGGTTGGTTTTCCTGCACTTGTGATTGTAAACACACCCTCCCCCTGCCCAGTCAATGTTTTTCAATTCTGCATCCCAGTGTCCTGCTCACGTCTAATGCGTAGTGAATGCTAGGTATATACTTGTTGCTCATCTGTCCCTGCTGCCATGGGGTGCGCTGTATGTATACTATCTCACTTAATCTTTACTATTACTATCTCTCATTGTGAAAAGAAATGACTTGCTCAAGCAAGATCCAAGAATTAGTAAGAGAAAGAGCTGGCATTTAAAACCACTAAGTCTGACTCCAGATTAAGCTTTTAACCACTCCCTTACATATTTCTTGAGTTCTTGGCAAATGGTACTTCTGGCTATGGTTCTAAGAACAGGAGGAGTTGGTTGAACTCTAGGATCTTGCTTCTGCTATGGTGGGAAGTAACTCAGTTCAACTCAACTCAAGCAGTGGGGTGTGGGCCGCAGACTGCACGTCAGGCTTGTGGGCTGTAAACCCAGCTGAGGGGCAGTGTCTTGGTTCCCAGCTTTCTAGCAGTGAGATCCTGGGTGAGGTACTGCTCCTCTGTGGCCTTGGTTTCCATTCTTCTAACACGCACGGCCTTGGTGGTATTATAGGGAGAATTAAATGAGCCACATCATGCGAGGCACTTTGAGTAGAGCCTGGCATGTGGCAAGCGCTCAATCTGTGCTAGCTGCTACTGTAACTAACTTGATCAGTACAGGTCTTATGAAACCATGAGACAGTGAGGACACAGGAGGGGGTCATATGTGACCCTGCCTTGGAGGAACTGGGAACACAGCAAGAGAGGATGGTACAAACAGCTCAGAAGAGGGCTAGGCTCAGACCTACCTTTCAGAGTCACTGGCATGTGGGCCTTATTTACAGGTACAGGGATGGGAGATGACATTTGGAGTGGGCATGCACAGTGGGGAGATAAGTGGCAAGTTCTGGGAACTCAATATGGAACAGAGAAGGTGGCACCCTCAAATAGGATGACCAACTGCCCCCTGGTCCTAGGGAAACTGGGACTTTGGTCATGTTGGCTCCAAGGGAGACTGAAGGAGCAGCCAGAGGTGGGAGCAAACCAGGAGGGAGAGTAGAGGGTTTGAAGGAGGGGGTAGAGATAAGGCCAAGGGTGACAGAGACTGACCTGCGCTCCTGGGCTTGATGGTATAAACAGGCTCCAGGCATGTGTGGTTGAAAGTTTGACTGAAGTGGGTTAAAGAATGGAAGAGGGGAGGAGAGAGGGCTTAGACAATTCCGAGAAATTTTGTTGAGAAGTGAAATGAAGACCAGGACACCTACCTAGTTGTTTTAAGATGTGAGAAACTAGAACATTGAAAAAATTCTGACAGGAGAGAGATAGCTGAGAAGGTGAAAAAGGAGATTCAGGAGAGAGAGGATTGGGTGACAGCAAGATGCTTGAAAGGGTAGAATGGGGAGCCCAAGGCTAGGGACTTGGCCTGGGTGGCAGCTGGGCCACTGTCTCCAAGGTACGGGCAGGAGGAGAGCTGAGGAAGGGAGGCTGGGACTGTGCCTAAAGGCCTCCAGTTTCTTTATGAAGGTCATGACAAGCCACTTCCTGTGGGGAGGATGGGCAGCCTGGGTGAGGGAGACTGGAGGAGCAGAGAGGGACCATGGAGTGGCTGCGATGGAGAGGGGGCTGCAGGTGTAGGGTGCACTGTGTCAATCCTTGATGGCAGAGGTGGAGCAGTTTCTGGGAAGATAAGTAATCATGGCTGTTTTGGAGTGGAGCAGAGGTGTTGGGACAGAAAGTCCAAGACAGAGACTAGTGCATTGGTTGGAATGTCCATAGGGGTGTCAAAGTGACGCTAGGCCTCAGTGGATAAAAGGGCCAGGAGGCTGTGGACAAAAGTAATGGGTGAGGCCAAACAGCCTGAGCCCAAAGGAGGGAGCAGGTGTTCTTTGAAGAATGTTGGGCAACATTGGTCAGAAAGTGAACATGGGGAGGAAGGGGGCTCTGCCTCCATCTCCTTTCTCTAAGATGGTGGAAAGCCAGCCTCCCCTGAGGAGGACAAAGCGAGATGACGCCCTAAACACAGAGGCTGCTCTGGATGGGGACGGAGGAAGCTGCATGTGTGAGGGAGCGTGCTATTTATGGGACTGGAGTTCCGTGGGGCAGCAACAGAGGGTTGGGGCAGGAGGGCAGGTGGGACACTGGGCCAGGGGAGAAACTGTGCAGAGACTAAGGAGACAAGAGCTTGTGGAATGATGTCTGATGGATGGACCGCCTTTCAGGGATGTGAGGTCTTGCCCTGGGCCATTCGGTGGGTACTTGGGCCCGGTGAGGATTCCATTGAGGCCCGGAGGTGTGATGAGAGCTACAAGGTGGTGGTGGGGTGCTTATGTTGTGCTCCAAGGAGTCGGTAGAGAGGCCTTTTTGACACCTTCTGGGCTAGGAGCCTGAGGCCTGGGGGCTGGGCCCCCTAAAGCCAGTCTCCCTTGGCCCGGGGAGGGGGCCACCCCTCCCCAGCCTGTGACCCTTGGGTCAGGGGCCATCTCCTCAGGAGCTGGTAGTTTGTGGCTGGCCTGAGCCAGCTGCTTGGAGGGGAGGAGGCCCCTGCAATGACCGGCTCTTTCACACCACAAGGAAAAACAAGCCCATCTGCAAAAACCCAGAGGTGCGAGGTGGGGGCTTGGCAAACAGGCGGCTGTGAGGGAGGGGCCTCCCAGCCTTCCCGCTGAGAAGGCCAGCCAGCCCCAAGCCAGGATCCAGTCCCTTCCCTCCGTGGGGCCTTGGATAGGGCCTTGGATAGAGCCTTGGATAGGAAGCACCTGGAAGACCAGGGAGCTCCAGGGACACTTGCAGCTTGGGGGCTGGTGGAGAAGGAGCACTGTGCAGTGAGTCAGGAGGCCTCAGCCACCCACAGCCTGGACTCCTGGTGCCCTGGGCCTGTTGAGAGGTTTCTGCTTCAGGCCTTGGTCACCCCAGCTATCCAGCCTCTGCTGTCTGTGGCCTGGGATGCTCTTTGGGCTGGTGATGGTGTTCGGCCCTCCCAACATGGGCAGAAGAGCCCGGGCAGAGGGCCTGAGTGCCTGCCCGCTCTGGGCAGTGGAGCCGGCTCGAGTTCCATTCCTGAATATCAATGAGCAGGCCTAGGAATGTCTGCCACACAGCTGGCTGTGGGCAGGAGGGTGGGGCGGGAGGGGAAGGGAGGAAATGGCCCAGCCTGGCCCTCCCAGATCTACCTGCCCCAGCAGCAGGAAGCAGAGCTGGGGGGAGGCAGGACAGCCCAGAGCAAAGACAAAAGAGGACCAAGGCAGGCCCTGAGGAGTAGGGGAGCATTGTGGGGTGGGTGGCACTGCCCTGAAGCTGCCCTCATGCCATGTGTCTCTGTGCCCTCACACCTCTAAGTCTCAAAGTCCAGAATTACAGGTTGTCATTCAGTGACCTGCCCGCCTTCCCCCTCTGGCAGGAGGCAAAACTAGGACTCAGCCCCAGGCCTCTTCAGCTCTAAACCTATGTCATTTATACTGTATCACCCAGGGACGCAGGGGATGGGGGAAGCTACAGATGTGGGCAGCTCAGAAGCTGCTGAGCCGAGAGCTGCATTCATTTCTTCTTCTGCATGAAACAAAGCCTGTGTCAGGCTGGTGTTGGGTGCTGGGGATACATCTGTGAGCAGGGACATTGTAGGGACCAGAGGGAAGAGAATAACACTAATGTGACATTGATCATCCTCAGCCCCTGGAGGAAGATCTGAAAAAGCTGCTAAAGGCCTGCATTTCTCTGCAGGACAGAGGCCTCACCCAAGCTGGCATGAGGATTTCAGAACCAAGCACATCTCAAGACTGAGCCCTGCAGTTTCAGGAGTGGTCAAGTGTTCTGAGAGTCAGGACAGCAGTGACTGACTCCCAAATGTGCCAGGTCCTGGGGTTGACCAGGTAGGGGCCAGCTGTCCAGACTGTTTGACAAGGTTTCTATTGCGTGGAGATCACAGGTCAGGTCTGGAGGCAACCTCAACACGAGGCCATCATGGAACTGCATGCTGGGAGAGAGAGATGAGAGAATCCAGGTGGGAAGAAAGGCTCAGGAGTGGGGGCATTGGAGCTGGCATTTTAGGAGGAATAAATGTTCTACCAGGATGAAGTAGGGAACTGCATCTGTGCAGAAGGGACAGAGAATTTGCAAAGGCCTTGTGTGGCTATATCCCTGTTAGATCAACATGAGGCAGGGAGATGGGCCGAGACCCAGAGGGATGTGCTCTGAATGCCAGGCTGAGGATATGGGCAACCAAGGGGACATTTTGCTTGACCTGAGGAATATCCCATCCTCTTTCTTGGCCTGGAAAACCATTCCAGATGTGTTTAAAGGCATCTGGTGAATTATCAGGGCTGCCTGTGAAGTCAGTGGATGTCTCAAGGCTGATCGGTTTGCCCTTCCATGGGCATGATGGCTGTGTTCGGGCCCCAAGCACACCACTGGAAAAGAGAGAACTGTAATATTGTACTCATGGCAGAGGGTCCCAGGGAACTGCCAGGCATTCCCTGCTGGGACATGAAAATGGTGTTTTAAGACCTTTCCACCCAGATCAAGCTTATTCCCAGAACCCAAGGCTGTGTGACCTTGACAAGTCTCTTATTCTATTTTTCTGCCTCAGTTTCCCTATGGTCTCGGGGTACTCTAAAACATTCTCATTCTGATGCCTCAAAGAGAGGTAGGATTGGCTGACCATATAGAAGGCGGCTGGAGAACTAGATTTGATTAGACTTGGTTGTCATTTCTGATCCTTGATCCTCGGTGGGTTGGTGAGGATGGCAGACTGAGAGCTTCATAGGCTGGTTGCAGTGGTTTCACTATGAGACTAGTCTCTGGGGAGTCCACACACCTTGAAGCTGGCATCTGTATTTCCATAGCGGAAATAGGGGTTTGCTCTTGTCTAGGCCTAGGATGGGGATTAGAGGCAGAATTGGGACCTTTGTCCTTATTAATACAGAGAGGTGGTCAGGATTCATACTCTGAGATCCATCACTCATTTATCCACCTATACATCCATCAATCCATCCATTCCCATCCATCCATCCATCCACTTATCTACCTTTCTCTCCATCCATCCATCCATCCACTCATCCATCTATCTCTCCATCTATCCATTTTTCCATCTCTACATCCATCCACTTATCCATCCATCCATCCATCCATCTATCCCTCTTTCCCTCCTTCTTTCCCTCCAATGATTAATTATTGAGCACAGGGACATTCTAGGTGTGTGATCAACAGTGAATATGAAGGTGCATTGGAAAACATGGTACAAATGTTAGAAGGTTCTCACCTGGCAGTGGGTCCATTCCATTTAGCACTTTAAGGAATGCTCCCACACATCCTTTGTGTGTCCAGGGAGGCTACTTCATCCCTGTGAGCCTCAGTGTCTTCAGCTATATGATGGGGTTTAATGATCACCACGTGTAGTGCTGTTGTGAGTTTCATGAGATGATGGGTGGAGGACATCCAGCATGGCATAAGGTCTCTGCATGGTAGCTGTTACTGGTATTTACCATGGTGTCATGCCTGAGCCTCCTGATAATGGCACAAAGGCAGGACCAGCCATGGACAGTTGAAGAAAGAGAGCAATGGCACTGGGCACAGCTGGCCACCCTCTGGCTGTGTGACAATGAACCAGCTCCTCAACTTCTCAGAATCTTCATTTGTAATCAGCAATAATAATCCTAGCTTGCAGGGTTGGCGGAGAAATTAAAGGGATAATTGAGGCAATCTCAGTGTGTACCTGAGAGGCACCTGCTGAACTTTAGCTTCTTCCTTCCCTTCTCTGAGACAGTAGGTGAGAAGCTCACAAGAGCCATTGATGGGAGATCTCAGCAGGCCTGGGAACCTTTTCCTTCATCCATACATTATTGGGGAAGTCTTGTATAGGGTGCTTGGGCTTAATAATGGGCAAGACAGATGAGGTCCCTGCTCTAGGGGCGCCCTTAGACTGGGAGTGGTGGAGGGGTGAAGAATACCAACTACACAGAGAAGTCTGTGCTAATAGTGATAGGCCTGGAAGGTGCTGCTTGAGATGGGGAAGTCAGGGAACCATTAGTCAGGGAGCCTATTGAAAAAGGTGGCCTTTGAGTGGTGAGCTGAAGGGCAAGAAGCCAGCTGTTTAAAAGTTGGGCAGCGAGGGCATAGCAAGTGCAAAGTCCCCAAGGTTTCAAAGACTGTGGAGGCTTGTGAAAACAGAGGAGGCTGTGGTCTTGGAGTATTTCATGTGTGACGGGAAGAGTGTAAGAGATTCACTTGGGAAATCAGGTAGAGGTCAGGGCAGATATGCCAATTAGTTTATGTATATGAAGATGACTCCTATTTCTCACTCCAGGAAACTGAGGACTCAGGAGAGTTAAACCACTTGCCCACAGTTGAGTTGGCAAGAGATGAAGCCCAGGTGGGTCTCCAGTGTCAAATCCCACTGGGAGGCAAGGGGCAAAGCCCTCAGGTGCTCTGAGGTCCCTCCCTGTGCCCTGCACTCATGAGGGGTGAGGAGAGGAGGGGCCCAGCCCAGGAGAGAGAACATTGTGTCTGTGAGAGAGTCAGAAGAGGCAGCAGCCTAAACACACGGCAGACCCCGGCCAGCCCCGGCTGCCAGCACAACTGCTTGTGCAGCTGCCAAAGAGCCAGATGCCGCTTCTGGAAAAAATATCTTCCTGGCTTGGCACTCTCTGGCCGGCCTGCCTGCCATGCAAGGGGAGGAGGGGGCTGTGGAGTGTGGGCCGCCGCTTAGCACCCCAGAATGGCGCTGCTGTGCCTTTGAAGCCAGGGCAGGGACTGGGAAGGGAGGGGGCAGGGAGGATGCAAGCAAAATATTTTCGCTAAAAATATTCTGGTCCAGGAGAAGATCTTTTTTCTTTTTTTCCCTTACTCTTGCTGGAAAACCAAAGTCTTATTAAAACAACACCAGAATATTTCATGTTGATATCAATTAGGCGAAGGAGAAGGAATCTTGAATTTTCCTCCTTGCCAGTTTCACATAAAAGGAATATTCTCCTAGAGGCCAAAGGATGAAGGTTTTTAGTTTTTTTTCCCCTTCTGCAAAAAATTCCTGCAATGTGGATGGAAAGTTCCTCATGTCTGAGAGCTTCCTGAGAAGTCGGGGCTCTGGGCCTTGAGGCCAAGTTCTCCCCCTAAGTGTGGTGGGGCAGGGCAGGTGGCTGGCCCTTTCGGAAGGCCCTCTGAACCTGCCAGGGAGGGACACAGCCAGACCCACTCTGCATGAGGCCAGCCCGACCTGTGTACACTAAAAGGCCTCTAGCCAGCTGGACTGCTTAGCCAATGCCCAGGAACCCAACAGATATCAGCAGAGCATTTGGCTTTTGCCCCTGGCACCCCTCATCAAAGCTTCTCAGGCAGCATCCAGACGTGGAATTGCTCTGAGGTGCCTGGCTGAGGCTCTTCTCTCTGGTTTAGGCCTCTCAAAGCATGATGGCAGCACCATTTCTGCACACCTACTATGTGTCAGGCACTTCAAATGTCTGTTAACATAATGTCTCATTTAGTCCTCGCAAACATCACAAGGAAGCATGCATTATCCTCAATGCCCCTGAAAAAACTGGGGCTTGGTGTCACAAGGCTAGTCAGCTGTAGTGACAAAATTTGAACACAGGTCCATCTAGTCCTAAATTTTGTGCTCTGTCTTCTGTTCCAACCTCCCTCTAAGCTGCTCCATTAGCTCAGAGTTTGGTCTCCCATTGAGCATTTGGTAAATAGGTGAGGCTCTCTCTTCCTTGGTATTATCTCAGTCTTCCAACTCTAAATCAGAGCTCCTGAAAACAGCCCCTTCAACAATATTTTCTCTCCCCTTTCTCCTCTATTCAGCTTTCTGAATTTTGCTTATTTAAACATTCATTCATTTATTCTTTCATTGAAACTTTCATTCATTACTCCCCATCCATCTGTCCACTTTCTATCTCTCCACCCACCCACCTCCTTCCACCCATGCATCCATCCACCCACCCACCCATTACATGTTTGCCAAGTGCCAAGCACCAGAGATGGAGAAATGACTAGAATACAGCTCTTGCTCAACCTCCATTCAGATCCATGAGGTGGCAAGATGTAATCATAGGAGGTATCCAATCCCACTTCCCTCTGTTGTGATCCAGGTGGGAGGAGGCACATTTCACAGATGAGGAAACTACAGTCTGTGGAAAGTGATGGGCTTGCTGGGTAGTTGGGTTTTATAGTTGAAAGACTGAGAATCTTGAAGCCAAAACAGACTTCTTGTCTTGGCTCTTTTCCTTCTTGCCAAGGTGATTCCGTGGAAGTCACTAAAACTCTGCAAGTGAAGGAGAGAGCAGTAGGTAAGATCAGAGGGGGCTCGAAGCCATGCAAGGTTTTGTAGGCTATTGTGAAGAACTCTGCCACCTGCTCAGAGTAAAATGGTTTGAGTAGAGAAGAAACATGATCTGATTTCAATGTTTTTTTTGAGACAGAGTCTCACTATGTTGCCCTTGGTTGAGTGCTGTGGTGTCCTAGCTCACAGCAACTTCAAACTCTTTGGGCTTAAGTGATTCTCCTGCCTCTGATTTCAGTTTTAAAAGGATTACTTTAGATTTTATATAGAGAATGGCCTGTCAGGACGCAAGGGTACAGCAGAATGATGACCAAAGCAGAATGATGACCAATTAGGAAGCTATTGTGATAGGCTAGGCAAGAGATGATGGTAATTTGGATCAGGGTAATAGCAGTGGAGGTGGCAAGAACCACCAGCTTTCCATGTGACATGAGGTTCATTATTTTATGCCTTGATCCCTGAAAGGATGGAGTTACCATCGCCTAAGAGGGAGAGGCTGTGGGTAGAGCAGGTTTTACGGGGGAAGATCGGGAGATAACGTCTGGATGTGTAGGGTCTGAGGTAGTGACTAAATATCTAAGTGGCAATGCCAAGTAGGCAGCTAAATATGTAGTCTGGGGTCAGGTCAATCTAGGCTAGAGGTATCAATCTGGGAGCCAGTGGTAGATGACTCTCTCTCATCCTTGAGATTGGGTGAGATCCCAGAGTGCGTGTAGAAAGAAAAGACAAGAGGGCCAAGGGCTGAGCCCAGGATGCTCCATCACTAAGAGATTTTCATAACATATAATAAACCCTCAGGGCACAGACATGTAGAAAATACGGTTGTTGCCTTCACAGAGTGTGCATTTTATTTTATTTTTTTGCAGAGTGTGCATTTTATAGAGGGCAACACACATGGAAAGAACGAGAAAGTTCACCAGGACAATTTTTTTCAGAAAAGGGCCAGCCTGAGCAAGAGACTTAACAAAACCTTCTTTGAAAGGACAGACGAATGGCCACAAAACACATGAAAACATGCTCACCGTCCCTAATCATCAGAGAAATGCAAATTGCCTTGAGATATCACTTAACTCCAGTGAGAATAGCCCATATCACAAAGTTCCAAAGCTGCAGATGCTGGCACAGATGTGGAGAGAAGGGAACACTTTTACACTGTTGGTGGGACTGCATACTAATACAGCCTCTTTGGAAAGAAGTATGGGGAATCCTCAAAGAACTCAAAAATAGACCTTCCATCTGATCCCACAATCCCATTAGGTATCTACCCAGGAGAAAAAAAATCATTTTGTCATAAGGACGTTTGCATTAGATTATTTATCGCAGCTCAATTTACAACTGCCAAGATGTGGAATCAACCCAAGTGTCCATTAACCCAGGATTAGATTAATAAACTGCGGTATATGTATACCATGGAATACTATTCAGCCATAAAAAGATGGAGACTTTACATCTTTTGTATTAACCTGGATAGAGTTGGAGAACTTTCTCTTTAGTAAAGTATCACAAGAATGGAAAAGCAAATATCTAATGTACTCAATACTAATATGAAGCCAGCAGATGAACAAATACACACCCACGTAAGAGAAAAACGCAATTTGAGTGGGAGAAGGAAAAAGGAGGGAGGAGGGAGGGATGCGAGGAGGAGGAAGGGGGATTGGCTCTCATACAACAGGTACAATGTAGGGGTACACGGCACCCTTTCTGGGTGAGGGGCACAGCTACAATAGGGACTTTACCTAACAAACACAAACAATGTAAGCTAATTGTTTGTACCCTCATATAAATCTGAGAAAAAAGAAAAGAGAAGGGCCAGCCCCAGGACTGTAGGAGTCCAGAGGTGGCACCTCATTAAGCCCAGTGGGACCATAAAACTGGCCTGTCCCGGTTCCACTCTGACAGATGTTGTCTGAACGAGAGCTCCTGAGTAGCTGGTAGCACCCTCTGAATCTGTTTTGTTCCATAAATGGGGGAAGGGAGAAATCCATGTTGTTCAATCCCAGAGTTTGGAAGCTCATGTAAGTCTCTCCATAGCCCTATCAGATCCACATTATTAGCATCCCCATTTTAGAGATGGAGAAACTGAGGCTGGGAAAGGGGAAGCCACTGTCCCCAGAACTGACATTAAAGATCATGCTCTTAACATGAGAAAGAGAAAGAAGGGGTGCAGAGGGATTACTGAGAAAGGGGATTCAATCTTTACATTAGCTCTCTCCTGAGAGGGAACTCCCCAGCCTGAGTCCAAAGTCAATTGCTTTCAGGTCCCAGGAAGGGGACATCAATGAGGCTTGTGGGCTCCAAGTGGAGAGCACAACCTCATCTAAGGGGCAGCTGTTCCTTGGCCCAGCCAATTGTGGCCCTGCGGAAATGTGGGCCCAGGGTTGCCAGATCTGGTTGCTAAAGAGAAGCCGGAAATCTGGATTTTTATGTGAAATTTCCCACTTTTTAAAACAGTGTTTGGTCCAAACAAAACACTGTGCATGCCGAGTTGACCTCAAGGCCACCAGCTCCAGGCTTTGGCCTTTTGGACTGGTGGTTAAAGGCAAGGATCACATTCACTGGGTTCAAGTCCTCCATCCCTCCTCATCGGCTATATGGTCTTGGGCAAGTGGGTTCGCCTCTCTGAGCCTCAGTTTCCTCATCTGCCAGTCATCCTGGGATTGGGACTGTACAAGCATCATGGGGTGCCCTGTCCCTCTCAGATGCTGGATACATGATGGTGAGGAGGTGGTCTGTGTGTGTGCATGTGTGTGTTGGGTGGGGCTTGGGTGTTGGTTGTGGAAGGCTTTGGGTGGGTTGGAGAATTTTATTGCCTTCACATGTCCTGGCCTTACTCTGGCTCTGAGAGCTGGGGACTCTGTGTGCAGGATCCTTCACAGACCTGGGCTCTAGGTCAGTTCTTCCCTCACTGACCCCTCTTTCAAGCATTCCCCAAGGGCCACTTAGGATGCTCCTGGGCAGTGGGAGCCTCTAGCCTTCCTCACCAGCCTGGCTCTCCCTCCTACCACTTCTCTTCTGCACAGGAGAGCCGTGGGGATGTCTGGATTCCTGAGGGGATGTTTTCCACATTTCTGGAAACCCACTGCGGTTTGGTTTTCCGTGGTAAAGGGCTTGGCTGTGGCTCAGCCCAGTGGAACGGCTGGTGGCTGGGAGGGGCCAGAGTCCAGGAGACATTCATTGAGCACCCACTGTGCACAGGCCCCTGGGATTCACAGATGCTTAGAACAGTCCTGGGCCTTCCAAGAACTTCATTATCTTGTTATGGATACAGACTTGAAACATGAGAAGTTAAAAACAGATCTTAAAAGCAAAGTCCTCACCACATAAGCCCGGAGCCTGCCTTCTCCTGGTTTCCGTCTCCTCCTCCTCCCGGCAGATGCAGGCTCACCCTCCTGCATCGTAGCAATCTCCTGAGCCTGCTTCTTCCTCTCCACCTCGTTCCAAGGTCTTGGTTTGGGGCCCGGTTCTTCTCCCCCACACCCCAGTGATGACAGCTGCCACCTCTCCGGACTCCCTGCCTCCAGCAAGTCCTACTTCAATCCTTCCCCACTGGAAAGGTCTTTCTAAAAGCCAAATCTGCTTATCGGGCTTCCCAACTTAAAGCCCTCAGTGACCTCAAGATTGAGTTCAAACTCCCAATGTTGGGTCACTGGCCTCACAGGGTCTGCCCCAGGCTGCCCTTGACAGCTTCACCTCCTCCCATACTGTTTATGTAACGATAATTAATCAAAGGAAGGTAGACCAGAAGTCTTGAAACCCCTGCACCCTTGACATTTGCTATCTTATTATTAGTGAATTAAGATATTAATGATCATAATGACACACTTTGTCCAGCTCCAGCAGTGAGGGCCTGCCGAACAATGAAGTGTTAATGAACAGGGCTCCTGGCTACAACCTAGGGAGGTGACACGCCTATCCCGTCTTACAGATGAGGAGATTGTCCAGGAAGGGGTGACTTACAGAGGCACCCACCCAGCAGTGAAGGAGTAGGGATTTAAACTCTGACAGCTGGTTCTCCTGCCCCTGGGGATAGCAGTCTCCGTTTATCCACCATGAAATTCATGGATAAATTTTATGTATCAAATTTACATTTCTTTTGAGATGAGAATATTTCAATCCCTTTGAGATTTTTTTTTCTTTTGCTCTGTATTTCAAGTGACCTATTCTACAGAGGATTCCAAAAAATGTGTACACATTTTGAGCACGGGGAAAAAACTGTATTAAAATTGTAATACTCATGGGCAGCACCTGCGGCTCTAAGGAGTAGGGCGCCGGCCCCATATACCAGAGGTGGTGGGTTCAAACCTGGCCCTGGCCAAAAACTGAAAAAAAAAAAAAATTGTAATGCTCACTATATACTGATAACAACAGATGAATACAAGTCGCGTTGAGCACCTGTTGTAACTGCAGACGTCAAATGTGACTTGAGTATTACAAATTTAATACAGTTTTTTCCTTTTTAAAAATGTATGTACATGTTTGGGGCACCCTCTGTATATACAAATTCACATGTTCTCACAGAAGTGTTGAGAGTGACCATATAGGATTCCACCCTCATCAGCAAGGGGTATTATATACTTTCAAACTTTAAAACTGTTGTTAATTTGGTAATAGAAAATTGACGTCTTCTTTTATTAATTTACATTTCTTTGATTTCCAGTGAAGTTAATTCTCCCCTTTCTAAAAAATTACATATATTTCTCATGAATTATTGCTTTCTATCCTTTGACTTGCCTTTGCTTTTATACCTTTCTTAACTCATTCGCCCTTGACAAAGATTTTAACCCTTTGTCATTTTTGAGTATTCATTATTTTTTCCCCCCAATTCTCGGGCTTCTCATTTTCATTTTGTCCTTTTTTCCTTTTTCCGGTACAGATGTGTACCTTTGTTTTTCCCGTTGTCCTTTACTCAGATGAGTCTGAGCTGAAATTCTCGCTGCCCTCCAGCGACTCCCTTTTTTTACTGTAGGTGTTGTCACACTAACCACTCAAAGGCCTGGGGCTGTGATGGTGTGTGGCTTGAGGGCAGTGACTGAGGCTGGTGGAGACCAGACCCTGAACTGCCAATGCCTGGGAGTCTCCACCAGCTCACCATTCTTCCTTACCCTTAGTTTCCCACTTCTGAGCTAGGTACCTTAACTGCGATAAAACCTTTTGACAAAAAGCACGTCAGAATCATTGCTGCAGGACTTCCTGAAAGAGTCTTTTGAATGTATAAATCAGGGTTTTCCTTCCGTATTGACCATTCTGTCCTCTCAAATGACTGTCATAAATATGTGTGGCATCACTGCCTCTTTCAGAAACTGTGGTATGACAAGGCTTACTACCAGGGAGAGTGCCTGCCATTGACCTTGGGGCTTAGGAAAGATAAATATCCTTTCTTCCTTCCCTTTTTCTCTCCTCGTTTTCCTTTGATGAATCTTGACAACTTCCCAGGGTGCTGACAGCACTGCAGAGCTGACTTCTGCTCAAATGATAACTGGGCACCATGTTTCCCAAATTGGTGCTTGATGTGGGGGACACAGAAGTCTTCAGACACAGCTGGAATCTCGGCCAGCTGTTCCAGTGCTTACCTAATCAGTAATCCCAGGTGATGCCTGTCCATCAGTACTGCCCAGGGACCTTAATGGCCTAATATGGGGCCCAGGTGGCTCACAGTCATTTGGCTTTAAAAGACCTACTTCATTTATCTTTCCCTAAACCTGATCCCACTGTAGGACTGGCTTCCTAGGATGGCAGTTCCATTCAGCAT
The DNA here is from genome assembly GCF_000181295.1 of Otolemur garnettii. NCBI lineage: Eukaryota > Metazoa > Chordata > Mammalia > Primates > Galagidae > Otolemur > Otolemur garnettii. The sequence goes on along the minus strand of NW_003852398.1, from coordinate 5,609,411 downwards.
GCGATCTTGGGTCTCTTGTCTTTGTGTTTTCTCTAATGCTTCTGTCCACCCTGCCTGAATGTTAGGTGATGTGAAGTGTGCAGGAGTGGGGCAGTAGAAGGAAGGGGAGAATCCTTGGTCCCCAGAAGTGGAGGCCAAGGTGATATGGGCTACTGAAGCCATACTTTGAGTTGCTGTTTTATGATACTATGGTTTATTTGTTTCATCCAATCATTTGAAATGGAAGATATTTGACAGTTTTTGATTTATCAAAACGGCCATTTCATATGGTTCAACTTAAAATTTTTCAGAAATTATACAAGGGGTGTAGAAGTATCATAAGAAAACACAAGGACAATATAAGAAAGAAAATACACAAATATTCTCACTATTAATATTTTGTTATATAATCCTCTTATCATTTCCAAGTGGGCAAACACATATGCTAACACACAGAGATTTTATAGAAATGGAAGCTAACTACTACCTGATAAATGTTATAATCTAATTAGCAGCATATCGTGAGCGACTTTCCATGTCAATATACATGCTTTTTTTTTTTTTTTTTTTTGCAGTTTTTGGTCAGGAACAGGCCTGAACCTGCCACCTTTGGTATATGGGGCTGGCATCCTACTCCTTTGAGCCATAGGCACTGCCCAATATATGTGCTTCTTTGTCATCATTTTAAATGGCTGTATAGTATTCCATTATGTGGTCATGTCATAATTAACATAATCAGTAGTCTAGAAGGTGAGGGACAGGACGGGAGCTGGGGAAGGACGGGGAGAATGGCTGCAAGGATGAGGGCCAAGGTGATGTGGACTAGTGAAGTCAAGGCTGGAAAGTCTTATAAGGTCCTGTGAAAGGCCCTGGGGGAATCTGAATGGATGAGAAAGAGCCCTTGGCTTTGGAGAGGGGGACTCTGGCAGCCATAGAAAGTGCTGGATGTCATATTCACTTGTTCATTCATTTAAAAAATATTCCTTGAACTTCTGTTATGTTCCAGATATTCTAATGGGGTACTACAGAGAATGAGACAGGCAAAAGCCTGCTTCTAAGGAACTTATATTGTAGTGTGGGGACACAGACGGGGGATGAAGAAAACAATTTCATATTAAGAAAAGTACCAGGAAGGAAAATGAGCAAGGAGAGGTGAGCAAGCCTGAAGTGGAGCTGTGGGTGGGAATGGGAAATCTTGGATGGGGTGCTCAGGTGTGGCACCCCTGAGAAGGGGACATTTGAGCTGAAACCTGAGTGAGTCAGGCCAGAAAGTTCCGGGCGGAGAAACCGTGGAGTGCCAAGTAGAGTCAGTGAATGCAGCCCAGGTTTGAAACATTTCATTCATTCATGTTTTTGTTCAACATACTTGCCTTCAGTTCCTCTGTTGTGGACAGGAATGGAGAAATCAGATGTTACTCCTCCCTGGAGCGTTCACTTCATGTATTCACCCACACAAATACTCAAACACTTTATGTGCCAGGTCTTAGCCTTTAAAAGGAAACAAAGATGACTAAGAATTAAGTCTTTTCTTCCGGAGTGTGGACGAAAGCAAGAAGGGTGAGTGGGGGCAGCCCAGAGGGAAGAGGCGGCCAGCTCAGGATCATGCAAAGATGAGGATAGAAGAGGTGCCCTGGTTTTGCAACCACGGTTTTGTCCACCATGTTTCCTGTCGCCCTGACCATCTTATGTCAGTCCTTTGTCAACCCCAGGTTTATGCACAAGGCTTTCCCCAGCCTTCACCTGGAAAAAGCATTAAACATTTATATCATTGCAGGTGCTAAGATTAAGTCTATAAATGGTTCTGGTTGCAGTTCTCTTATGTTCGCTGGATGTCATAAAAATGGTTCTGTGCAAACAGGGAGCCGTTCCCTTTAACAGCTGGGTGTTAATGACTATACTTCGAAAGCGGCAGAGTTGTGTCTGAGTATCCCCCAAATGGCATACTGGAAGCCCTTGTCCAGGTGGCTGCAACTGTGATGGGACCAGCAGAGTGAGTGCAGGGTCTATTCACATTGTGATGACCAGGTAGCATGTAATTGATCAGTGGAAGATTCAGAACAATAAATAAAAAGAGCTTCAGGGCATACATCCTCACCTGTTAAAATGGCACTGTGGAAGACCTTGGATCTGGAATATCTCAACTTGGACTTGAATTCTACTTCTGCCTTTTGCAGGCTGGGTGACCTTAGGTGTTTCATTCAACCTCTTAGAGCTTCTATCATTTCTGCAATAAGCATGTGACAGACTGCTAGTTGCCCACCAAATAGGCCTTCCCCCACCATTTAATGGAGCCCATGTTCAGCCATATGGGGATGTGCTTACCATGCATTAGATTTGGTCTAAGCCACCATGTGACCAAATTCTGACTTATAGGAACTCTGGTTCATGCAAAACATCTTTTCTCCTTGTATTTCCTGACTAAAATCATTAGTGTAAAAATGTGATAGTTGAGGCTGAAGCAATCATCTTACAACCAAAAAAGTCTGTGCACTGAGGATGGCACAAGGGAATGGTAGAAAGATCTTGATGACAACATTGAACTGTTGCATCAAACTGGGACTCCTTGTTATAGGAGGTAAGGAAATCTTTGGGTTTCTGTTGCTTGCATCTGAAGCATCCCTGACATACAGGACAATTGTGACTACTTTCTAGAGCTTCTGGGGAATTAGATTACATATTGTACGCACTGTGCCAGGTATACTGTCATTGCTGTCCTCCCTGATCCTTGTTGCATATAGTGTGATCTCTCATACAAGCCTGGAGAAGGCCACGTAAGAAGTGATATGTTAGTGGCATTTGCAGGACAGTTGATGGCTTCTAGAAATACTTATGGGACATAATATAGGAAAGCATGATTCAGAATAATTGTCAGCATGTGCAACCTTCAGACCTATAAAAACCCACCTCTTCAACTGAACATTTATCAAACAGATGTGTAGTACACAGCAATTCTCTTAATAGAGATTGTCCCAAGTATGGAAGACAATGAAGTTGGTTGTCTTCATTCATTCTAATACCCTTCCCATCCAAGGTAGTTAGTCTACATCAACAAATGGGAATTCACTCAACTTGGTAGTTATTAGTCCCAGAGTGCCTATGTGACCCAATTCTAGCCAATAAGATAAAGGAATTCTTACTACGGGCTTTCGGGGGGAAGCTTCCTCTCTCCCAAGAGAGAGCGACAAGAAGTGAAGCTCTCCCACTTTGCCTTGATGCTATGGTATCTAGTTGAGACATCTAGAACCACTGTGACCATGTCACTCCCAGGCTGAGGATGAAACGAACCCTGGGCCTTGGAGGACGACTGGAAGGAGCCTGGTCTGGAGGCAATGCTGAGCTGCTGTAGTGCTGGTCCTAGAGCCTGCCCTGCTCCTGGACTTTCTAGTACATGAGCTAAATATTTACTTATGGCTTATGAGTTGGAGTTTTTGGTTTTCTGTTGAAAGCATCCTGCCTGATACTTCAAGTTTATTTAATAGATTTCAGTTTATTCAAAGGAAATTCATATGTACCTCCAGTGTTATAGCACCAGCTCTTGCAGCTCTTAGGGCTTTGGTAAAGAAGGTGTCTCATCCTGTGGCTCAAAGGAGTAAGGCGCCAGCCCCATATGCTGGAGGTGGCGGGTTCAAACTCAGCCCCAGCCAAAAACTACACACACACACACACACACACAAAAGGAAGAAGGTGGCACCATGCTGGTTGTTAAGGATTGGCTAAGAACCGTCCCTATGCTGATGCTGGGCAAGAGAGTTCAGCTGTGGGTTGGTAAAGGAAATGTATCTCTACTGTATTAGTCTCCAATGAACAAGAACCAATAGAAGATAGCATGCATGCTCTCTCTCTCTCTCTCTCTCTGTGTCTGCATGTGTAGAAGGACACATTAAAAAGAGAGTTATTGATTTATTTTAAGAAATTGCTTCACATGATTATGCAGCCTGGCAGATGCCGAATCTGCAGGGTGGGCTGACAGGTTGGAGACCCAGAAGTAATCTGATGTTTCAGTTCAAGTCCAAAGTCTGTGTCTGCTACAGAATTTACTCTTACTCAGGGAAGGTCAGGCTCTTTGTTCCATTTAGGAACATCCAGTTGATTGGATGAGCACTTACTGACATCATGGAGGGAAAT
>NW_003852398.1:5603851-5605036 GCF_000181295.1 Otolemur garnettii | reverse complement strand
CCTGCCTCCGCCTCCCAAGTAGCTGGGACTACAGGCGCCCACCACAACGCCTGGCCATTTTTTGGTTGCAGCCATTATTGTTGTTTGGCGGGCCCGGGCTGGGGATTCGAACCTGCCACCTTAGGTGTATGTGGCTGGCTCCTTAGCCGCTTGAGCCACAGGCACCGAGCCCATAATTATGTCTTAATGATGACAGTGAACTTGATGAGCATTTGGCAGACTGAAGCTCAAAGATGCACAGGGTCAGTGCCCTTGGTGGAGATGTAGAACTTATAACATCCCACCTCTCCTCCATCGGTCCAGAAACATGTCCCTTATCACCCTCCAGGTCAGGGCTAACAGCCTATAATGGGTACCCTACGACTGATGCCTCCCCCTTCACTCTGATTATGCCCTCACAGAGACCCCTGCTCAAAAGCTTTTGATGGCTTCCATTTAAAAACAGAATGGAAGCTTTTGGCAGGAGCTACCATCTTCCAGTAATTCACCAAAATGAAAAGCATAAAGGGAAAGGAGAGAGGCACCCGATTCATGTTCTCTAGACCTTTTAGAAAACATGGAGTTGTTCCTTTGGCCACATGTATTCGAATCTACAGGAAAGGGGATATTGTAGACATCAAGGGAATGGGTACTGTTCAAAGCAGCAGGCCACACAAATGTTACCGTGGCAAAACTGGAAGAGACCACAATGGCACCCATTGCTGGCTGCTGGCATTGTTGCAAACAGGTTCAGGGCAAGATTCTTGCCAAGAGGATTAATGTTCATATTGAGCATATTAAGCACTCTACGAGCCAAGATAGGTTCCTGAAATGCTGAGGGAAAATGATCAGAAAAAGAAGGAAGCTGAAGAGAAAGGCATGTGGGTTCAAGTGAAGCACCAGCCTGCTCCACCCAGAGAAGCTCACTCTGTGAGAATCCATGGAAAGGCCCCTTAGCTTCTGGGACCTGTTCCCTATGAATTCATGGCATAATAGGTTTAAAAATAAAAGGTTACTATTAACCCCCCCGCAAACAGAATAGGGATGAGCCCTGCACTTGAGACCCCAACACTGAGTGCCAGGGTGCCCTTGTGCTGCTTCCTGCAGGCACCTCCATTGCTCCTCCCCAGGCCTCTTCACCTGGCCTCCTATCCTTAGACTAGCCCCTTCTAGAGCTGTTGAATGGATCTCAACCTGGATTGCACA
>NW_003852398.1:5587548-5603816 GCF_000181295.1 Otolemur garnettii | reverse complement strand
GGTGCCATCCCAGACCAGAATCTCACTGTATGGGAGTGGGCCTCAGTGTGTATTTTTGCAAGGACCGCAGGTGATCCTAAGGAACACCAGTCCTAATCCTTTTTCCTTTCTTGAGGAAATACCATTATTATAAAAAGATCTTCACAAGCCGCTTCTCCAGGCTATATTCCCTGACCAAGCCCCTCTGAGTTAACTCTGACACCCTTCCTCACCCCGTTCTGCTCTTAGCGCCCTCAATTCATCCTACATGGTATTGGGCTCACATGTCTTCTACCCCTCGAGGCCACTGGGCCACCACAGCTTCCCCCGTGCAAACTAACATGGGCCATGCTCTGTCACATTTTGTGCCACCGTGCACTCTGCTCCTTCTCGTTGGCGTGCATATCTTATTCCCCTCTCATCCACCTGAGGAGCTCTTCTTCAATCTTGGAAGGCTTACTCAGACATCCTTGCCCTGAGGGACCCTCTGCTGGCCCTCCCTCCGTGATGCCCGCTCCTGCTTCCAGTTCTGTTTGCTTGTGTGACTCTCCCTCTGCAGGGTGAGTGGGTGCTTCAGGTAGCCCTTGGCACGCTGTGGGTGCTCAGTCAAGGTTGGTTAAATGGATTTGCATTTGTAGCATGTGACCGCTGTAACTACCTTTCCCCACATCTGACAGAGACTGACTCATAGTAGGCATTTAAAACGGGCTTGCTGAGTTGAACTTGAATGAAAAGAAAAAAAATAAAAGAAAGGGAGAAAGGGAGGGAGGGAGGAAGGGGGGAAGGAAAGTACGTAGGGGGAAGGAATAGGTTGAAAGAAAGGGAAGAAGGAGGGTGATAAGGAGGGAAGAAAGAAGAAATTCAGAAAGAAAAAAGAGTAGCAGAAAGGAAGGAGAATTAATGAAGGAAAGAAAGGAGTTGGAAAGAAAGAAGGGAGGATAAAAGAAAAGCAAAAAACTCTATTGGAGAGAGGTAGTTGGATCTTTTTTTCGGGGGGGTGCCATTGCAGGAAGAGTGGCAGGGAGAGGGACAGGCACAGTGTACTTTTTAAGAAGCCACCATGAGTACTGAGTGTGTCCTTTTTTCCCACCAAGTACATGACCCAAATCCCCAAAAGAAAATAAACGCTCAGAGATAAACACATCTTCTAGGGAAGTTTCTGTTCTCCTCCCCAGGAACATTGCTGGGAAGGTTTCTAGAAAAGGGAAAATGGGTCCCAAATGGCTGAGTCATTCAACATACGACAAGCAAATGGTCAGGGCTTGCTGGGAAGGGTGGCGAGGCACGGGTGTCACGCAGGTTGTCCTTGCGTCCAGCCCACACAGCCTCATCTCACTGCTGAAATGACAACTGTCATCACTGAGGTCCTCACCAACATCTCTAAAGGGCTGCTGCCTGGGACACTCGGTGAGCCTTTGCCCGAAAGCCATGGAGTCGGCTGCAAATGAACCGGATCCTTAGCTTGGCCAAGGCCTCGCCCCAGACCGGGAACTGAGCTGTGTTCCAGCCTCTGTTCGGCTTGGCTGACGTGATTCTGCCTTCACCCCCAAGTCTGGCCAGGCCCTGGTTGGACCTAAAGCTGGGAAGAGAGGTGGGGGAACATTCCAAGGAAAGAGCTACTGGTTCAGGGCAGCACTCTGAAAAGCTAGGACTGCTATCCCATTTTATAGATGAGGAAACTGAGGGTTACTGAGGACAAGGGACTTGCCAAAGATCACACAGGCAGGAAGAGATGGCACTGGAATCTGAGCCCTGGCCTATTAGTTTCTCAAGGCTGCCATTTCCTTCTCTGCCACTGGCTAATATTTGTGGTAGGGGTTCATATTCTTCCTTTGTTCCTGGGTGATGGTTGCCAATTCATTCTAAAGAAAAAAAGAAGGATTAGATGGGTGTAGTGGGTTATGCCTGTAATCCCAGCACTCTGGGAGACTGAGGTGGGAGATGGGAGGATTGCTGGAAGCCAGGAGTTTGAGGCTGCAGTGAGGTATGATTGTACTACTGCACACCATCCTGAGCAACGGAGCAGGACTCATACTCTAAAAACCACCAAAAAAAGGAAAGTAGATATTTTTGTCTAGAAGATGACCTGTGCTCTACTCAAACTGGGCTCAAATGCAGCAACTAGAGGGCAGGTGTCTTCTCTTAAGAGTTGATAGGTATTGACTGAGCCCAGATCCTTGCCAGGCCCTGTGCTGCACACTGAGGTGACAGCCCCATATGGACAGGACAAACATGGGCCTTACCTTTATCAACTCCACAGTCTAGGTCTGGTTACCGTCAGAGCCCAATCAGGCTGGTCTTGGCTTTGGTAGTGTGGCACCCTGGGTTCTCAGAGCTTGACCTAATGTCTTGGGCTCCTGGTCCTAGGTAGGGTTTCGTCAGGAAGGGCAGGGCAGAGAAAAGAGGACCACCAACAGATGGTTAACTAGCTGGAATGTGCAGGGACCTGGTGACCAGGAGCTTTCGTAAAAGAAGAGGGATGAGGGGAGGAGGGATATATATTTGGAAAGAAAGAGTCTGACCAATTTAGTGGAGAGAAGAAGGGAAAAAAGCCTGAGTCCCCACGGTAACCTGTTTGCAGGAGCTGCCTAATTTAGCAGAAAATCATACACACAGGTCCTGGCACGGGCTGGTGGAAGGTATTTCCTCCCCAGCCTGGGTCAAGTTTCATTCATAGGTACTGTCTAAAATTAGACCCTCTGCTTTCATTCTGGTCCAAACTCCCTGCCTAGCGTAATATTTGGGAGAAACAGGCACTCCATTAAAAGTGCGCCTTCCTCCCTGCGGCCCTGGCCTGGGAAGGGCTGGGTTCTGTCCTCACTGGCGGCCGCTGCGGCTCATAAACCTGGGTCTAAATTCAAAGCATCCGCTCTGACTGGTGACCTCTGCTTCCCTAGCAAGTCCATGCCTCCTCCAGCTCACACCCTAGGCCTGGCCAGGTCACTGGGAGGGACCCATTTCATGCCTGTGACTTTCTTTCTGTCCTGGGGAGTGTGAGGGCTATGATTCCTCAGCAAGGGAAAAGGCCTCTGGGGCTACACGTTGGGACCTCTTGCTAAGGCATGTCCTGCTATCCTCCTCTCTGCTGGGCCCAGAGAACCTGCTAGCTGAACTGGCCTGTTTTATCGTTATTATCATTATTTTCCAAATCAACATAACATCAAGGAAAGAGTCAGTGAGACAGGGGAATTGGCACCATGTTCAGGCCATGCTATTCATTTAGTAAATATTTACTGAGCATCTTGCATTTGGAGTCTTCGGTAGTGTGTAACTGAAATAAGGACACTGGGGAGTTCCTGGCCTTTGAGAGTCAGATGTGAACCAGGGATGGCTGGAATCCTGGCCCAGACATGGTGGGGAGCCCAGGTTCTTCTGTTTACGTCTCATCTCTACTTCTCTTCCCGCAGTGGCTTCAACTTTTCTCTTGACCTGTGGGTCTTTCTCCTCCACAGTCCTCACTACAGAATGTGTTTTTTATTTCAGATGGTCTCAGTTCTAGCCACCAGTGCAGAGACTGACTGTTCTTTCTGTGTTCCAATTCCGAAGTCCCAGGGAAGGTGTCTAATTGGCTTAGCTTTTATCGGGTGCCTGCCTCTAGACCAATAAACAGCTAGCAGGGACAGGGCCATTTACTAGCATGGAGATTCTGCTCGAACCTCATAAATGGCATGAGGAGGAGATTGTTTTAGCACTATGCAGTCCCCACTCCACGAGTGGCCTGTGGGAATACAGAGAAGGACCTTAGCCCATGCCTGGCAGGTTAGGGAAGGTTTTCTGGAAGATCTAGAAGATGACTTCTAAGCTGGGTAGGTAGGATTTAGTCAGGACCTGAGAAGGAAGAGTAGAGAAGGCTGTTGAGAAATCTACTCAGGCAAAGACCTCAAAGTAAGACCCAGACCAGCCGTGCTGACTCTGAGCAAGTGGTGTCCCACTCTGAGCCTCAGCTTCCTTATGTGTAAGTGGGAAGCCTACCACTCTTCTCCTAGAGTTAGGATCACCACATGAACTGCCATGTGAGTTGTGTTTAACTTAGGCTAGTTTTGAGGCTGAGACTTTGTGAAGCATATAACTCATATGCCTCTTGACCTATCTTGACCTAATAAAACATTGTGGCCCCAAGGATAAAACATTTTTTTTGAGTGCGGTAGTCAACAAGACCCTGTCTTCAAATAGCGTCTGGCACGTGGGGCAGTTCAGTGTATGTGTTTTGAGCCCATTTGCTAACCCTGGGTGTGGGGGCCCCACATGGGCAGGTAGTATCTTCTTGGCTGGTTCCTTCACACCTTTAGGTCTCAGCTGAGACATCACAGGGACATTGTTAGAGAAGCCTTCCCTGACCAGCCTTCAGAGGGGGTTTTGCTTTTATCTCCTAGTACATCATCTTGTTCCCCTCATAAGGCTGTGTCTCAACAGTTACTGGGTTGCCTTTGTTTTTACAGTCTGTTTGTGACCAAGACTGAAAGGTCCCTAAAGGTGAGAGTCATGGCTGTCTTGGCCTCTGCCATACTCTCAGGGGTATGCAGGGTGCCTGGCACATTTTGGGTGCTCAATCAATATTTGCTGAATGAATGTATGAAAGAATGATGACATGAAGGAGGGCAGTCTCAGAAGTCTCATGTGGGTAGTGGATTTTCTTGGACAATCTCTGGTTGGGGGTAATGTCCAACCTCCCCAGCAAAGTTGCTACTCTCTAGGTAGCTCCTTGAGTCCTGAACTACCCTGACAGGAACACCCCACCCACACTCTAGTTCAAAGACTTTGGTGCTTGGGCTGAAACCATTTAGAAAACCAGGGTGGAATCCCAGCCACCATGTTCTCCAAGACTCTTCCAACCAGGCATTTGTCATTGGGAAGTGAGGGGCTTGAGTCTGGAGCCCTTCCTCTGCACCCAGCCTCCCTGGGACATTGAACCCCAGAACATGAATGGAAGCTCCTTCCCCTCTGCATCTTGTTAAACCGGGGCTGACTAGCTCTGTCCTACAGAGGAGCAGACTGATGCTGGTGTGGGGGGAGGATAGGGCCTGCCCAGGTGGCCCCCGAATCAGCCCTGGAGCCATGTCTTGGCATCCACCACAGTGAAAAGGCTTACCCCACTTGTCATGCAGTTGTTTACTCCCTCCCAACCTCCCACGGCAGACCCTGAAGTGAGGATGTAAGTACAAATCATTTATCTGGAAAGTGATTCCAGAAAGTTCTGGAAAGGGAGTAGGGCCATGAATCAGGAAAGGCCAGGAGGTCAGCTCTGGGGCAGATACCAGTGTGGGCCACTTAGGCTCAGCCCATCTCACTTCCAGTCAGTGAGAGCAGAGGCTGCACCTCTGGGTCCCACAGCCACTGGTTGAGGGCCCCTGCAGTGGGCTCCCTACACTGCTTGCCTGGCCTGTGTGTTGGAAGCCTTCAGATGGGTCATAGGAGCTTCCAGTTGGGCCCCCTGGGTCAAGCAACATGCAGCGGCACATGGCAGGGGGTGACAGCAGCTGTTAGTCTGACCTCTGAGTGGCCCCCTCAGTACCCCCAAGACTCTCATTGGTTGTTCATGCCAATGTACTCCAAGGATCCCCTCCCTGGTCCCTGATAGTTGACTTTCTCCTTGTCCATCATGCTCTGATGAGTTGCCCACCCTAACCCCCGGACCTTTGACATCCCCACTTAACCTTCTGTTGACCCCTGTTCGTTTTGCTCACCTCCTCCCGTCACCCCTGTGTAGGGGTTTAGAGACTTGAGTGAGATTGGACTAGATGTCCTTGCTGGAACAACAGGAGGGTGGGTCTGTTTCCTGAATGTCTCCTCCTGGGAGCTTCTGTGGCTGACTGAGTGAGTCACGTCTTCCGCCTCCCCCACCCGGCCCCCTCCCCGTCTCAGAGAGGACCTGGCTCCTGCCCTGGTCCTGCTGGCTTCCTTCCGTTTCCCCTCTAAGGAGTAGGGACCTGGGCAGGCCCAGGGTGGGTCACCAGTGGGCCCTACAGCTGTGCTCTTGGCACCCCTAGAGACAAGTGCTCAGGTGTTCCCCTGGGTCCTTGAGGCATCAGGTAGCCCAGTTCTCTCAGGGCCCCGGACAAGGAAGAGAGAACATGATACTGCCCTGATTGGGGCACTGTAGCTGCAATGCTGCTCGGAGGAAAGCTTGTCTTCTTCATTTTACCATTGAGAAAACAGAGGTGCAGAGAAGGTAAATCACGCAGCTGGCTGGTCTTGACTCCAAAGCCCGGAGTCCTAATTCCTTGGCATTACTGAGAAGCAGTGCGTGCCCAGCACTGTGCTGCCCGCACTGAGAGGTGTAAAGAAGAATGTGACGTGGGCCACCACGGGGAGCCTGAGGCTGAGCTGGAGGATGCGGGTGGCCTTCACCCATGGTATTTGCTCACCTGGACCTCTGAGACAGCTGCCCCCAGCCTCCCTGTCCCACTCTTGCCCTTTGTGATCCCCTCACCACAGAGCTGCCAGGGGGAGCTTAAGAAAAATAATAACGATAGTGTCAATTCCCTGTTAATGACCTTCCAGCGCCTTCCCACAGCCTGAGGATGAAACCAGAACTTCCCTGCAAGGCCTCTTTGACCTAGTTCGCATCTCTCTCCATTGTCCTGACCTTCTGGACACCGTTCCTTATGCACTGCTCTCTACATTGGTCCCCTGGCTGTCTCCACACACCCCAAGTCCCTTTGTGGCAGGTGCTGTCACTGCTGGGAGCACATCCTCCCTACCACCTGGAGAAGCCCACCCTGACCCTTCACCCTGAAGCATCTCCTAGTCACATTGCTAGCTCTCATGGCACCTGATTCTTTGCTCTCCACAGGCTTCTCAGCACCTGAGCCCTTTAGCATTTATACAGTAATTAGCTGTTCCTGGTCTCGCCCCACCAGAATGCGGCAGGATGAAGGTGGGCACTTTCCCTTCTGTCCTTCTCACTCTTGTTCCCAGCACACAGTGGGGGCTCTAATAGAGAGGCATTTGCTGATTGACTATGAATTCCAAAAGCATGTGCAAGTGGTTGGAGTATGGTCTGCCGGTGGGGTCCTGGGAAGCCTTAATGAAGTGCACAGGCAGACACATGTCTGTGCCTGTGTCACACATGTGTATGTGTACGTGAGACTCTGGGAGTATGCTCCAGTGCTGTTCTGAGAGCTCCTTGTTCCCTTATGTTTCAGATACAGGGACAGATTGGTAGAACTGAGGACTGGCCATCGCCACTGTCAACACGCCACGTGTGGTGTCTCAGAACCACTCCCGCAGCGCCCCAGCAGCCGCCTCACTGCTCTCCCAGTTTGTCTTCTCACACGGAATAAGGTGCATCCTTGACTTCCAAACCAGACTTTGCTGGGCTTGCCTGGCTTGTTGCCTCAAAGATCGTGAAACCTATTCTGCTTTGTTAACAAAGACTTAAAAACTTTTTTTGAATTAAAATTAAAATTTAATTAATTTTCAAGATCATTGAGTAAACAAAGACTTTTGGTCAAGTCTTCTTCTTGACATCACTCCGAGTCTCCGCATCTGTCCCTTTTAGTGGCTCTACTTGTCTATGTCTCTCTCAGTCTCGCTGCTCCTCTTTCCTTTCTCATTATTTCGTCATTACTGAAAGTGACCCTCGCAATACAAGAGTCCCTTCCCCCTAAAGAGAAGGAGTTGGATGTGACCCAGTGTCCATGCTTTCCTCCCAGCAAGGGCCACCTCCCTCTATGATTGCGTTAGTCAGAGGAGCTCACTGCAGCAAGAGAAAACTGCTACATCTCATGGACTTGGTCCAGTGGAATTTTTTTTCCTGTTCATCTCATGGTCCACTGCGGGTTGCTAGGGATGGGAAGGCTCTGTCCACATAGTCATTCAGGAACCTGGAACATTCCAAGACCCCAGGTTCTTCCACAGGGTGCTCTGCCTTGGCTAACACATAAGACGGAAAGTGGGAGAATTGAGCAGGAACCATTAGGGGAGGTCATGTACATCACTGCTGCCCACATCCCATTGGCATAACCTCAGTGGCATGGTGGCAGCCAGCTGTAAAGCTGTCTGGGAAATGTAGTCTGGAAGCAGGGGACCAGGGTACAGGAGAGGACTAGTGGTGCCAGCCTCACGTCTGTGTGTGGAAGTGCAGGGCAGGGCCTCCTTGTTGCTCTGGAATGGGCAACCCGATACTCTCTGCCATGTTTCTTTGTCCTCCAAATGGATCTCTCTTTGCTAGAGGGCTAGCTGAGTGGGCGAAATCTTGGAAATCTGGGACTGCAGTCTCCTATTCCAAGTGCTCAAACCTCACAATTTCTGATCCCAGGGTCCTGTACTCTCCCTTCCTGGCCCACAGTTGTGGAGGTGTTGGGGAGGTGTGCTCAACCGCACTGACTGAAGGGGATTATCATGTGGGAAGAAAGGAAAGTCCCACTGCCCAGGGGACAACCCCCTCAGGACCATCCCTCTGATCTCTTTGACACATCCTCCTCCTTTGACCGTGTGTATTCAAAGTCTCACCTGGATGTGGCAAATTATTTTCTTGATCCATGGAAGTTGACCTTGCCTCGGGGGCCATCCCTTGTCCCTGCAGCAGGGCATTCCCACAAGTCTCATTTACTCAGATTAGAAATAATGCCACAGTGGCCTCAAGACCCCCCAAGGGGGCTCAGTGTGGCTTTGTCTGCAGAACCATGCTGGGCTGGTGTGGGGCCACCAAGTCTTGCTTTGTTACAGTTGCTTCACCATTGTGAGCTGTGGACATGAGTCTTTTCCTAATTGTTCATTCAGAAGCTAACTGCTGGATTATCTCTCGCTCTTCTCTCTCTCACACACACTGTCTCGTGTACCTCTGCCAGACATTCATTCTCAGGAACAATTTTGACTTCTCCAAGCTCAAACTTGAAATGCATGCAGTGGGCAGGAAGCTGACATCACTGAGTACACTGGGCCAGCCACATGACCATCGGTGGCGACCCACCAGCCTCTGTTCTGGGAGACACCACAGTGACTCTGGCCAGCACGTGACCCACCCTAAGGGTCACGTTAGCCACTGCTGTGTGGGATGGGAGTTTCTATCTTTTCGTGCTTCACATGAGGCCTGAAAGCCATTTTATCTTCTGAAAACTCTGAAGTCTTTTAATTAAAAATGTGAAGTAAGCCTAATTTAAAACACTACATGGGTGAAACGTCTGCTAGAACTGACCACTGGGCTGTCAGTCTAAAGACTTTACTAGGAATCTGTAAGAAGAGCAAGGGCGTGTGTGTCTGTGTCTGTGTGTGGAAGGTGAGGCTCTTTCCTTCAGTTATAAATAAAACACACTTTCTTGTACATTTGTGCTAACAAACATTTCCTTACATTATCTCCAGCCATTTTCCTATCATTAGACATTTAGATAATCTCAAGGTTTTTATTACCATAAATAGTGCCATGATGAACTTCCTTTAAGTTGATTTTTTATATTCATCCATTCTTGTAAGTCCATCTGTCAGAGAATTGGACCAAAAAGATTTGTTTCTAAGACTGTCTTCCCCTTTAAACGACCTCTTTGAGATCAAAGAACATCTTATTTTCTCTGAATTACTATCGTCTAGCACTCTGCCTGAATCATAGCAGACATTCTGTAAATGTTTGTTGTTGAAAGAATGGGCTCGGAAAAAAAGGAAAATCAGCTTTACAATGCCATCGGAGGAAAATATCTAATAAATTCTTGGAGTTGAGTCACTATAACGAAAACAGATTTGGGGGAAGGCAGATACACGCCTGTTTCTCTGCTGATGTCACCCTTTACCATTAAATCACCTCTTTCCATCCTAGAATCTACCCTATCCCATCAATACACCTAAGGTTTATATTATGGACCACAAAAGACAATTCACATTCCTTGGAATCATGATTATGATTGAGCTCACAAACCTGAGGTGTGTCCTTTATGTTTCCACTGAAATTAAAACCAACCAGATGACAGAGGGACAGGAAGGCCAAGCTCTCCCTTCTGGTCACCTCTTCCCTTGAACTTCCCCGGATCTCTGGGGGTTTGAACAATCTGAAATGAAAGTCAGTTAGCTTGGGATGGACCCTGCCCTTGTATGACTCTGACAGTGGGAGCCTTCTTAAATTTTCCACCCTAGGCAACTTACTTCCCTCACACAGAATTAAAAATCAGTGCTCAGTTACAGTCCCAGCTCACCCGAAGAGGGAATTTCCCTCCCAGTAATCATGGCTTGGGATGTGTCATAACTGTGTAGTTTTCTTGGCCTCTAGAAAGACTCACCTCTTTGGGCCTCTTGTTCTTGTGTTTGAATGGCAAAGCCTGAGGGAAAGGGAATAATTAGCAACTGGTCCCTGGTGTCTTTCCACCTGACCCTCGTCAGGATAAATGTAGGAAAGACATTTCCTTACCATACGGGGAAAGGGGGAAATGCCACCATGAGGAACGTGGGAAGTGGCATTTCTCTTCTTTATGACCGAATCGCTAATGGGTATGGGAGCTCCTTTTTGGAATGATGAAAACATTCTGGCATTATATAGTGGGGATAGTTGCTCAACCTTGTGAGTATAGTACTAAAAACACACTGGATTGTACAGTTTAAAAGGGTAAATTTTATGGCTCGTGAAGTGTATTTCAATTCTTAAAAAGAATTTTTAAAAACTGAGTTAACTTTCACTTGCCTCCACCCTCTGCCATCTGTGCTCTTCTGGTGGCCTGAGACCTGGACTCTCTCCCTGCCCCTCCCTGAATCTGGACCCTGGGCTGAAGTTCCCTCTACAGAGGAGCTGGCCAGGGCTGGCTCGGGGAGCCCAGGGAGCCCCTGTGAGCCACAGGCCATTCCTGCTGAAGGGCAGATTTATGGCCTTGAGGCCCCCAGCTGAAAAATGGGTGTGGGATAGGGCCAGTGGACAGAGGCTGCTACGTGGGTAACCAGCAACTGGAAGTGAGAATGTTTTCTTTCCTAACTCCAGGAGAGAAAAGGGGTAGTATAGTCTCAAACACAGAAGGACAAGATTCCTGTATTCTGAATTCGGTAGCTGAAAAAGATCATTGAAATGACTTTAAGTGACAGAATGGATAGTTACCCCTTTTATAATTGGGGTTCTGCTAGATCTACATTTCATTTTTAAAAAATATTGGTTCAGAATAATTTATTTTTATTGTTTAATTTTTAAAATAATTTTTTAATTTTAATTTTTTGATAATTTTTTTAAACTGAGACCCTCAAATCTCTTGAGATCGGACAGCACATGTCACACTGGTTCATACTCAGGGAGGGAGACTTTCTCCTCTGTCCCTTCTGCAAGGGATGGAAGTAGGGTGGGGGGTCTTGTTTTTCAGCTAGGCAGAGCTCTTTTTGTGCTCTCTAGTTGTAAGAGAAAAGCTTTGTTACAGAAGAAATTATTTAAGTCTTGAAATGATACTTTTAGCTCTAAGGCATTTTGAGAATACTTTATCTTCAGTGCAGGGCATTTCCTCAAACTTACTATTTAATCTGGGTTGAAGTCTGGAATATTTCTATTTAAGTGTCAGAAGCCCAGTTCCAAGAGGCTCAAATGAGAAAGAAGTATATTGGCTCAGGTAAACTAAAGCATTCAGGGCTTCAGGCATGGCTTGATCCAGGGCATCAAAAAAAGGTCATCAGCTTTCAGTTTCTTCTCCATTTCTTGGTTCTACTTTCAGTGTTCTGGTTCTACTATCAGAATTAACTTTCCCTTGTGGTGGTGAAATGACCACCAGGCATTCCAGTACTCATACCTTCCCAAGTTCAAGTCCCAGCAAAGAACTAGTTGTAACTCATCAATTCTGGCCTATTACCATGACCAAGAGAATGAGATGTTAGAATTGGCTAAACCTATATCACGTGCCCATTTCTGGAATAAGGATGGAGCCTCATGTTAATCTCTGGACTGAAAGTGAGCAATAATATAGTTCGTTAGAGAGAAGTCATTGCATGTTTGTTGGGAGAGGGGAGAGTAGATGTTAGTTATGAGCAGCTGTTGCCCACAATACCCAGCGTAGTAGAATACATTAAGAGCTTGGCCTGCTGTCTGGGATCCAAACCCAATCCTGCCATTATTAGCTATGTGACTTTCCCAAGCTCAGCTTTTTATTTGGAAAACAGGGATAATAGTAGTACCTCTGTCATAGGCTAGTGAGGATTAAATAAGATGGTCTTTGTAGAATACTTAACACAGTACCCAAACTCCTCAGGACCTTTAAATGATCATGACTGTTATTTCTAAGTATTATTATTATTATTATTTTGAGACACAGCCTCAAGCTGTCCCCCTGGGTAGAGTGCCGTGGCATTACAGCTCACAGCAACCTCCAACTCCTGGGCTCAAGCGAGTCTCCTGCCTTAACCTCCCAAGTAGCTGGGACTACAGGCGCCCGCCACAACGCCCGGCTATTATTTGGTTGCAGCCGTCATTGTTGTTTTTGGTGGGTCTGGGCTGGGGATTCGAACCTTAGGTGTACGTGGCTGGCGCCTTAGCCGGTTGAGCTACAGGCGCCGAGCCTATTTCTAAGTATTATTTTGCATCCAAATACCCTCTTCAGGCCTGGCCCATCAAACCTATGTTCAAATCCATAATCCAGGGCTGCCTAGTGGTGTGACCTTGGGTGAGTCATTTGAACCCTCTGGCTCTTGGCTATACCATGAAGTTGTCTAAAAGATTAACAGTGTAGGCTATAAGGTGGCTTAGTACGGGGTTTGACCCTTGGTAGGCACTCAGGAGAGGGTGCATACTATATATCATTATTTTGTTATTGATGTAGAGAAAATTTGTTTCTATGATTTTCTAGAGAAATATTGGCAGGGACTGTGGGATAAGAGATTGAGATCCCCAGAGAAGGATCAGTAAAACTGTGACTTAGTCACATGTACGACATGAAGGGGAGTGTCTTGGGGGTTTGTTGATGGACATTAAAGGCCAGCATGGGAATCTAGCTTTCCCAACTCCCAGCTCATCCCAGCTTCACCTCTACCAGGGAGCATTCATCTTATGGAACTCATTTCCTTTCTTCTTTTTTTTTCTTTATCAGGCCGAGGCAAGGTTTGAACCTGCCGCCCCTGGTCTGCAGGGCCAGTGCTCTAACCATATAGCTACAGTGCCAGCCACATGGAACTACATTTCCAGTGTCCAGGGTCATCTCACTGCCTGGTGTGAGTTGTGCGGCTTTGTAGGAGCAGAATCCTGATTTTGCTTCTACATTAAGAACAGACAGATCTGTGCTTTGGGAAAGACTTAAAGGAGCTCTTCAGGCTGATGTAGACAAAATGAGAATCAGCACTCCCACTCAGGCCTGGTTCCTGTTGAAGCCTGATGAGCACAGCCTCTGGTAGGCAGAATTTCAGAGGAGGCCAAGGCACAATCAGAAGGTGACAGATCCAATTGCCTGGTAAGAAGTTCAGACAGGCTGGGTGCAGTGACATGGGCTTGTACTTTGGGAGGTCAATGCGGAACGCTCATTTGAAGTTAGGAGTTTAAGATCAGCCTAAACAAGATTAAGACCCTGTCTCCTCAAAAAATGCAAAAATTAGCAGAATGATCCACTTGGCCTAGGAGTTTGAGCTTGCAGTGAGCTATGATGATGTCATTGCACTCTAGCCCGGGCAACAGAATAAAACTATTTAAAAGAAAAAAAAAAGAAGACGTTCAAGCAGGACAAAGAGTAGATTCTCCAAAGGACTCAAGGTATCTCACCTTCATCTCTGACTCCCAGGTCCCCGTTTACCTGTCTGGAGGCAGGCGTTTACAAGCATTTGTCTGTAAAGATGTAGGTCTGTGGGTATGTGTTTTACACAAACATTTTTCTGAGCTATGCTTTTCTTACCTAACACTGTATCTTTGAGATGATTTCATGGATACCTACCTTATTCATCTTAGCAGCTGCATACCGTTCCATTGTGTGGAGGTATTGTGATTTATCTGATCAGACCATAGTTGATGAACATTTAGGATGTTTCTACTTTTTTGGTGCCTACATGTGTATCATGCAGCAAATGCTATTTTCAGGACAGTAATGATAACGGTTAATATTTGTTGGATACACCCAGGAGCTGTTTTGTACGTTTTCCTGTATTAAATTATTTAATCTTCAAAATAAATCTCCATTTTGCAGGTACTCTTATTATTATATCATTGTATAGATGAAGGAACCAAGGCACAGAGAAATTAAACACCTTTGTCACTTCTTTGTACACATGAATGATTATAGAATGCATTCCTAAAAGTGTATTTTGAATTTTGATAGCTTTTACCAAATTGCCCTTATAAGGCATTGCAGCGGTTTATATCCTCATCAACTTCACATAAAAGTTCCTATTTTTCTTATCTATTTCGTGTATATTCAGGAGATAGGAGAAAACGTGTTATCTTTTTCCGCTTTAATTTGCATTCCTTTTGTTCTAAGTAAAAATTTATCTGCTTAAGGAACGATTGAAGTCTTTCCTCATCTTTTTCACTAGATCGCTGATCTTTTCCTTATTACTTTATAAGAGTTCTTTATATATTAGTAGGCCACATTCTTTCTTTTCAATTATTTTATATAAAATGTATTATAAAATATATCACACAGGGAGATGATCTTACGGAACATATAAGTCCAAGATCAAGAATAATATCATGAGTACCCAGGGCCCCTCTGCTCAGCTGAGGAAATAGAACATTTCTAGTACCTTTGATGCTCTCTGTGGCACTTTCTGATTATAGTCCTCTGTTATCCTGAAGTTTACGCTAATTATTTCTTCTCTTTTCTTTGCAGTTGTACCATGTAATTTATGACATGTGGTAAAACTTCCTGATTTAAAGCTCCCTATAAATAGAATTATAATGTATGTATTTTTCTGTGATTTTCTTCTTTAACTCTCATTATAGTTTTTGAGAGGCATCCACGTCCATGCATAGAACTGCGGTTCATTAATTATCAGTGTAATTGTGTGTTTTGATTATGCCATTTATACATGTAAAGCAAGACCCACCGGCAGTATATAAGAATTTCTTTTGCTTCACATTCTCACCAGCATTTGATTTTGTTAGACTTTACTGGGTATATATTGGTATCTCATTATGATTGTAATTGGCATTTCCAAGATTATTGTGGTTGGGCATATTTTCATATTTTATAGCCCACTGAAGCTTCTTCTCCAAAGAGTTTATTACTTTTATCCCTTTCCTATTGAATGTTTTGACTTGTCCTTATTGATTCATTGGTGTTCTTTATATGTCAGAATGTTAGTCTTTTCTCAGTTTTATTTGCCACAAATGTATTCAACTTGTGGCTTTTCTTTTCCCTCTCTTCCTGGTGTCACTTTATAAACAGAAGTTCTTGATTTTAAGCTAGTCAAATTTATTATAATTTTTGATGACTGTTGCTCTTTGCATCTTGTTTGAGGAATCCTTCCTTTCTCTAAAGTCAAAATAATATTCTCTTTTATTTTAGAGTTTTGTCTTTTGCATTTAAGGCTTTAATTCACCTGAGATTGACTTCTGTGATGCTGTGACACAGGAATCCAGTTTTATTCTTTGGCCGTGTAGAGAGACAGTAGTCCCAGGACCAATGTCTATCTTCTGTCACTTGTCTTCGATTTCACTCTGGGATAAAAGAAGTCTCTCTATTTGCCTGGGCCCATTTCCATGCATTTTCTATTCTTTTAAATTGTTCTATTTGCCTGTTCGTGCACCTAAAGCTCTTTCTTACTTGTCATGGCTTTGTAGTACACAAGAACCTTGGTATCTAATAAGGCATTTTCTTCCCTAGCTCTTCCTTGTCCTTCTTCAGGAGTGTTTTGGCTGTTTCTGACTCTTTACTCTCAAATGTTAGAACTGTCTTTCAAGCTACATGAAATACTCTGTGGAGATTTTATATGGAAGTGAATCGAATCCATAGATTGGCTTTAAGAGAAATGGTGAATTGTGGTATATGTACACCATGGAATACTATGCAGCCATAAAGAAAGATGGAGACCTTACCTCCTTCATGTTTACATGGATAGAGCTGGAGAATATTCTTCTTAGAAAAGTATCTCAAGAATGGAAGAAAAAGTATCCAAAGTACACAGCCCTATTATGAAACTAATTTATAGCTTTCATAGGAAAGCTATAACCTAATTATAGCTTAAGCATATGGGGAGGGGGCGGGGGAGGGGAAGAGGGATGGGTGGAGGGAGGGTGAATGATGGGACCACTTCTATGGTTTATCTTACAAGGGTACAAGTGAATCTTTCTAAAAGTAGAATATAAATGTCTTAACACAATAACTGAAGAAAATGACATGAAGGCTATGTTAACCAGTTTGATGAAAATATTTCAAATTGTATATGAAAACACCACACTGTACCCCATGATTGCATTAATG
>NW_003852398.1:5572264-5585966 GCF_000181295.1 Otolemur garnettii | reverse complement strand
GTAGAGTGCTGTGGCTTCACAGCTCACAGCAACCTCCAACTCCTGGGCTCAAGCGAGTCTCCTGCCTCCGCCTCCCAAGTAGCTGGGACCACAGGTGCTCAGCTGTTTTTTGGTTGCAGTTGTCATTGTTGTTTTGGCGGGCCCAGACTGGATTCGAACCTGCCACCTTAGGTACTTGCCGCCTTAGCCACTTGAGCCACAGGTGCTGAGCCAGGGATACTTTAAATAACTGATTCAGTTTCTTTTGTGGTCACGGGGTTACCTGAATTTTCTATTTTTAAAAAATCAAGTTTAATGAGTTGTATTATCTGAAATATAAATTGCCTTGGTTTAAGTTTTCCAGTAAATTGGCAAGATTTTTCACAGTATCTTTATATTAGCAGTAGCATCTGTTTTTATGTCTTCTTTCCCCTTTTTCATATCATTTGTTGTGCTTTTTCTTTTCTGCTTAGTATGACTAGAGATTCGTCTATTTTATTAGTCTTTTCAAAGATGTTTGGCCTTGCTAATTTTTTTACCATATGTTTAATTTTTCAGTAATTTTTAATCTCATCATATCACTTCTTTTATTCTTTTTGGTTTGAGCTATTGAATGCTTGGGTTGTTAGTCTTGAGCTTTCTTCTTTTTAAATGTAAACATTTAAGGCTCTATATTTCCCTGAAAGTTCAGTGGTGGCTGCATTGTACAAATTTTGATATGTAGAAATTTTATTATTCAGCTTTATCCATTTAAATGTTTTTATGCATGTATATCACTAACTCTTAGATCAATGAGTTATTTAGCAATTTGTTCTTAATTCTCCAATGGGTTGCTCCAGAAATTTTCATATTGAACTCAATAAAATAGAAAGTTAATTAATATCTCTACCTTCCTACTAAAAAATAAAATAATCTTCCAATGGTATAATTTCAATCCCCTTCTCCTAAGCTGTGTTATTTTGATCCTTATCTTTGTTCTATTTTACTTTCCTCTAAACTAGATATGATTGTATTTTTATTTATTTAATTTTTTTTTAACAGAAGAAGCACTTTTATTTATTTTTTATTAGATCATAGCTATGTACCTTGATACTGTCATGGGGTACAGTGTGCTATTTTTATATACAATTTGAAATATTTTCATCAAACTGGTTAACATAGCTTTCATGTCATTTTCTTAGTTATTGTGTTAAGACATTTATATTCTTCATTTAGAAAGATTCACATGTACACTTAAAAGATGAACCATAGATGTGATCCCACCAATCACCCTCCCTCCACTCATCCTCCCCCCTCCCTTTCCCTCCCTCTCCCCTTCTCCTGTATCTCAAGAATGGAAGAAAAAGTATCCAATGTACTCAGTCCTATTATTGTACTTTTAAAAATAAATCAATGTTAAGATTTAGTGCATATTTTTACCTTTTCCCTTGTTTTCCGTTTCCATTCACATTTTAAAATTTTCCTAAGATAATTATCATTTTGTTAGAAACCAATCCTTTGGAATTCTCTTGATGGTAAGCTCTTTCAGTTCTTGTGTCTGAAAGCCTAATTATTTTGTTCCATCAGTATGTTCATATTTAGAAGGAGTTGCTTAATTACAGCACATGGTTTAATTTCACTTATAAAAATCTAATCAAAAATTTATACCCTTTAAAATGATTATATTGAGATATAATTAACACATAATAAAATGAACATGTTGAAACCATACAATTTAATAAGCGAAGCTACCACCAAAACCCAGATAATGAACATATCCATTATCTCTACAGGTTTCCTCATGCCCTTTGTAATCTCACCTTCCCAACTCCACCCAACATTCCCCATGCAACTAACTGTGGATCTGCTTTCTGACACTGTAAATTAGTTTGTATTTTTCTAGATTTTGTATCTGTGAAATCATAACATATATGCTCTTTTTTTGGTTGACTTTTTTCCTTCAGCACAATTATTTTGAGATTCATCCGTGTTGTTTCATGCATCAATTCCTTTTTATTGCTGAGTAGTAGACTATGAAGTGGATATACCACAATTTTTTTTGAGACAAAGTCTTGCTCTGTCTCCTGGGCTAGAATGTAGTCATAGCTTACTGCAACCTCAAAGTCCTAGTCTCAAGTAATCCTTCATCAGCCTCCCAAATAGCTGGGACCACGGGTATATACCACCACACTTAGCTAATCCTGCTATTTTTTGTAGAGATGAGACCTTGCTCTTGCTCAGGCTGGTTTCAAACTCTTGGCCTCCAGCAAGCCTCCTGCCAAGTGTTAGGTTGACAGGTGTGAGCCACCACGCCTGACTGATATACCACACTTTATTCATTGGTGGACATTGTTTGTTTCCAGTTTTTGTATAGTACACATAAAGCTGCTATTATAAACACACCAATAGGTCTGGTTTAGCATTTGTGTAACAAGATTGTCAGTTGTTTTTTAGTTGCTATAGAACACCAGCTCGACAGTCGTGTAACTTGAGTATGTCCAGATGAACCAAGCATGGAACCACAGGTGGAACCTAAGCAAACTGATAAAGGGTGGGGACTGAATTAAGAATCCAATCAGATCAAGCCCTGCCACCATCCCATGTCAGGATCTGGCCAAGTCATGCCTCCCAGTATCATCTCATTGCAGGGTCCAATCAGGTCAATCCTCATTACCCTATGCTTATAAAACCTGACCCAGCCCTCAGCTCAAGGAGACAGATTTGAGCATTTCCTCCTTCTCCTTGCCAGTCAACTTGCAGTAAAGCTTTTCTTTTGTCAAAGACCAATGCCATGGTGTTGGCTTTTAAGTGCATCGGGCAGTCAGCCCATTGATTACTTGGTAACACTATAAACATTTTTGTACACGTCCTTATATGGACATATGCTTTTATTTCTCTTGGGTAAATACCTAGGATTAGGATGGCTGGATCATATGGTATGTCTGTGTTTAGCTTTTTAAGAAATTGCCAAACTTTTCTCCAAAGCAGCTGTTTCATTTTACATATCCACCAGCACTATATGAGACTTCCAGTTGCTCCAAATCCTTGTAAACTCTTGGTATGAGTAGTAGTTTTAATTTGAACCATTCTAATAGGTTTGTAGGGGGTATATCATGGGGGCTTTGATTTACATCTCCCCAATGACTAATAACGTCAAGCATCTTTTGATGTGCTTGTTTTCCTCATGCATCACTTCTTTAGTGAAATACCTGTTCAAATATTTTGCCCCTTTTTTAATTGGGTTATTGGGTTTTTATTATTATTAAGTTTTGTTGTTATTAATTGGGTTATTAGGTTTTTAATCTTCTAGATACAAGTCCTTTGTCATATGTATGATTTTCAAATATTTTCTCCTATAAGGTGGCTTATGTTTTCATTATCTTAATAGCATCATTTGAAGGCTAAAACTCTCTAATTTTGATGAAGTTCACTTTATTAATTTGCCCTTGTGTGGCTTGTCTTTTGATGTCATATAAGAAATCTTAGCCTAATTCATAATTCTAATTCTAGAATTTCTGTAATTTTAGGTCTATTATTCATTTTGAGTTATTTTTTGTGCCGTGTGAGTTATGTATCCAAGTTCTTTGTTTTTTCCTTTTGCATAAAGATGTCCAAATGTTCCAGCACTATTGTTTAAAAAGACTACCCTTTTCCCATTGAATTGCTTTGCATTTTCATTGAAAACCAAAGTTGTTGGCTCGGCGCCTGTGGCTCAAGTGGCTAAGGCGCCAGCCACATACACCTAAGGTGGAGGGTTCAAATCCAGCCCAGGCCCGCCAAACAACAATGATGGCTGCAACCAAAAAACAAAAAATAGCCAGGCATTGTGGTGGGCACCTGTGGTCCCAGCTACTTGGGAGGCTGAGGCAGGAGACTTGCTTGACCCCAGGAGTTGGAGGTTGCTGTGAGCTGTGATGCCATGGCACTCTACCCAGGCGAATAACTTGAGGCTCTGTCTCAAAAAAAAAAGAAAGAAAGAAAGAAAGAAAACCAAAGTTGTTGATATATACTTGTTCCTATATATATGGGTCTATTTCTAGACTCCCTTTTATGTTTTCCTTATCCATTTTTCCTGTCTTTCTATTAATAACCACACTGTCTTGATCAGTAGAGGTTCATATTAATAAGTCTTGAAGTCAGGTGATAGAGATCCTCCAACTTAATTCTTACTTGTCAAAGTCATTTTGGCAATGCTAGCTCAGTTGTATTTCTATATGAGTGTAAGAATCAGCTTGTCTATTGCTTAAAAAAAAACCTGCTGACATTTTGATTAACATTGTGTCGAATCTATAGATCAGGTTTGGGAGACTTGACATCTTCATGTTAAGTCCTCTGATTTATGAACATCTTACATCTTTCCATTTAATGAACTCCTCTTTAATTTCTCTTAGTAATGTTTCATAGCTTCCAAGTGTACAGGTCATGCATATCATTTGTCAGATTTATCCCTAAGTATTTCATATTTTTCATGCTATTCTAAATGGCATTGGCTTTTAAATTGTAATTTTAATGTTTTCATTTCTAGCATATAGAAACACAATTTATATTTGTATATTGAGCTTATGTCCTGCAGCCTCACTTATTGGTTCTAGTAGATTCTTTGGAGATATCTTCAGGTTTTCTACATAAAATGTCATATTATTTGTTAAAAAAAAAAGTCTTACTTCTTCCTTTCCCAATTGTATGACTTTTATTTCTATTACCTTCTCACACTTGCTAGAGCCTCATGTACAGTGCTAAACAGAAGTGTTGAAAATAAACATCCCTGTTTGGCTGCTGACCCGAGGGAGAAAACATTCAATCTTTCTTGCTTTAGTATGATGTAGGCTGTAGGTTTTTTGTAGACATTCTTTAAGAGATTGAGAAATTCCTTTCTATTCCTAGCTTGCAGAGAGCTGGTTTTTTTTTTTTTTTGTAATCTGAATTGAATCGAATTTTTTTGTTAAATGCTTTTCCTGTATTTACTGAGTGGATTATGTGGTTTTTCTTTTTAGTGTTTACTCTGATGAATACATTGATTGAGTTTTGAATATTAAACCAACCTTATATTTCTAGAATAAACTCCATTTCATCATTAGGCATTATCCTTTCTATACATTGTTGATATATACATATATATATATATTTTTTTTTTTTTTTTTTTTGAGACAGAGCCTCAAACTGTCGCCCTGGGTAGAATGCTGTGGCATCACAGCTCACAGCAACCTCCAACTCCTGGGGCTAAGCGATTCTCTTACCTCAGCCTCCCAAGTAGCTGGGAGTACAGGTGCCCACCACAACGCCCGGCTACATTATTGATATTAATATACTAAAATCTTATGTAGAGTTTTTGCATCTGGGTTCATGAGACATATTGATCTATGCTTTTCTTACCTTGTAATTTCTTAGTTTGGTTTTGGCATTAGGTAATGCTCACTTCATAGAATGAATTGGAAAGCCTTTCCTTCTGTTAAATTTTCTAGAAGTGCAGGCATACCTCAGAGATATTGCTAATTTGGTTCCAGGCCTCTGCAATAAAGCAAATACTGCAATAAAGTGAGTGTCACACAAATTTTTTGGTTTCCCAGTGCATATAAAAGTTATATTTATGCTACACTGTAGTCTATTAAGTGTGCAATAGCATTATGTCTTAAAAAATGTACATGCCTTAATTAAAAAATACTTTATTGCCAAAAAATGCTGACAGAGACATGAAGTGGAGCACATGAGGTTGGAAACAAGGTGCTGGACAGACTTGTTTGGTTCAGGGTTGTCACAAGCCTTTAGTTTAGAAAACATACAATGAAGCTTATTAAAATGAGGTATGCCTGTGTTTGCGGTTAACAGGTACTATTCCTTCCATAAATGTTTGGTAACAGTCACCAATGACATCATCTGGGCCTGGGGTTTTGTTTTGGAGATGATCTTTTAACCCCAGATTTATTTTCTTTAGCAGGTTTAGTGATACAGTCTGCAGTGATGTCACTTCTCTTATTTCTGATATTGGTAATTAGTGTATTTTCTTTCTTCTTCTTCATCAGTTGAACTAGAAGTTGTTTTCCCTGATTTTTCTATTGTTTTTCTGTTTTATATTTCATTAGTTTTTGTTAGAATTTTTCTTATTTCCTTTCCTCTGCATCCTTTGGGTTCAATTTGCCCTTTTGTTTTCTAGTTTCTTAAGGTAGAAGCTAAGGTCATTAATAGAACTTAGGCATCTAGTGCTATAAATTAACTTATAAGTACTGGTTTAGTGGTAGCCTACAAATTTTGGTATGTTGTGTTTTCACTTTCATTTAGTTTGAAATACTCTACGCTCCCTTTTTGATTCTTTTTTCTTTGACCCCTCAATTATTTAGAAGTGTGTTATTTAGTTTCAAATACTTGTGGATTTTCCAGAGATCTTTCTGTTATTAATGTATAATTTGATTTCATTGTGGTCTGAGAACATACTTTGTAGGCCTAGAATCTTTTTAAGTTTATTGAAACTTGTTTTATGGCCCAGAATATGGTCTGTCTTGGTAAATGTTCCTTGTGCACTTGAAAAGAATGTGTACTCTGCTGTTGTTGGGTGGAGTGCTGTATAAATGCCAATTAGGTCAAGTTGATGAATAGTGTTGTTTAAGTCTTCTATATCCTTATTGATTTTCTGTCTACTTATTCTATCAGCTCTTGAGAGAAGGATATTGAAATCTTTCAATATAATGATGGATTTGTGTGTTTCTCCTTAGAGTTTAATTCTATTTATTTTGTTTCTTGTGTTTTGAAGTTATTATTAGATGCACAAATGTTTAGAGTTCTATCTTGATGGATTAACTTCTTTATCATGATAAAAGACCTTCTTTATCTTTGGTAATATTCTTTGCTCTGAAATCTATTTTGATATTTATATAGCCACTCTATCTTTCTTTTAATTAAAGATAACATGATATTTTTTTCATCATCCTATTTATATGTATATATATGTAATGCATTTTCCTGTAGACAGGATATAATGAAGTCTTTTTTTTAATCCAGTATGAAAATCTCTGCCTTTTAATTGGGGGATATCTAGAACATTTATGTTTAATGTGATTATATGGTTAGGCTTAAGTCTATCATCTTCTTGACCTTTGTTTTCTATTATTCCCATCTCTTCTTTATTCTCTTTTTCCTCTTTTTCTGCCTTCTTTTGGAATAATTCAGTATTTTTTCTGGTTCTATTTCATCTTCTTTGCTGGGTTACTAATCAGAATGCCTTTGTATTTTTAGAGTTTGTTTAGGGTTTATAGTATACATCTTTAAGTAATTGCAGTCAAATGATATGAGGCCACCTCGTACATAGTATACATATTATCACAATGTACACAGTATCAAGCAACATTATGCCTCTTCACTGAGAACCTTATCTTACAAAGTATGCTTCCATTTTCCCCTAAAAGTCTTTGTGCTATTAATGTTATGCATTTTACTTACTCAAAAATTATAAGCACACTCTCCATTATTATATTTCTTTTTTTTTTTGAGATAGAGCCTCAAGCTGTCACCCTGGGTAGAGTGCCATGGCTTCACTGCTCACAGCAACCTCCAACTCCTGGGCTCAAGCGAGTCTCCTGCCTCAGCCTCCCAAGTAGCTGGGACCACAGGCGCCTGCCACAATGCCTGGCTATTTTTTGGTTGCAGCCATTATTGTTGTTTGGCGGGTCCGGGCTGGATTTGAACCCACCACCTTAGGTGTATGTGGCTGGCGCCTTAGCTGCTTGAGCCACAGGTGCTGAGCCATTATATTTCCTTAAAGAATAAGTTATCATTTAATCAAATCTTTTATATTTATCCATTTAGTTGCCTTGTCTAGTGGTTGTCATTCTTTTGTGTGGATCAGACTTCTAACATTTTTTTCTGCAATTCTACTGATGATGAGTTCCTTCTACTTTTGCCTGTTTGAAAAAAGTCTGTACTTTGCCTTTGCTTTTGAAAAATATATTTTCTGAGTATATAATTCTAGATTAATAGTTTTTTCCTCTTTTCAGTACTTTCACATTTTGCTTCATTATATTTTTATTTGTATTGTTTTCGCATGGCTTTAAAAAAATCTGATGTCATTCTCATTTTTGTATCTCTATATAGATAGATAGATTTTTTTTGTTTGTTTTGAGACTGAGTCTTGCTCTATTGCCTGGGATAGAGTACAATGGCATCATAATAGCTCACTGCAAGTCATACTCCTGGATTCAACTAATATTCCTGCTTTAGTCTCTCATGTAGCTGAGACTACAGGCCCACATCACCATACCCAGCTATTTTTCTTTTTTTGTTGGGGATTCATTGAGGGTACAAAAAACCAGGATACACTGATTGCATTTGTTAGGTAAAGCCCCTCTTACAATCACGTCTTGCCCTCAAAAGGTGTGGCACACACCAAGACGCCACCCCCCCTCCCTCCTTCCCTCTCTTATACTACTTGAAATTATTCCACAGCTCACTCATACTCTTTTCATTTTTGAATAACATTTTTATTTTCATGTCTCATTTTGAATAGTTTTTATTGCTGTCTTCAAATACACACACTAATGCTTCAATATTTAATATGCCTTTCATCCAGTGAATTTTTTCATCTCAAACATTATAGTCTCTACAAGTTTGACTTGTGCCTCTTTACATCCTTAATGCTGTTACTTACTTTATTTATTTTGAGATAGGGTCTTGCTCTGTTGTTCCAGCTAGAGTGCAGCAATGTCATCATAGGTCACTGCAACCTCAGAGTCTGGGGCTTAAGTGATCCTCCTGCCTTAGCCTCCCAAGTAGCCAGAACTATGGATATATAACACCACACCCAGCTAATTTTTCTATTTTTTTTTGTAGAGGTGGGGTCTCGTTCTTGCTCAGGTTTGTCTTGAACTCCTAGCTTCAAGCAATCCGCCCACCTTAACCTCCCAAAGTGCTGGAATTACAGGAGTGAGGCACTACACCTGACTAACGTAACTTTTTTGAACACCTGTAATACAGACATAATAACTAGTATAAAGTCTTCTCTGATTTTGACATTTGTGTCAGTTCTAGGTCTGTTTTTATTGAGTTTTCACTTCATTATATATTATGTATTGTATTTCTTGCTACTTTGAATGACATAACTTTTTATTGAATACACATAGCAATCACTTGTTAGTTGCTGCAGACTTTAACTGTGCTTGCTATGTGAATTATACATAACATATTAAAGTGATAACACTTTGAATTAATTCCAGCTTAACCTCAATAATATACAAAAACTTTGCTTCTTTATACCTCCATCCCCATTCTTCTGGCTGTTGATGGCATGATATTAGATTGTGTTCCCCAAAATATAAACTTTTAATTT
Organism: Otolemur garnettii; assembly: GCF_000181295.1. Classification (NCBI taxonomy): domain Eukaryota; kingdom Metazoa; phylum Chordata; class Mammalia; order Primates; family Galagidae; genus Otolemur; species Otolemur garnettii. The sequence goes on along the minus strand of NW_003852398.1, from coordinate 5,576,695 downwards.
TTAAAAAGGCATTAGTGTCTTAAATTATGTGTCATCACAAGCTAAAGTTACAATAATACTAACTTTTAGGCTAATTTTAAAAATAAAAATATATTAGTTTCTTAAATTATGTAGAAAGCAGAAAGTAGAGTTACAACCTGTTGTTACAATAATACTAGCTTTTGTAGTTTACCATATACAAGTATTTACCTTTGTTGAGATCTTTATTTCTTCATATGGTGTCGATTACTGTCTGAGTGTCGTTTCATTTTAACCGGCATGACTCTTTGAGCATTTCTTGCAGGGCAGGTAGTCACAAACTCTCTCAACTTATGTTTATCTTGGAATGTCTTAATTTCATTCTCAGTTTTGAAGGATAGTTTTGCTGGATAGAGGATTCTTTGTTGACAATTTTTTCTTTTAGACTCTAAATATGTTGATCCATGGCCTTCTGGCCTCCAAAAGTTCTGATGATAAATCTGTTGATAATCTGACTTGTATGTGAGTTGCTTGTTTCTTGCTTTCAGATTCTCTCTTTCTCTTTCTAAAGTTTATACTGTAATATAAAATTTTGATTATAATGTGTCTCAGGTGAGTTCTTTGAAGTTTGTTGAGCTTCTTAGATGTTTATATTCATGTCTTTCATCAAATTTGGGAAGTTTTCAGACATTATTTCTTTAAATATTTCTTTTTCTCCTTCTAGGACTTCCACAATACATATGTTGGTCCACTTAATGGTCTCCCACAAGTCTCTTAGATTCTGTTTACTTTAATCTTTTTACTCTCTGTTCCTCAGACTCAAAAATTTCCATCATCCTATCTCCAAATCCACTGATTCTTTCTTTTGCCCACTTAAATCTGCCTTGGAATCTCTCTAGTGAATTTTTCATTTCAGTTATTGTATTTTCAGTTCCAGAATTTCTTTTTGGTTTAATTTTAGTTTTCTATCCCTTTATAGATATTTTCACTATATCATAAATTGCTTTCTTGGTTTTCTCCATATCATCCTTTAGTTCTTAGAGCATCTTTAAAATAATTGTTTTAAAGTCTCTGTCTAGTAGATCTGCCATTAATTCTTTTGGGGGGAAAATTTCTGTTAATGTATATTTTTCCTTTGAATGGGCCATATTTTTATGTTTCTTTATATGCTTTATGATATTTTTGTTAAAAACTGGACTTTGGGGCCATGCCTGTGGCTGAAAGGAGTAGGGCTCTGGCCCCATATGCCAGAGGTGGCAGGTTTAAACCCAGCCCCAGCCAAAAACTGCAAAAACAAAAACAAAACAAAACAAAACAAACACCACCCCCCCCAGACTTTGAATATAATAATATGGTAACTCCAGAAATCAGATTCTCTCCCTTTCCTGAAGTTTGTTGTTTTTCTTATTGTTTTTTGTTTGTTTTTGTTTTTTGATTGTTGTAGGCTGCCTTTGTGCTAAAGATCAGCCTAAAGGAAAAGACTTAAGGTTTTTTCAGGTGTTTTTTAAGCCTACATCTTCCCCTGGACATCTGTGGTCACTTTCTAATTTCCCCCATGTATGTTGTTGCTTTCAAACATTTTAGCCTTTAATGTCTGGTTCTGAAAAGGAGCAAAAGGGAAAAATTAAAGGGAGGGGAAGGATAGTAGCCTTTTTAATCCCCTAGAAGTCACTACAGCCAGATTGGAAGGGCTTGTTATAATGGGAGGAAGGTGTAGGAAAAATGGCTGCCTGCCTTGGTGTCTGCACCTCTGTGATCAGAAGCAGCAATCAAAAATCAGATCACTGATGACAGGATCATTTTGCTTACTCTGACTCACTCAAGCTGTGTGTAGATTGCCCCAAGAACATGTGCACAGCTGCTTGCCATGGGTGGAGGGATGAGTAGCTGCCACTGTGCTGAGAACTGAAATTGGCTAAAATTTACTATGTAGGAATTCCCCTGGAATTTGCAAGTCTTTAATAGTCTCCAGAGTTCCAACACAGTTACATTAGACAGATTTTACTAGTGTTCACTGGTGTTAGGTGGCGAGGAGGGGGACAGATTCCTGGTGCTTTCTACTTCATCATCTTTCCAGAGGACTTCATCTAATTTAGTTTTGATTTCACATATTTTAGTTTCAGAATTTGCATTTTGTAATATTGTATAGATCACCATTTTCTCAAGAAATAGCCTTTCTCTTCACCTGTTATGCCCTTATTTACCTCCAAAATTTTAAATGTTCTAAAGCTCTTATCTGCCAATTCCAATACCTGTTTCCTTTGGAGACCTTCTTATTTTTATTTATTTATTTATTTATTTTGAGACAGAGTGTCACTATGTCATCCTTGGTAGAGTGCTGTGGCATCACAGCTCACAGCAACCTTAAATTCTTGGGCTTAAACAATTCTCTTTCCTCAGCCTCCCAAGTAGCTGGGACTGCAGGTGCCCACCACAACACCTGGCTATTTTTTGGTTATAATTGTCATTGTTGTTTGGCAGGCCAGGGTGAATTCAAATCCACCAGCTCCAATGTATGTGGCTGGCACCGTAGATGCTGAGCTACAGGCACCAAGCCTTTGGGGACCTTTTTATATCAATTGTATTTTCTTTTTATTAGAATCACTTTTCTTCTCTTGATTTTTCAGATGAATCATAATTTTTAAATTGTATTTCAAACACTATATATAAAGAACAGTGAAGACTAAAGTACACTTTGCTTACTTTCCAGAGTGAAAAACCCTTTCTTATCACTGGTATCTGATAATTCACATTTCTCCTTGATCAAGTTGAGATGGGACTGAGCCACAGCTTTAATTGGATTGAGTTCATCTGTGGTCAACTGAACCTCCAACCTCCCAAGTTGCTGCCTTATTTTTTTTTAATCTACTCAGAATTTGAGCTGGGAAGCGGTTGGTTATAGTTTAAGATACTTTTGATTCACTTTTGAATTAAATTCTGTCAGGGTCCTAGAATCCTATTATCATGAGAGTGCGTGAGACCAGATAAACTTTGTTTACCAACTCTTCCTTCACTGCTGCTTTCTCAGCAACACTTGGTAGAGGATAACATGTGGGGCAGGACAATAGCTGAAGTAAGTAACCTGTACTTGTGTTTGGAGCTCTTCTAGACTCCTGCCATCCCACACTGTTGTCTAGGTCCAGCTGATTTCCCTTGTCCTCTAAAAGTCTATCCATCTCTGGCAGGTCTGCTTATACTTCGCCCAGGAGCCTTCTCCCAGGTATGGAAGGTGCTATGGGCTTGTTTTGGTCTAAAATTCTGTCTATCAAGGGTTCTTTGCATTAACTGTTGTTTACTGGCCCCATAAAAAAGTACAATCTTTATATTGTTTTGGTTTTTCTTCTTGTTACCATGAGAACAAATGTCCTTCATGTCTTTCTATATCTTAACTGGAAATAGAAAACCACACGCATGATTTTTTAGTTAGCTTGGCTTTTGCTGATTTTTGTTTTCTTTCGTAGTTTGTTTTCTTCTGTGCTTTTTAATTTTTGGCTGAAAACTCATTTTGGCTGTGGAAATTCTTTGAGGCTTTGGTTCAAAAGCTTATTCTCCTAAGGAATCATGTCTTAGCTATCTGGGGTACCACTGTGAGATAAGTATAAAACAGATTTTTGTCTTGGGGTTTTCGGTTTTCATAGATCTTGCAAATTAGTCTCCAAGTTCATCTGATACCAGGCATATAGTTAAAGATTTTCATGGAAGATTATTCCCTTTTTTGCTGCTATATTCCAAGCTGAGGGTGACACACACAAGGATAGCCATTATCTCTCTATCAGTGTCTCCTATGTTTATGCAGAGGACCTCTGGTATGACTTCTCACTTGAGGTTTTGCCTTCTGTCTCCAGGTGTGTAGCTAGTTAAAGTACAAACTCTGGGCCCTGGAGATTCACAGATGGTTCCAGGGATAATGCTGGCTTCAGTGTTTATCTTAATGGAGTCAAGGTTTCATGTGGTCTCTCGTATCTGGGGTTTACTTCTATTTCCCTGTCATCTGGTATATGCATCTAAAGAGATGTTTTAATATTTTATCCAGCATTTTTTGGTATTAGTACTGAGATAGTTTCTCTGTCATCTAATCTATCATATTGCTTGGAATACAAGTCCATTATTTCTTTATATTTATCAATATCTTTGAACCTTTGCAGGCTTGGGGGCCATCCAGTCATAGTTGACTTTGCATGTCTGCTCTGATCCATTATGTATTGATCTTAAATACATAATACCCCTCAGGGGTCAATTTTATTGCTTTGCTTTTTTTTTTTTTTCAGATTCTTAAGGGTACCACAGTGTAATGCCAAATACTGACAATACCTCTTATCCTATCCTGATATAGCCCTTTGTGGACAGCAGGCTACATCCCAGGAAGCCTGGGATCAGTAGACAGGGAAGGGGCCATGTTTGTTGGAACTCAATGAGGCTGAGGTTCCTATAGAAAAAGACTAACAGTTTTTTTCTTTTTTTTTTTTTTTTTTT
>NW_003852398.1:5544485-5571253 GCF_000181295.1 Otolemur garnettii | reverse complement strand
CTCTCCAGAGTGGAACCAGGGAGCAGCTTCAACAATTCAAATTAGTCTGTTACAGAGTCATCACAAGCATGCCTTGCTTTAAAAAAAAAAAAAAATTTTTTTTTTTGTAACAACAAAACAAAAACTAGTACTGATCACTTTTCTGACAATACACAATTACTCAAAATTAACTAGTCCTGGGAGGGGAAAGGGGGGGCCATACCTAGGGGCCTCGTCTGACTCGAGTACATGTGGGTAGGTGCAGGGCATTTGTCATTATTGCAAAAACGAATTTTAATTTTTAATCTTTAGTTTGATTTAAACATTGCTTTTAGTATGATGCCGACACCAGCTGTGCAGAAAGGGCTCTGGAGAGATGTTCATAGCAGCACACACCTGCGGCTCTTCTTCGGTTCTGGAGGTTCCAGAGCAGCCAATATTGCTTCATCAAATACATTCTTTAGGCCTTTCTGTGTAAGTGCAGAACACTCCACATACTTGACAGCCTTCAGGTCACGGGCCAGCTTTTCAGCAGTCTCTGGTGTGATAGGTTTCTGTTTGTTCTTGGCAAGTTTCTCAATAGTAGAAGGATCATCTCTGAGATCAATTTGGGTCCCAACAAGCAAGAAAGGAGTCTTTGGACAATGATGAGTTATCTCAGGCACCCACTTTTCTTTCACATTTTCAAATGAGGACGGAGAGACCACTGAAAAGCAGACTAGAAATACATCTGTTTGTGGATAACTCAGTGGTCGTAATCTGTCATAATCCTCTTGCCCTGCAGTATCAAAAAGTCCAAGAGTATATGGCTCTCCACCAATCATAACTGTGACTGCATAGTTGTCAAAAACAGTCGGAACATATTCAGATGGAAATTTGTTCGTTGTGTAGGATATCAGGAGACATGTTTTACCAACAGCACCATCGCCTACCACAACGCACTTAATTGTCTGCATTGCTGAAATAGTTTTATCTCCACTTTAAATATTTCCAATCTGATGTTAACCTCAGCTTCTCCACCGGGGTGTTCAACAGTTTTTTTTCTTGCCATATCCCCTCCATCCTCCAAAGTGAAAACTGAAGACTGCCTCTGTCCTCTTTATTCCACCCACAGCCTTTAGGTAGAGTTGTATGTTTGTTTATTTATTTTTAGACAGGGTCTCATTCTGTTGTCTAGGCTGGAGTGCAGTGGCATCATCATAGTTCACTATAGCCTTGAATCCCTGGGCTCAAGTGATCCTCCTGCCCCAGCCTCCCAATTAGCCTCCCAACTACAGGCCTATGCCATCATGCTCAGCTAATTTGTCTATTATTTGTAGAGATGGGGTTTCACCATGTTGCTCAGACCTGAAATGGGGTCTCACCGTGTTGTTCTGGCCTTAAGCATTCCTCTTGTCTTGGCTTCCCAAAGTGTTAGGATTATAAGCGCTTGACCATTGCACTTGACCAAAGCAGGCTTTTTTTTGAGTGACTTGAGTTGTTGTTATTGTTTGGCAGAAGTCCCTGGGGGTCCAGGCAGTGGAGAAATTTGGTTGGGATGGATGGTAGGAAATTCAGTTTTGTGTTGTCTATTGCAAGTGTCCATTAGGAACCTCTAGAGGCAAGTAGAAATAAATCCTTGGACCTCTCTCAAGCAGGTTAGGATACTCCTGGGTCTGGCAGGAAGCTCATGTGGGTATGTTCAACAAACCAACCACTGACAATCCCAAAGGTAATAATTTCTTTTACTCATACTGCACTTTATATTTAACAAGCCATATCCATACCCATGGATCTCCTTTGATTCTTACAATGACTCAGTTTTAGTAGAAGAGAAGATTGAGAAGGTCAGATGAGCCAGTTTGGTAGTGACCTTGCCTGTCATCCTACAGACTTTGAACTTTATTCTATATTCTGCCATCTGTCTTCTCCCACCCAGATCACTATAATGACTTCATTGCATGCCTCCCTGGCTCCAGGTCTGACCCCTCCATCCATCTATCACACTGAGTGGGCAATCTAAAAGGCAATTTTTCCCTTGCCTCTCTCTTCCTCTATATTCTTCTTTCTTTTTCTTTTTTTGAGATAGAATCTTACTATGTTGCCCTCGGTAGAATGAGGTGGCTTCCCAGCTCACAGCAACCTCAAACTCTTGGGCTTAAGCGATTCTCTTACCTCAGCCTCCCAAGTAGCTGGGACTACAGGTGCCCACCACAACACCTGGCTATTTTTTATTCCAGTTGCCATTGTTGTTTAGCTGGCCCAAGCCTGGTTCGAACCCGCCACCCTCAGTGTATGTGGCTGGCACCATAACCACTGTGCTATGAGTGCAGAGCCTCTTACTCTATATTCTTCAATGGCTCCCAGTGCCTTCAGAGAAAATCTGCAAAGCCCTTGAGGTCAGACCTCTTTTGACTTCTTCAGTCTCTTCTTTCTCCTCTTGCTTTTCCTCATTCCAGCCACACTAAACATTCTTCAATTCCTTCACTGGGTGTTGCTCCCTCAAACATATGATATGATGTCCCTTTCATTTGGACAGTTCTCCCATACTCTCACCACATGCACACATCCCCTCCTTGCCCATCAGGTTCCAGCTGCAGAGTGACCCCCTCTCCCTGACTCCTAAGTCCAGGTTAGGATGTCTCCTCTGCAACTGCAGACCCTCCTGAGCTCCCTTCTAGCCCATCACCTGGCTCACAGTGCTGGGAATGCCCCATCATTTTCTCCTCTCCCACTAGAAGGAAAACTCCAGGAGGGCAAAGGCTGTGTCCACCTTGCTCATCATTGAGTCTCCAGCACCAAGCACAGTATTTACACATAATAAGCACTCAGTGGATAGTCCTTGCATTGACTGGGACCCAGGAAGCTATAGACTGCTTGTTTTGCTGTATTTTATGCCAGTTATTTATGGGGTCAGTTGACCAGTGCTTATTATCTTTTATAGCTTAGTTCTAGGCTGAAATGAGGGGGAGGGGCAAAAATAGAATATTAAAGTATCACATGTATCAAGTGCCCCAACATGCTTTACATGTACTATCTCATGTAATCCCCACAACAACCCTATACATTAACTATTATCATCATCCCCACTTTACAGATGAGAAAACTGAGGCACGGAGAGGTGGAGCAGTTTATCCAAGGTCACAAAGTTCAAAAGTGGTGAATGGGTTTCAATCCAGGCAGTGTGATGCTAGAGATTTGAGACTAACTGCCACACAACAGGAACCTGTTGGACCTCCGGAAACTTCTGGGCTGGTCTTGAGACAAGATGAAGCTGCCAGCACAGGATCCCAGGAGGGATGCTCAGAGAAGAGAATAGGCAAGTGTGACACCCTGCAGTCTCAGAAACTCTGCGAAAGTGACACGTTCTAAGGGGGCAATGTGGGAGCTTTCATAGGACCTAGTTACCCAAGACCCTTGGAGGAGGGCTCAGATCAACTTCCTCTAATTTCCCTGTGACTCCTTCAGGAGGCTGTTCTGAAGCCAAGCTGGAGATGTAGGCCAGAGATTCCCAAGAGCCCAGGGTGGAAAACAGTGCAACTAAATGTCAGGGTTTCGGGCCCCAGCCAGGCCTGGCTGCCCTACGCTGAATTCTATCCTCTGGTCCTGGAAGGAAGAAAAAGGAGAGATTCCACAGGAGCCCTCAGGAGCCTCCAAAAGGGGCCCCCCAGCCAGGAGGCAGGGAGAAACGGGCATTCTGGCGGCCAGGTTGAGGTGGAGCAGCCTGGGTCTGCGTGGGGCAGCCGGCAGCCGGGCCACCCGGACACCTCTGACAGGCAATTTCCAATTTCCTATGGAATTAAAGTGTAAAAGCAGAGAGTCCGTCACTGTCTGCTGCCTCCCTGGGAGGGGAGAGAGTTACTGCGGCAGGCTCAAAAAAGCTGAACTGTCCTTTCCCAAATAAAACAGCAACCAAGGAAGGTGGTGGTGGGAAGATGGTTTTAGGGCCCTGGGCTGGACACCTGGGTCTTCTGTCTCCACCTGCTTGGGTGACCTTGAGCAAGTTCCTTCTCTCTGGGTCTCAGTTTCTTCATCATGAACGGAGGTACTGCACAAGAGGATGCTGGAGGCCCTTTCCAGCTCGGAGAGGCTAGCATTTGCTAATAAAGTTGGGTGTGGGAAAAGATGAGGTCTTGGGGAAGAGGGGGAAGGGGCTGGAATCATCCTTGGTTGGAACCGTTAAAGGAACCTCTGTTCAGCCCCAGCCCCAAGGCTCCCAAATCCAGCAGCAGAACTGGGATCCACCCAACCAAAATCAGAGAGGGGAAGCCAAAAGCATGAGTAAGGAGAGGTTGGGCCATAAACATGTCATCTGCCCCCTCTGGGGTCCCATTGGCCCTGCTGGGGGAGGAGATTGCTATTGGGGCCCCCTCAGCCGCATCCCCAAGCCTGCTGGCTTGGCCCAGGGTTCCAGGGTGGAGGCCTGACTGCTTAGAGGTGAAACCCGGCTGGGGATGTGCCTCAGGAACTGTCATGAAGGGGTTGGGGGAAGGCGAAGTCAGGCAATGGGGCTGGCTCTCCACGGAAGGGGTGCCTTCCACCCTGATGTAGTGCAGGGTTTTCTGGTGTGGCCTCCATTTTAGTTCTGCTGGGACTCCTGCTTCTCTAGTCCTGATTGCTGTCCAAAGTTCCAGAAAACCAGCAGCCTGCTGGACTTTGCTCTATGAATCTTTTTGCATTTCAAAAGCAGCATTCCCCAAACCCATCTCTCAAACTATCTTTTCCTAGAGGGTTCCTAGCTCAGAGATGGCACCACCAGCCAGTGCCCCAAGCGGGTGTCCTGGAAGAGGATCCTGGATGCTCTCTTTCCCCCTTACCGCCCACGACGAAGTGATTTGCTTCGCCCACGGCTCCACCCACAGCTAATGTCCTGGCAATCTGACCCTTTGTGCGGCCAGCAATGGTCCATTCCTTTTTCTCAATCTCTCTCTCCCTTTCTGGAACTCAAGTATGTACAGTTTGACTAATCATAATCTAGTTTTCATGTGGCCTGCTTTTAACATTTTCTCATTTTTAATAATGACAACAGAAGCTAGATCTATGATAATAAACTGTGTTTAAAATGCACGATTCCCCAGCCCATTTCTTTGTCCTCTGTCATCCGAGGGAGTCATCGCCCTATACCTTGTGCTTATTGTCCTATTGCTTTCTTTTGACACTATCTTACTTCAGCCATCTGCACTCATAAAGGCTAATTCTAAAGTTTATTCAACGGTACCATTTTGTGTGTAATTATTTGGAATTTACTTTTTTCACTTCCATTGCCAAGCCCGGTAGTTTGTTTGCAAATATGGTTGCAATCACTCCCCAGCCTACCGCCACACGCCTTTTGCAACGTGACTTTGAAGTTCCTTCCATAAAGCAGCAGAGTCTATTTCCCCATTTCTTGAATCTTGGCTGGCCTGACATATTGTTTTGACTATTATAATGTGGTGAAAGTGGCATGGTGCCAGTTTTGAGCTTCAGCTGTATGAGGCTCTTCCTAGTCTCCTGGAACCCTCCACAGCCATTGAACATGTCTGGGCTAGCTTGCTAGGTGATGAGTGACATGTGGCCCAATTGCCACCTTGTCTCAGCCAAGAGCTAGACATCTCTCAGAAGCAGAGCCTCCTAGCTGACTCTCTGCTGACCCGGGACTCATGAGGTAGCCCAGATAAGACCAGAACTTCCCAGCTGAGCTCAACCTAAAATATCTGCCTGCTGAATTGTGAATTAAAGAAGTAATTGTTTAAGCTGCTATGTTGGAGTCGTTTGTTACACAGCAGTCACCAGCTGTTACACCAAGATTCAGCCTTCTTGTTGCTTGCTAGCACAGCTCATTTGTTTTCCCTGCTACATAATATTCCACAGTGAGTATATAGCATAGTTTTTCTACCTCTCTCCTGCTGATGGGCATTTGTGTTTCTGCTATTGTGAAAATGGCTTTCGGAATTTTTTTTGCTCCTATCCTCTGATTAATGTGTGCAAGAGATTACTGTTCCTCTCTTAACTTCATAGTCACTGGAAAACTTGAGTCCATTCTCCTTACTGTCCCAGAAGAAACTATCAAAAATTAAAATTACCTGTAATCCCACCATTTTGGGAGGTTGAGGCAGAAGGATCACTTGAGGCCCAGAGTCGAGGCCAGCCTAGGCATCATAACAAGCCCTCATCTCTAAAAAAAAAACTTGAAAATTAGCCTGATATGGTGGTAGTCCCAGCTACTCAGGAGGCTGAGGCAAGAGGATTACTTGAGCCCAGGAGTTTCAGGCTATAGTGAGCTATGATGACACCATTTCATATTAACTCAGGCAACAGAATGAGACTCCATCTGAGAAACCTGAAAACCCATCAGGACATTCCCCTGCTCACAATTTTTCAATGGCTCTCCTGTATTCTCAGGGTAGAGCTGTGTACCTTTGGTTGATATTAAAGGCCCTCTGGGACCAGGTCAGTGCTGGCATCTCTAACCTTATCTCTTCTCTGCCTCTCTGTGCCTCAGTTTTCTCTTCTGGAAAAAAAAAAAACTAATAACAGACTGAGTCACAGGGTTATGTGGTATGAGGGGATTAATGAGTTAATAACTCACAAAGCTTTAGGATACTCCTTGGCAGAAAGTACCCTACAAATATTTGCTGTTAGTGTTGTTCTTGTAAAAAATTCAGTCAAATGGCAAAGCTGACGTTTCCCAGAGTATATCACACTGCAGGGCCCTTGCCCATGCCAGTCCTCTGCTCAGAAAGCCCACTCTCTCCTTCCTTGCCCGGGAGACTTGATTGCTTAGACTGCACTTATGTGTCACTCGGTCCAATGGCGTTCCTGCTTATGCCACTCAGGAGCACTGACTTCACCCTCCTCTGGACCCCAGTGGGAGTTGTCATTGCTCATGTCTGCTTACTGAGCCTCCTTGAGCACACGGGCTATTGCCCATTTATCTCTGTATCCCAGGGCCCAGCAGAGACTGGTACGGATACATTCATGATAAATGTCTAGTAAGTGAATAAATGAATGACTGACCTTGTTTTCCCCTTCACTCATCATTCATCCACCAGCACTATGGCATCGGCCCCACACCGGGCTAAGAAGTAGACCTCTGTCCAAGGAATCTTGTAGTCTGGTAGGGAGAGACAGACCTCTCCATGGATGAGCGCAGCTCAGTGTGTTCCAGGCCATTGTGCGCAAGTCCCCACCAACTATAGCAGGAAATGAGGCTTAGACCTGAGAGTAAGGGAAAGCAGCCCAAGCACTCAGTGTGTTTAGGAATTTGATCATACACCACAGGAGTTTAGAGAGCCACAAAGATGTATGACAGACCAGAAGCCATCGGCTGAAAGCTCCGAGTGTGCAGGAGCCCAGGCCCAGCCAGGGTCTGACACAGAGGTGGTGGTCAATGTAAATGTTGAATACATGACAAACAATGGAGGGAGTCTAATGAATAAGAACCGCATTTCAGTCCCACTCTGCCACATATCAGTCAGTGACTATGGCCAGGACGTGTCCTCTCCCTAGCCTCAGATATTTTCCAATATCCTATCCAACTCTCACATCCTGTGATGATACAGAGAAACAGGCTGCACCCTCATGCTACTTCTTGACTGACAGGTGCATGCGTGCATATGTGTGCAAGTACACCCACGTGCTGCGCATCCCAGAGCTGGGTTTGGAAGAGTATCTACAGTGATACAATATGAGAACTGACATTTGGGAAACATTCATTCTGTGCTAGGCACAGAAGGCAAAGCTCTCAGCACTTTGCACGCATTAGCTTATTTTACCCTTACCCAAACGACAAGGGATGGATGAGGAGATTATTGCACCCATTTTACAGATTGGGAGATTGAGGTTGCTGAGGTGGGATAAATGGTCCCAGAGCCAGTGAGTGGCAGATAAGGTATTTGAAGCAAGGTCTGTGTTACTCCAAGCTCTTAAGTACTGCTGAGAATTTAGAGATAAGACATGGCTGAAAATTTAGAGATGACTGAGACCAAGGCTGGGGAGAGCTGGGGGTGGGTGAGCAGGGGCATTCAGCTTCACTGTCTCTCCAAGCCTCTGCTAACTGGAGCCAAATCCCCCATGCAAGAAACCTGGCTTGGGCTTTCCTGGGCTTGCACATGCATTTTCACTTTGCTCAACCAAAGGGCTACCTGCAGAGCTCTGTGCTGCTCCTTTCTGGCCAAGGTAAGTGAGGGAAGAGGTCAGTAGAGGCCCTAACTTTGGCTCACCTTCCTGGAGGGTGAATTCCCAGCAAGCCTGAGAGATCCTGAAATGGCCTGTTGGCACTCAGAAAGGAGTCCTGGGACACTGTGGTCCCCAGACACAAGTTCTCCCTGAGTGTGCCACAGAGCAGCTTAGGGGGCCAGTTCAGCCCTGGAAACTCAGCCAGGTGAAAGATTGCTATAGGCTTGCCTCTGGAAGGTATTTTATTTTTTCTAGTGCTTAGAGGAGAAAATAAGAGAAAGAGAAAAGAAAGAAGACAGGAAGGAGGGCCCAGCCTGCTGAGTGAAGTTTCCTGACATGCACATCCCTAACTCCGCCTGACATTGGGGCCGTGGGGCTGCTCTTGCACATGCACTTGAAGGACAGACAGTGAGTGGCCTCTTCTGCAGCTGCACACTCCTCATTCCAAGGCCCCAACTCAACAGGTCTGATGGAAGGTCTTGGAAGAGTATTCTGAATGGAGTCACCCCAGCTGGGAGGGCCATTCTGGGCCCTTGGGGAGAGATTTAAATGGTGGGGACCTCAGAGCCTGCAGCTGCCACTCCTACCCTTCCAGGAGGGGTGAGGAGGGGCTGCGGGCCACAGGCCCCTTCCTCACTAGTCAGGGCCTCAGGGAGAACATCGCCTGGCTCTTGGGGGGCTGTCCCTGGAAGTGACCTGAACCCAGGAACTCAGGGCAGGAGCAGCCTCTACTGTGGCTTCTGCACACGCTCCTGTCCCTCCAGTGAGGTGTGGGGTGGGTGAGGGAAAGGCTTGCTTATGCAGGATTTTGGAAATGTCCCGACTTTCCTCCAGGCAGGCCGAAGTCATTTTCCAAGTATTTCACTTTCCATTTCTCCTCCAGATCTGGTAACACGGTGTCCCTGCCCTCTTCCCCGTGCTGACCCTGCTGCCCTGGGCCTCCTCTGCTGTATTTCATCAAATCCATGGGCTCTCAGAGAGCAGGCCAAACCTGCACCTAGCCCCGTAGAGATGCACACGTGGGCAACAGGCCACGCTTGACCTGCAGAAGCCTCCCATCCAGGCTAAAGGATGGCCATCCAGAGGGGAGCTTAGCGAGGCCCAGGCTGTAAGGGCTGGCATCTCTAGCCAGCTGTGTCACCCCGGAAAGTTCTTGAGCTTTCTGAGTCTCATGGGTTTGTCTGTGAAATGGAGGTTATCTTATCTGTAAGGAAGGCTTGGAGGCTGAGAGAAGGCAATGAAGGCATGTGAAGTCCAAGTGCACATCCGGCTTAGTAAATGGGATGTGATGCTGCTTCAACTTTTGGAGGTAGAGGTCAACTGCTAGAGAGCTTTCCCTTAGGGACAGCTTCTTTGTGTCTTTCGAGGCATGCAGAGGAAGCCCAGATCGTAGAGTCAGCCAAAGCTGGGTATGAACTCTGGTTATGCAGCTTCTTAGCTGGGGTACCTTGAGCAATTCATGCAGCCCTCTGAGTCCCAGTTATAAGTGAAATATAACAGAAAATGCAGGTAAAAAGACACCTTCCTCAAGGTTGAGGGCAGGGTTAAGTGACACAATGCAAACCTTTGGCACAGTGCTGAGCTTGGGGGACAGGGGCAAATTGTGGTGATTCTTCTTTGGGTTGCGGGTAATGGTGTAATCTTCAGCCCTTCTCCCGGGGATGGGCCTGGAAGGTGCCCGGCTGGGAAGCCAGCTGTTTCTTTGTCTAAAAGGAAAAAGATGCTATACATCTCCCTCCACTTAACCCCACTCCCTCCACTCACCACCACCCTTTTTCTTTCTCCAGGCCACATGAGCTTTACAGAGCAGAGACAGAAAGCAGAGCATGAAAAAAAGAAAGAAAGAAAAGAAAAAGGAGCGATCTGAAGCCAGAGTGGGTGTTGTGCAAGAGGCTCCAGAGTTGCAGACAGTTGCAGCCCAGATACGACGTGCAAAGAGAGATGTCGCAGATCTTCCAGGCAGCGCTCCGGCCCACTTTGAAGTGTTGACAACACATAAAATTAAAAGCATCACCATGTGAATTATCACGTTGTTTTTTCCACACTGATAGCCTCTACAAAGCATTTTATACTGATGAATCAATACAAATGTCTCTTTACAAAGACATCAGGAGCAATAATAAAAAACCACATATATATGTGTGTGTATATATATTTTTTTCTTTTTTTTTTTCCTTAAGAGAAACCAACAAAACTAACAAAAAGATTTTAGCTCTGGCTCACACAATAGCTCTAGGTAACATGAGTGAGTTTGTCTCTCCTTTTCATGGTGGTCTTGGAGGTCACGGATGCCTATTTGCTTGGGTCACGTCATACAGCCTGCAGATGAATTTTCCACCTGCTGATTACTCAGCACTGCAAGATGAAACAACCCAGTCCAATGGTATTGCTGTTGTCTCAAGACTGCCCACACATGTGTGTACACGTGTATAGTAATATACATATAGTGTGTGTTAATGTGTATATGCATATATACGTGTGTGTGTATTTTATGGTTTGGTAAAATAAAGCTTGCAAGTTAGGATTAATTTATAACTCGTTATAACTTGATTATTGGCTGGGACTCCCTTTATGTTACAGCAGATGGACTTTTGCGTGAAATATTTTCCCCAAGTTGCTATAGAGATGTGCCAACATCTTTCTGTGGAAGTGATTCCCTGCAGGCCTGTTTGTTGTTGTGCCCGGTGTCGAATCACTTGCAGGCTGAATCACTTACAGCTCTCGCAGAGGCTGATTAAAGAGCCCAGGGACCCTGGGAGTGTCCAGCCTCTCAGCTATTGCCACCAGGGATAGGCTGCAAAAGTCGTTAGGGCTGGATGGGGGTGGGTGCTGGGCTGGTGGGTGGAGGGAGTGCCCAGGTGAGCCAGGCAGCTGTGGGGGAGAGGGTACCACAGGAGAGGAAAGCAGCTCAGGCGGCTGGCTGCTGGATGTAGTTTTAGAAACATGTCCAACTCTTCTCTCTTCTAGTCCCTATGGCAAGACTGTGATGTGAATCTAGTCACTTCCATTTTTCAGGTGGGGAAAATGAAGCACAGCAAAGTTAAATGATTTGTTCAAGCCACTGCCTCAACATTCAAACCAGGATGTTCCAACTCTGCGATCTCACCATTGGTGTCTTCCCCAAATGAGGGTGAGATGGAATCAATGGGGTGCACTGGAACATGGGATCTTGGGTGAACTGAGAAGCCACAGGCTGGGCAGGGTGGCCAAATTTATCCCTCTGCCAGTTCTCTGACTGTCAGAGGATCTTCAGACAAAACCTCCAACTTCCATCACGCAACTCACAGTCCATTTGGGTAGACACACTCAGGCCTGTCTGAACAGCAACATAAACATGGCCAAGCACCGAGACGCTGTGGGTCCTGACTCTTGAACCAGAGGCTATTATGGGAGTCCTGACTCCTCCTCCTCCTCCTCCTCATCTCATGCAAAGATGCAAACTGGGTCATGTTTCCAGAGAGCAGAGTTTACAAAGAGGGTGGCCTGGAGTGGTGACAAGGGCATGGGCTTTGAAGTCAGAAAGCCTCAAGTTAGACTCTTGAATCCACACTTGTGTGGAAGTGTGACTTCAGGCAATGTATTCATTTTCTCTTAGCTCTAGTTTTCCTCATCTGTGAAATGGATCTTGTAGTACCTACCTTGCAGAGTTAGACCCAGCTCTCCCCCTGGAATGGGAGCTCCCTAGAATAGGGCCTGGAATACAGGAGACCTCTTTAAATACATACTGAGTAAATGAATTTGTTTTTAATATGAGGTCTGACAATTAAATTTCTGAACTCATCCTAGAAAAAGTACTACATAACTCATTGGCAAATACCACTATGGTCACCTTCAAAGTCCTTCCCTTGGGAAGCTATGCAATGATGCCAGCACCTAGTCCACCCTTCAAAGCAATTTTGGAACTCTTTTTCTGGACTGGCCATCAGAGTTGTCATCATATTACATGTGCTGAATGTCATCAAAATTTCTTCCTTTCAATATTTTCTTTCTTTCTTTCTTTCTTTTTGTAGTTTTTTTGGCCTGGGCCGGGTTTGAACCCACCACCTCCAGCATATGGGGCTGGTGTTCTACTCCTTTGAGCCACTAGTGCCTCCCTTCAATATTTTCTTTATCTTCAGGTAAAGAAAAAAGTCACTGGGGTCATATCAGGTTGAGTATGGAGAGTGTTCCAATACAGTTACTAGTTTCCTAGCTAAAAGCTCCCACACAGAGAGTGCTGTGCAAGCTGGGGCATTGTTGTGATGCAAGAGCTGTGAGTTGTTGACCAACGTTTTCAGTTAAGATTTTCCTGTCTGTTTCTCTATCAATGTTTAGTGGCTCTGCCATGCTTCTCACAGTCAGCTAATGATTTTAATGTACAATTCAACAGATTTTTAAAATATTTTCATTAGTTCTACTCATTACTGACTGCCCTGACTTCTCTTCATCAGTGATGCTGTCTCTCCCCTCAGAAAAATGTCTAATCTGTTTCTAAGCTGCTGTGTAGAAAAGTTTATCCTCACAACTTTGACTAACCTGACCCTGATTTCACTTCCACTCTTGCCAAGTTTAATAAGAAACTTAATGTTTGTTCATTGCTCTAACTCAAGCTTCAACATTCTCCAGACGACACACATAAAATCACAGAACAACAGTAATGAACATCACTCAGCAAAACACCACCACATACAGACATGAACACAGCTGTGAGAAATTGTTATACCCAAGTTACCGAGCTATTTATACAGTGCTGCCAACGTAAGTGCATGGTGGCAAGTTCATAGACTTAATTGTGAGACCTTGTATATCCAGCACATAATAGGTCTTCAGTAAGTAGTAGACATGATTTTAATCTGGCACTTCTTAGACTTTGGGAGTCCCTTTCTTCCTTCTTATTCATGACTTCCCTTCCTGGGCAGCATCAAGAAAGATCCTGAGTCCTTGAGCCTCTTCTCCAGCCTTTACCAAACCATGATAGATAGGACACTTGGAGAATACAAAAACCCAACATGTGAAAACAATTTCTCAGTCCATGGGAATCTCTTTCCATGACAGTACATTAGTCATCCCTCTTTAGATGGCAAGGATAGACACCTAACATAATCTGTCTTAAGCTAACAAAGCTTATTGTCAGGAGTTACATAGCTTCAGGTATAGCGAGATCCAGATGCCCAGCCAATGTTGATCCATTTCTGAAATTCATTCTCTTCCAGTTTGGATCCTGGGCAGGTTCTGCCCTTGTGACGGTAGGATGGCTGCCCAGTGTCAAAACTACCTCTCACCAGCTCAGCACTTTAGTAAAAAGAGGACTCTTCCTCAAAGGTTCAGATATAAGTCAAAGGACTGAATTTCCTTGGATACACTTGGGTCACACGTCAAGCAGTCAGCTCTATCTAAATCAATATGATCTGAGAGTGAGGGAGCAGTTTTCCAAGGGCAAGATGAAAGTTCTTGATGGAAGAAGAGGAAAGGGATGCTGAGTAGGCTAAAACAGCCAATCTCTACCGCATAGCAGGAAGCAACTTAACCATTATCGCCCCAACAATCCCAAAAAGTAGTTATAATTTTTTCTCATTTTGCAGAAAACCAAAGCCCAGAGTCTGGAGACCTTGCCAAAAGCCACACAGCGTGTCATTGCAGATTTAGGATGGGATTCCCCAAGCCTGTGTTCTTGCTGGGACTTCATAGGAAGATGTGAGCCTTGCAGAAGGTCCTCAACTAGCATTTGGAAGGTGAGTGGGAGATACAGATGACCAGAATCCCAGCCTCAGTACAGGAAATCTTCTGGGCCCATGCAGGAATATTGGGGTCCTTACTCTCATCTGTGCCAAGTAGCACAGGTCTTAAGATTAACCAAAAGCTTGATTTTCTTTCTCTTTCCTAAATCCCAAAGCATTTGTTACTAATGTTTGTAAATCTTGAAGTAAGCAATTTATTATTTTATTTTGGTTGTCTCAAGTCAGAAATAATTTGACCTTGGCATTAACAGTCTTATTTTCAAACATGTTTTTTGTAGCCTAGAAAGAGATTTCTTTGGAAAAGGTCCCCATGTCTCAAGCCTTTATATCCTCACAGATCTTGGGATCTTCTAAGGTTTTGGATGGGTATGTCTCAAATCAGTCCTCAAAACCTACTGCAGATGCTGTTGTTCCCACATTTCCTGGTCCATCTCCAGCCCCTATCCAGTTATAAGTCTCATCACCCCCTCTGCAGGTTGCCCTGACAGTTTCAAACCTGTACTTTCTCCTTTGTCCAACCACAACTTTGCTTATCCGTGCTTCACAAGAATGGCTTTGCAGACCAAGTGTCTGCACTCACAACTTATCCTGCCCTCCAATCTATCTGTAGAATCTTGTCTTTCAAGAATTTGTTCCACATGAAGTTTATAAAGAGCTTTTGAAACTGCAAAGCAATGTATATGATAGATGCTATAAAATCTAAGATAGTTTCCCCAGTTTATTCTCTCTCTCACCCTGACCAGTGTCTTGGTTCCTTCCTCATTGAAAATTGGTGTATAGAAGATAAATTTTTATTTTGGGTCTGTGCCCTTTACTAAACAGTAAGTGCCATGAAGGCATGCTTCCTGCCTGTCTTGTTCATACTTATATTTCCAGCACATGGTGTTGTCCTGGTGTAGAGGATGCTCAGTAAATGTTTGCTAGATGAATGCATGCATGAGTGAATGGATGAGTGAGTGAGTGAGTGGGTAGAAAGCAAAGGCATTGGAGTTAGGCA
Source organism: Otolemur garnettii (assembly GCF_000181295.1). Classification (NCBI taxonomy): domain Eukaryota; kingdom Metazoa; phylum Chordata; class Mammalia; order Primates; family Galagidae; genus Otolemur; species Otolemur garnettii. The sequence goes on along the minus strand of NW_003852398.1, from coordinate 5,556,424 downwards.
CATCTGTTGCTTTCTAGCAGTGTGAACTTAGGTAAACGACTTTGCCTGACCTTTCTGCATTTCATTTTTCTTATCCTTCAAATGGGATGATGTCATATTTCACTGAAAACACTGAAAGATCACCTATGAATTCACTGCTTGGCATAGCAAGTGCTCAATAAATGTTAACACCCTTCACTCTTCTCTTGTTGGAGACTCCTCAATATGTACGATATTGAGCAAATATTGGGTGTTTAGGAAACACTTTTTGATTAGCAGATGGATAAATTTGTCAGCATGATGGTGAACACACAGCAGGTATGAGATTGCAATTCTTGGTTGAGAGAAAATTATGAGACATGTAACCGAATCAAGAATTCATAGCACTGAGGAGTCATAAGAAGTTAGGATGGGGAGGTTGGTGGAGTGCACGTGTGAGTGTGCACATGTGTGTGTGTGGATATGGGTAGTTGTGTGCACGGAAGGAAAATTAGTTATTTAAAGCCCATTGGCTCTAGGTTCAAAAGTTTAAGTTTAGAATCAAACAGGGACTAGTAGCCACTGGATGGTTTTAAGAAGGAATATACTGGGGACTTTTTTAGCATCTGTAGGAAGGACAGACTTGAACACAGAGAGGCTGCAAAGGTTGTTCCTGATAATCTATAATGCGAAAGAAAGAAAAATGATTGCAGGCAGTCCCTGAGTTACAAACATCCAACCAACATACAACTTGCACTTCAGAACAGAGACTATTACAGGTAACAAGTAAATGTACCTATTCAAACTTGCATACAAATTCAACTTAAGAACAAACCTACAGAACCTATCTCATTTGTAGCCTGGGAACTACCTGTATTAGGTATTCAATAAATCATGTTGACATCAAAAAATATGGACAGGCAAATCTTGAAGACTCTTTGGCTCCATAATTCAAGAAATATTTATTGGGTATGGAGCAAAAGAGCGGAAGGAACCAAATGTGTTTTTATTTTTCCTTCTAAAACTATAAATGGATTTTTTCCATTGCAAAACAATGTAGCCCCAATATAGAATATAATTAGAAAGTGAAAGAAAAAATAGTCACCCATAACCCTATAACCAGAACACAAGTGTCGATTGCATTTTGTGACCCAAATCTATGACCTTGGGAGAATGAATGGGTCAGCTATGGTCGTGATGGGGACATAGAGAAAGGTCAGAAGAATGTTGAAGAGAGGCCACTGCTGAATGCCCTTGTTCATTTGCTTATTTGATCCAACCACACCAGGGAGACCTAAGAAGCAAAAACCACATCTTGACATGGGGTTGGAATCTCCTAGTCTCTCTGTGCAACTCTGAACACCAACAATGTCACGTTACCTCCAACATCATCGCCAGGGTCTTCTTCCTTCCCCACAAGTTTTTGTCTATTTAGGGTCTGATCTTGGAGACATTCCTCACTGTGTGTGGTCCTGGCACTGAGTTTTCTCTGATAATCGTGTAAGTCAATGGTTGCTTAACTTGTCTACCCACTTAAACTTGTCCCTTTTCCGTATTCTCCTCTTAGTATTTTGTTTGGGTAGGTTGGTTTATCTGCCTATTGGTCAGTATGTCAGCTGATAAACCAGATTTTTCGGGAAGGCAGATAGGTTACTAGCTTGACGATGTGATTCATCAGTCAATCATTAGTCCAACTGTTCATCTATTGGGCGGCCCGTCCAACCCCACCCCAATGGAGGGGTGTAGCAACCCCTCCATTGGCTCAACCATCACTTAGTTACTTCACCAGTCTGTCAGCCTGTTGGTCAGTCTCTCCGTGAGCTTGCTAGTCGGGTGGCTCCTCAGTCAGTAAGCCTGTCAGTCTGTCAGTGGGCAGTGAGTGTATCGGGCCACACTCCTGACAAACCCCTCCAGCTGGTGACCTCAGTCCTCACCTGAGTGGGCAGGGCACGGAGGGAGAAGCTCATTTCCTCCCTGGTGAGGTCCTTTGAAGTGCTCTGTCAATCCTTGGAAATTTTAAATCAAAAGTTATTTATGAGGTACCAGAGTGAAAACAGCCTCATCATTCTAAATTACTAGCAGCCAACTTGGATTCACTCATTTTCTTTTCTTTTTTTTTTCCCCCTTTTCCATTTGGATTCACTCATTTTCTTTCAGAAATTTTTAAAATTCAGAACCATGGTTTCCCTTCTTGCCTCCACTCCCACCTCTGGGGGCTCCTTCTGCTCTGTCCCATTAGAAAACTGGTTCTCAGGAGCAGGTGACTTCATCTGCTGCTCCTAGTGCCAACCAAGCTGCCAAGGTCCATGAAGAGATGAGCCACCCAGCCTGGAGAGGAAGCTTGTGGGGAGCCAGGCAGGTTCCCAGGTCCCGGGCCTTGGGGCAGGGGCTTGTCACCCCAAATGTCAGACATTAGTCCAGACTGCAGGGTCAGTTTCCACTTGGAGGCCCCTCGCAACTGAGTGGATGATTCACCACAGATCCAGCAATGGGGTTAAAGAGTTGTTTTCCTGGGTGCTCTCTTTTCTTTCTGGAAGTGCGGGAGGCAGAGGCTGTTTAACATTCAGAGCAGGTTCAAAAAACCCTGAAAAAGTAGGTGGCACACTGGGTGCCAGGACACCTGGGTTCCAGACCAGCCCATGGCCAAGAACAGAGGAAGCAGTTGGCTTCTGGTTGCCTCCTACCTCCCCCAGGGAGCCACTCTCTTCCCGGTTTCCTTATAACCACCTCCCTTCCTCACGTCCATCTCAGACTCTCTTGGTGCTCACCAACTAATCTCCAAGAACTGACCTTATGTGTGGAATTGAGCTGTCAAGTTAAATTCAACCACAGGTGTTTACTCTGTGCTTATTGAGATCAGAATCTCCTGTTTGCTCCTTTCAAGGGGCATAAATCTCCACTTATTTATGTACCAGATATTTGTTGAATACTCACTGCCTTGGAAGCCCTGGAGTAGGTCTGGAGATACGGAGCTGAAAAAAGTACAAGGAGTTTAGAGTCTAGGCAGATCCAGGCATTCATAACATAATGAAACAAGAGTGTTTTATCTATTGAGACAGGTGCTTCGATGAAAAACACCAGAGGTCTATGGGAGAGATTGTGATAAACCTTAATATGGCAGTGGTTTGGGTGACTGGAGGCTTCCTAAGTAGATGACTGAGCATGAAGATTAAGAGTTACTAAGATAAAAGGAGAAAGGGGGATCTTGAGGACAGGGTAGAGCAGGTGTCCAGGCCCTGTAAAGGGCGGGAGTCTGAAACATTGAGGCATCAAAAGAAGGCCTCTTGCAATTGCAAACAGTGAGTGTAGGGGGACTGAAATAAGGGCGTAGAGATGCAGGTAGGAGCCTCCTTCTTTCTTTCATTATTACATTTTTCCCTCATTCATACACATATACATAAGTTAATTACTCCTACATTTCTTATTCATTCATGCATTCATTCAACAAATATTTACTGAATGCCTAGCAGACATCTGCCTCCTTTCAGAGCTCACTGATCACAAGCAACAGAAACCAGGACTATCTAATAGGGCTGATTGGGTGGTCATTGGAAGGCTGCTGAAGAGCCACACAATCGGTGGGATGTGGGGGGGAGCAGGTTTAGGAAAAAAGGTCATCTGTCATCTCTGGGAACTATGGAAACCATCTTGCAGCACGCCCTATATAGTCAACCACTGCCATAGTGATGAGTGTCCTGTGGCAAGCCTCCTTTCTTTGTGGCTTCAAGTGCCAAAGTCCTGTTAGGAAGTTCAGTCTGGCTGTCATACATCTTCCTGCTACCACATTGGTTGTATGAGAGAAAGGGTCTAGCCCCTGGGCTTTCTCAGTGGTTAGCCAGAACCCAGACTTCCTGTTCCAACAAGGCGCCATGCAAAGGGGGGAGTGGTTATTCCCTGAGAAAGATCACAGAGGGTGAATAGACGCTGGGTAGCCCCAAGTTATCTATAGTTCATTACAACCTTCAAATCCTAAAGGTCAAGCTAGGAGCTCCCACAGCCTTCCTGGTAATGGTTCTCCCTTGGAGTTTACCTTCACTTATTTATGAACCAGGAATTGGTTGAATACTGCCGCCTTCAAAGCACCATGTGGGATGATGCCAATACAAGCAATGGCTTCTCACACATGTCTAGGTGTGAAGCTGTTTTACCTCATGTCTGAGTTGCTCCAAAGCTATCTGCTCACCACATCCTCGCTGCCTCTCAGGTGTGTCTGGGTGAAGTGGTGGCGGTGGGATATGACCTCCCAGGGTCAGGTATGACTTGCCTAAGGCCACACAAGGCACGGGTGCTAAAGGCAGTACTTGGATCCAGGTTTAGCTGGCTCCAAAGCCAGGGCTCTTCTGACTATAGTCCCCGCCTTCAGGAAACCAGACCAAAAGCTCTCCCTCCTGGGTCCGGCTCTCTCCTGTGTCTTTAGCCCAAGCTTCCCAACCACAGCCTCAGGGTCTTCATTTATGAAGTGGGCTTCATAAAATCTTCCCTCTGGGCTTCCCATGAGGTGAGGGTAAAGCAAGGTGAAGCCTGTTGAGGCTCTTTCGAAAGATCGAAGCTCTGCATCACCCTGGCTCCCCTGACCTCACCTCAGAGGTTGACATGGTGGGGCAGGCTGGGGTCCATGCAGGTATCCTCAAACTACGGCCCGCGGGCCACACGCGGCCCACCGGGTGTTTTTGCCTCCACTGCCTGTCTCCCCTGACCTCACCTCAGAGGTTGACATGGTGGGGCAGGCTGGGGTCCACCCAGGTATCCTCAAACTACGGCCCGCGGGCCACACGCGGCCCACCGGGTGTTTTTGCCTCCACTGCCTGTCCTGCTTAGCCGCTGACTTGTCCCGGGGCCCACAGTCCAGCCTTCCAAAGGTCTGAGGGACACTGAACTGGCCTCCTGTTTAAAAAGTTTGAGGACCTCTGAAGAGAGCAGCAAGGCCTGTAGCTCAGGGGACAGGAAGGAGACCGCTGCCTGGCATTGTCCTTTGGTTAGTGGAGAGGTAGGCAGTAAAGGGCTTCATAGGCAGAGGAAACTCCCCCTGGGGGATCTGGTTATCGTGTTTGGGTGGGAGACAGATGGTCCTTCCTTTTTGAGAACCAGAGGCAGAGAGGGACTGCTCAGGCCATCTGCCCAGTGTGAGGAGGTTTCCATCTTGAGGACTGTTCCTTTCATCAGCCTTCAAAAGTCAGCTTGCTCGTTGAATCACACAAGTGAGCACAAGTGTGCACACACCATGTGTTTGTTGAGGGCAACACGTGGTTGTAGGGACAAAATCGTCTCAAAGTGCGTGGAAATCAGATATGCCCTTGAGCAGGTCTGGTGAACTAGGGGGATGAACCCCCCAGACACAGATATGCCGGAGGGTAGAGAAGTTTCTTGGAGAGAAAACGATTTATGAAGAAGGGCTGGGGCCTAGAAGGCTGTCTCAGAAAGTCCCAAGAAAGGGACGGAATGAATCCTTGGAATTGTGCCCAGCCCAAGCTGGAGTAATATCTGGGTTCACTAGCAGCAGGCCGCTGGTAGAATGGAAAGTTCTTTGATGCACTGGGGTCTAAGCAGCCCTGCTGCAGGACTCCAAGAGGCAAGGGCCATTCTCCCCACTGTTGCCACCATGCCTCCATGCAGTTTTGGCATCAGAATGACAGAAGTGCAGCTGCCCCAGGAGACCAGGTAGGGGTGTGCAGCCAGGATACATGGACATTCCTGGGATCTTTGGGCTGGAGGGGGTTATTTTACTAGGTGCCCTGTGGGAGACTCAGTTTATATGGGACACATTTAAATTTTCTCCCACACTGTCTTCTCCATGACACGTTTACCTTCCCATTTCACTTTTTTCTCTTTCTCTATTTTGAATTTCTATCCGTCCATGTATCTGCTCACCATCCATCCATCCCCCCACCACCACACTTAGTGGTGATACACCATAGTTAAGGAACCACTCTGCTATTGGTAAAAGCTTAAGTTGTTTCTAGGCTTTACTTTCATAAACAATATTGCAATGAACACCCTTGTGCATGCCTTGGAATTTATTGAACACGTACTTTGTACCGGATTTGTCCTCTGTTCCTTTGTAACACTAGTAAAGTTTGTAGTGAGCTTGTCTCTGTTGGAGTGTTAGGACTTTGCTGTTACTATAGCATCCATAACGCACTGCTCCTAGTAGGTGCTTAATAAACATGAAATGAATGAATAAATCCATAAATAAAAATATTGAGCCTCCTATGGAGTCAAAGTATGGGCCTCAGAGGGGAGCTACACCTTGGCTCTTATAAATAAGCTCATTCCCACCCTAGCTGTCTGTGGCAGCCTGCTCCCTGCATGTTTTGTATTTCAAAGCTTTGGCATTTGTGCCCCTCTCTGCCCTTTAGTCTCTGTCTCTAGCTTCATCAGAGGCTTGGAAGTTAGAAGGGGGAGCAAGGAGGAGAATAAAAGAAGTGGAGGCCCTGGGCTCTGGGCCAGAGCTGGGCTCTTTCTTTCTGCCTCTGAGCATGAAGAAGCAGAGGTCAAGCCCCTTCCCACAGTACTCCCACTTAGCTCAAAACTGAAGCTGGTGCTGGTGCAGTTGCTGGTGCTGTTCCCCTGGCTTGGAATGCTCTTCCTTGCTCTGGCATTCATTCAAAAGCCACCTCCTAAATGTTCTCCCAAACTTTATGCTAGGCAGAACCAATCAATCCAATGTTCTGCTCTGTTGCATCTCAGGCAGCTGGACTGGACTGTGGCCAGTTCTTGGAATGTGCTATGAGTCTCACTGAGCAGGCACTATCTTTTGTCCAAGGATGGTGAACGGATTTTACTTCAAGGTGTCAGCTCTGATCCATGAGTAGTGGCTGCCCAGAGAGGTCTGTCTACAGCAGGACAGTCCAATCTAATTTTAACGCAAAACATCTATAATTTTAAAATTTCTAGTAGCTTCATTCAAAAACATGAATAGACGGGTGGCACACCGGCCCCATATACCAAGGGTGGAGGGTTCAAACCCGGCCCTGGCCAAACTGTAAGAAAAAAATAGCTGGGCGTTGTGGGCGCCTGTAGTCCCAGCTACTTGGGAGGCTGAGGCAAGAGAAATGCCTAAGCCCAGGAACTGGAGGTTGCTGTGAGCTGTGATGCCAAGGCACTCTACCGAGGGCTATAAAGTGAGACTCTGTCTCTACCAAAAAAAAAAAAAAAAAAAAATAGACAAATTAATTTTAATAATGTATTTTAACCCAATATATTCAAATATCATCGTTTCAACATAAAACTAATATACAAGTATTAATGATATATTTTCCATCACATTTTTCATTCAGAGTCTTTGAAATCCAACATGTATATTACACTTATATCTCAATTCAGATCCAAAGTTTTCATAAAAAATACCTAATGTTGAGGTTGGGTGCATTGGCTTGCACCTGTAATCCTAGCACTCTGGGAGGTTGAGATGGGTGGATCCATTGAGCTCAGGAGTTTGAGACCAGCCTGAGCAAGAGTGAGACCCCATCTCTAGTAAAAATAGAAAAATTACCCAGGCGTTGTGGTGGCGCCTAAAGTCCCAGTTACTTGGGTGTCTGAGGCAAGAGAATCTCTTGAGGAGTTTGAGGCTGCTGTAAGCTATGATGCCACAGCACTCCATTCAGGGTGACAGAGTGAGACTCTGTTTCAAACAAAACAAAACCTTGATGTATATTTAGATTTTATAAAGTGTGTAGTTGAAAAAGTAGATTCATATCCTCAAGTTGTTCCAAACATTTGTAAAAATTTTCTAATAACTGAATTGTTAGTTGTTAAACTTAAATTAAGAATTCATTTTCTTGGTGGCACTAGCTGCATCTCAAGTGCTCAATAGACCCGTGTGGCCCATGATTCCAGTACCCAAGTGCAGATGTGGAGCGGTTCCCAGACGACAGTGTGCTGGGACCAGTTACGGACTGGATCTACAGCTGGGCAGTGGACATCCTGCGCTGGACATTAGCCTTCCTAGTCTTATTTACCTCTTTGTCCCCAGCTCCCGGGGTGCTCGCTCCATCAAAGGAGGGACAGCAGGTGTGTCAGAGTTGGATGTGCTGAGAGCTGGCACACCGGACTGTCACGCAGAGCTGGTGCTACAGAGTCCCTGAGGTTCTTTGAGAAGGAGAGTGAGGACAGTAGGCGAGCATGTCAGAAAGATGGCTCTGGTTTAGTTGGGGAAGAGGCCAGGGGGTGCACACGCCTGGGGTGGCAGCAGGCAGGAAGGAAGCCCTGCAGTGGTGCTGAGAGTCAGACAGGGTGGTTAGCACCCTGGCTCCTTCTGCTCTTGGAAGGAAAGTCCACACAACTAGTAATTGTTCCAGTCCTGGGGAAGGGCTGCCCTCCCTCAAGGGAGGGGCTGTATTGTTGCTGGATTTTAATTGCTATTGTGATGCATTGACCTCACTGTGAAGAAAGAGCAAGAAACCATAAGAAGCGTGGAAAGAACAGGTCGTGGGATGAGAGGTTCTCCAAGCTCAGCTGAATTGCCAAGTGACCCTGGGCCAAGTGACCTCACCTCTCTGTGGCTAAGTTTTCTCACAGGGGGACTATTAGGATGCCCCTTGTGGGGTTGCGTGTGTGTTTGGCAGGTGGTGGTGGTTGGGTTGCATGCCATAACCCATGAAAACCGTCCCATAATAAGTCTACCATGTAGTCATGCTGAGGACTCCGGCAGTGGCAGTTGTTGTCGATGTTAGTGTTATCTCTTGTGCATGTATATCTACAACTTATTTTGGATGCAAGGATTGATATAAGAAAAGTGCAGCTATATAGATTGGAGACTCCCTGTTACCCCAGAGCAGGAGGACCTTTCAAAGTAGTGCCCTGGGTAGACTTGACCTTCCTCTGACCACAGGTGCTGACAGGCTTCCCTGGTTCAATCCCTATCACTCACTGACTGTGCCTCAGTTTCCTTGTCTGTGAAATGGAGATTTTGATAGTCTCCTTCTCTCCCAAAGTGCTATTTGTGTTGATGTTATTTTTATCACTATTTTACGTGTAGCAGTATAGTCTTTGGCTCATACATAGCCCAGCCAGACATCTGGAGGAGGCCATGAAAAGGGCAAGACAAGTGTCCACCACATGTGGGCAAGGAGACACAATCAGGCCTCTTGGATCTACCACATTTCTTTAATATGGGAAGCAAGAAACCCTACACGGAGCACTACAGTGTGACCACAAATGATTGCTCACAGGTACACAGTGTCACACCCTGGAATAATGGGGCGTAGTTAGCTCCAGGCACATAACTAGAGGCTATATCCTTGGCAATGACAGCTCTACCAACAGCCATCATTGGTGGTTCCCATAAATAGCTCCCTGTGGAGATTTTTTTAAAGTACAGATTCTCAGGCCCTGTTCCAGACCCATGAACTTGGATCTCTGGGAAATCTGTACAATTTTCAAGCCCTCCAGATGATTATGATGCACAGCCAGACTTGGAAACCACAGGCTCTTTGCTCTGAAGTGGGAGTTAGTACAGGCATCAATATAATGCCAACAGAACAGACCTGAAGATATGATTTTACAAACAAAACAAAACAAAACTGCTCCCAAAGTCCTCAGCTATAATGACAGATGCATATACTTCAGCCCCTAACAGTAAAGAGTGTGGTAGGGTGTATTACCACGTGACTCTCAGTCTTGATGGTACTCTTTGGCTTGAATGCAGCTCACTTTTATTTCTTGCATTGTGACTTCTTTTTCTGTAAGACCTGTTTATAAAATCTTGTTTATAAAGCCCACTTTAACTGCATCCTGAGAAAAGAAAGTAGAGAGTAAATGATAGGTATCAGATAAGAGTTAAAACCAGGCCATCTAAGAAATTTCACTTCCAGAGAATTACAGAGAGATACTAGCTTGAGTACACAAGAAAATATGGTAAAGACATTCATCAAAGCACTGTTTGTGATAGCAAAAAAGCAGAAATGGTTGTCCATCTATGGTTCAATGGATTTATGATCTGTTATTTATTTACACAGTGAATGTTATTTCACAGTCCAAATTAATACAACACATCTATGTGTCTCAATACACATAATTCTTAAAAAAGCAAATTGCCAAATCATATCTATTATGTGATTAGAAAAATTCCAAAACACAGAAAAATCCCATATATAGTTTGTGGTTACACCTATACACAGAAACACATTAAACTCATATGGAAATTATACCCATCATCTTCAAGTTAGTGATTACTTCTGAGAAGGAAGGGATGGATCTGAAAGAAATAAGAGTAAATATTAGCATATACTAAACCTCAGTGCTAGATCAGTGTGGACTATTATATTCTTTACTTTTAAATATGTTTGAAATATTTTATGATAACAACAAGCAAGGCAAAATTAGAGAAATCAGAGGGAAAAGTTCATGTAGATGGGGAGAACAAAGATAAGTCCTGGAAGACACTGGATTCATTATGGTTATATTCTGAAAACTTTCAGAGAATAAGAATGACCCCCTTTGTTATTGTGAAGCTAAAGTCTTTGTCTTTTGATAGAGGTGCTTAACCCATTTATACTTACTTCACAGCTGATATTTGGTCTTAATTCTGCCATTTTAAAGTATTTCCCCATTGTTTGGGTCTATAGCTCTGGCAGCTCAGAGAGAGGGTAACTTTCACTAACACATGCTTCTCCACAGCTCAGTAGTCACACACTCCACCCATGCACATGAAATGTTATCAGAAGATTTGGGCTCAGTAAGTGTTTGGACAATAAGGGCTTAGCTAGTGCCATGTCTTTTAATCATATTAACCTGAAATTGAAATGACATAAAAATGAGTAATCTTCATCCAGAAGTGGACATTACAATACAACTTGGGACCTCTTTGAGCATATTATTAAAGAACATGTCTCTTCGAGAGGCAGGGAGGCATGATAGAAAAAGACAAAGATTTAGAGTCAGGCCCAAAACAATTTCATATAGCGTTTGCTGCAGCTGGACACTGGCTCTCTCTGAGTGAGTGTTCAACACTTGACCCCACCCAGACAGCAGACTTAGAATTGGATAGCCCTGGGTTTGAGTCACATCTCTTACGCTTCCCAGCTCTATGCCCCTGGATGAGTCATTTCATCACTCTAAACTTTAGCCCTTCATCAAAAATGAGGACACTTATATCTACCCAGTAGTGCTGTTGGTGAATTGAATGAGATAACCAGCATAAACCCCTGACACATAGCCTGTTAGTAGGTCTTATCTTCCTTCTCCCATCCTTTGGATATTGACATGACCCATCTCATTTCCCCCTCCCAAGGGAGAGAAGTGAGTCCCAGAGGAAGGTTAGTGTTGGCCCTGCACCAAGTCCATCAGTGAACTGTCACTCCGTGCTGTGGTCTCTCTGGGAAGGCAGGGAGTTTCTGGTGGCTTAGGGGTAGGAAGGACCCCTCTTCCCCATGCCCAGCCCCCATCCAGGGAGTGTGGAGCTAGCCCTCCAGTTGCTCCCAGCTCTCTTTCTGAGCTTGCATCAGCAGAGAGGCACAGCATGCTGAGGCCTGGCTGGGCTGTCTGCACGTTCCATGTGCCCTGGCCCCCATACACCATTTGTTGAGCAGCAGAACAGAATTTCCTCATAAATAAACAAGATCTTGGGTTTCACATTGGGGAGGCGATGACAGAAGAGGGCCTGGGGCTCTCGACGTTATCTGCACCCAGGCCTGCCAACTCCTGGCCGTCTGAAAGAGCCAAGAGGAGAGAGGAAGGAGACCCTGGCCAAGAGCACATTTTTTGGTCGTGGAGTCACTGCCTGGCAGTTAGCCGCAGCTCCTCTCATTTCCCGCGACATCCCTCACACTGGCCACCAGGGACTCTGGGGCTGGACATTTACCAGAACCTCTGCCCAGCCAAGTGCAACCACCTGAACTTTGTTGTTAAGGAGTTAGGTTATAGGGATGGTCAGGGCCTGGGCGGTGTCAGGCCTGGAAAGGAGGGCATCTAATAGTTTCTACTCTAGATCACCCATCCTGTCCTGTCTGAGAATCCTCAGCTCAACCCCCAAACGAGGCTTG
>NW_003852398.1:5542608-5543987 GCF_000181295.1 Otolemur garnettii | reverse complement strand
CCTTTATTTTGGGCTATGTTCCCTGTCAGACCCTCTGGAATTTTTCTATTCTGGGACCTCATATAATACATTTCCACCACAGGGCCTTTGCACGTCCTATTCTTTCTGCCATAAATGTTCCTCTCCCATTTCTTAGCAAAGATGACTGATTATTCAGTCCTCAGAGAGGCCTTCTCTGACCACTTGTTTAAAATAACCTCATCCTAATGACGCAAGTACATTGCCTTGTTTTATTGTCATCCTAGCAGTTATCACCACCTAAGGTGATTCCTCTTATTTATAGCATCTGTGTTCATTCCTGTGTTGTCTGCCGCCTCCCCTTGGATATGAGCCCTGGGGGCTGTATAGAGCATCCTGCTCACCTTGGGCTCCCTAGTGCCTTCATAGAGAAGCAGCAGCAGGCATTTCACTTGTCTTTCTATTGTACAATTCCTCTTCATTTAACTTGGAGTTCCACCTCTTCCCAATTCTCAGACCATGTGGTCTGGATGGAGTTTCTGGAGAAGACTTTTGATCTTTCCTATTGGACTAGACCCTGAGCGGGTGTGAGGCTGAGGCTGAGGCTGTGACTGCTGCCACTGCAAGGAGGAGGGAAGGACTGAGAGATGCAGGGAGACCAGGTCTCGGAACTATCACTTGAGGTCTGGATGAAGCTGCATCTGAAGCCAGACCTAGTCCTGGACTTTCCAGTTGCATGAATCATTAGAGTCCCGTTTTGTTTCTTTTTTGTTTTTTTTTTTTTTTTGACAGCATCTCACTATGTCACCCTCGGTAGATGCCATAGTGTCACAGCTCACAGAAACCTCAAACTCTTGGCTTAAGTGATTCTCTTGCCTCAGCCTCCCAAGAAGCTGGGACTACAGGCGCCTGCCACAATGCCTGGCTATTTCTTGGTTGTAGTTGCCATTGTTGTTTGGCAGGCCTGGGCTGGATTCAAACTCGCCAGCTCCAGTGTATGTGGCTGGCACTCTAGTCACTGAGCTGCAGGTGCTGAGCCTAGATTCCCTTTTTCTTAAGCTACTTTGTCTGGCTGAGTTGTCTTGCAACCAAATGGACACTCTGGGCCAAGCCTGTTGCTGGTTGTGGAGGAAACTGAGGACAACCTGACGGTCCCTAGGGGGCAGTATGCGCTGTCTCCTTCTCTGATGAAGATCAGATTGGGGTAAAAACGGTACATCTTTCCAACAGTGGGAGACTATATAGATGCTCAAAATGTCTGCTGAGTAACAAGTAAATGGGTGACTAGAAGGACAGATAGGTGAATGAATGGCTGAGTGGGTGGATGAGTGGATGAATGGATAGGTGGGTAAATGAGTGAACAAATGGATAGATAGGTAGGTGGAAAGGTGGATAAATGAGTGAACGGATGGATAGATGGG
>NW_003852398.1:5532009-5542274 GCF_000181295.1 Otolemur garnettii | reverse complement strand
GGATCACAGACCCAGGAAGTAGCGGCTGGGTTGGAAACCCAGGTCTGGCTGAGCCTGGGCACTCCTGTGGCTCTCCTCCCAGCACGCTGCTCTGACCCTCTCTGCAGTGTCAGAAAATGCTCTGGGAGGACAGCGTTCTCAAAAGTCCCACCCTGGCGATGCTCAGGGCCTCCCGGGAGGCCTAGGCCGGATCCTGCCCACCCCTCGGAAACTCATGTCAGCGACCTGACAGCTGTATTCCACTGGCCAGCCACAGCTGCCACTGAGGCCCTTGTTCCCGATGCTGAATGTTCCACCACTTTTTCCTGGCACCCCAGGCCTGACGGCCGCTCAGGAAAGCTACTGTACTTGTGAGAAAAGTGAGGTCAGTGCATGTTTCCATTTATTCGGAGAAGGAAAACAAAAACAAATATTCTCACTACTGAATGTGCTTTTTATTCAGCAGGATCCATCCCCAGAAGGCTTAATTTATGGTTCACCCATGTGGCCCTGAGCATATTTACTGTGGACATCGTGGGGAAGTCTGGAGGGGCCTGTTGTCCTGGTGCATTCTGGCAGGGGCCAGGGAGTGACAGAGAAGATGATGGGGCAGGATAATGGCAGTCATGATAGGCTGGGGGGTACACAGGACAGTGAGTAGGGTTGGCTACTGGCACTCTGCTTTGCACATGCTGTTCTGGTGTCTGGAACATCTTCCTCTATTTTTTTTCATCTGGCAAACTCCTACCCACTCTTCAAAGCCCAGTTCAGTCTTTCCTGACTGGTCTGTGCACAGTTGGCCCTTCCTCCTTGGAGCCTTCCAAGCTCCCTGCCTATTCATCGTGGGTTAGGCCACCTGGTAGTCCCCCTCTAGACAGGGAGTTCCTTGGAGGCAGGAGTCATAGTGACACACCTCTGAAAGCCCAGCTCAGGGCATGGCGCATGGTGAGTGACTTGTGAGGGCCAGTGAGAAGAAGCTTAGGGTGGGAAAGCCTGGTGGAGTTTCTAAAGCTCTGCAGGACAATGGCCTGGAGAGGAAGGCTGCCAGAGTTAGGAGTGAGTGGGGTTCATCTGACATTTGGGAACAGGTTCAGAAGGTAAGATTTAACGGTGGGAAAGAAGGTATGGCTCAGATGGGGTGGGGACAGCCGAAAATCACCCTCCTCAGGTGAGTCACTTTGTCCACATCCAGGCTCACTTCTCGGTTCACAGATGTGGACCTGGCACCCAGCGGGGCCTGCCTTGTTCAGTTCCTTCATGCCAGATGCACCCCAGACCTCTCTGGGTTCCTGCCTCCGTCCCCTTCCTCTCGCCTTGCAGGGCCCAGGAGATCTATGTTCTGCTTGCTGGCATTTTCTGGGCATGTGGTCAAACGTACAACTCCTGCCTCCCTCCCAGCCTCAGTTTCCTTATCTGTGAAATGAAGGTCATGATCACCGCCTTGTTGGGTCATAAATGAGGTTCTATGTGCAAACCGCTTGGCGCAGTGCCTGGAACAGAGTGCGCTCTCAGTTCCTTCCTTCCTTCCATGGTTTCTATTTGACCTTTACTTCTGATCATGAAGTCCGCCCCCAACCCCAACCTCCCCTAGCAAAGGTCTGTCCCACCCTACAGTCTTGGCGGCCACCACTTAGACCTGTCCCCAGATTTGTGCCCCACAGCAGCCTCGTGACCTTCATGATGTATGGTTTGGGTCAGGCGGGTGTCAGCTGGCTGCCTGCCCCACTCTCCTCGCCCCCTCCAGACTGAAGGGTTGGGAAACTTGACTTCATTTATTTTCATACACGAAAGAGAGAGGGAGAGATGGCAGCCAGGGTGGAGGGGGCAGGAGGGACTGGGAGAGCAGGGAGGGGCGCTGGGGGCCTTGGGCCCCTCTTGTCTCCTGGTTGCCCAGGTCTGGCTCTGTGCCCCATGACCAAGGAAAGCCGCAGCTTCTGCAAAACATGCTGACAAACTCTCACTGCAGGTACAGGGGTTGTTGGGGGCTTCAGAAGCCATGCTTGCCACTCACAGTGGTCGAAGGTCCCTTTTCCTCCTCCTCTTCCTCCCCAGCAAGTTTCATCTCTGGAGGCTGGGGAAACGATGCCTATAAATTACTCTCCTTCACAGACAGCGCGTTTTTCTTTATGAATCATGCAGGATCCGCCTCCGGCCTCAGTGTGTGTAAAACAACAAATCAGGAGAAATTTGACTTGACCCAAGTAGGGAAATTTCCATCCATCACAAGAGGAAAATGTTGGCGCAGCAGGGAGGGGCACAGAGCTGGTGACAGCCCGAGGGGGGCGAGAGGCAGGCAGGGGTGCAGCCTGGTCTCTCCTGTGCTCTGCTGGGTGGGAGATGGAGGCCTGCAGAGGCACCAGTGGGCTCCGGCAACATCAGGTTCTGGGGTGGCTGTAATTGCCTGGCCTCTCAACTGGCTCTCCCTGGAACTTCTCTCAGGTTCCTCAAAGATTTGCAGGTCTCCTTGATCAAAGTCACCCATCATGCGGAACTACTCACAACCCCCCCAACAAAGTCACAGTCCTCCACACCCTTGCATCTTTGCACATGCTATTCCAGATGCCTAAAATGACACCCTTCCCTTCCCAAACACATCCCTCTCTTGCCCCACCACAAAAACCAGACCAGGTTTCTCTATCCCCACCAATTAGCACACAGTAAGTGCTCAGAAGAGTTGTTGGATGGACTCCCAGGTGCCCTGACCAAGATTGGCATAGAGGAGGTGTCTGGGGAAGGCCCTCCATGTTTAGCAGCCTCTGATAGACCAGAGGCCCCAGGCAGGGCTTCAAGCACATTGGAGACTAATAATATGAGATGGAGTCAAAGAGCGAACAGTCAGGTGTTGGGATACGAGGGTTGGGTTCCTTCTATTGAGGGATCATTTTGGCCCTGGCTACATGCTCCAGCCCAGAGAACCATCTAACCTGCTAACGTTCTAACTTACTGCCTGCCCCTGTGAGTTTGTGACTCTCATCTGGGTCCCAGGTCAGCTGGCAGGTGACCCACTGTATGGCTCAATGAACAGGCTCTCCGTGAATACAGCTTTCATGTTCCCCTGAGCCTCTGAGGTCAGACATACAACACTCAACACCCAATGTCCCTCTTGCCCCCATACACATGACACCCCTCCCCCTATCTCTCCCTCCCTCTCCATATCAAAGCCCCCAGCTGACTTCAGGGAGGAGCTTTAGCTAAAGAAGGGACAGGGTAGTGTGGGGAATCAGACAGACGGCAGGATAAGGAAGATGAGGGTGGCTCAGAGAGCTCTTGCAGCTCCTGGGGATGGAAAATGCCAGATACAGGCCCCATTCTGGAAGGTTCTAAACACATCTTTGACCAGATGCTACCTTAAACTGAGTAGTAGATGTGGTGTCAGGAGACCTAGGTTCCGGTCCCAGGATTGTCATCAACTTGTCATATGACCTTGGAGAACCCTTCTTATTTAGCCCTCTATTTTTTGTGTTCTTGAAAAATAATAAGTAGAGCTACTATTTGTTGCCATCTTTCTTCATGCTGGCCACCAGGCTAAGCACTTTCTTGCAATCCTCTCCACACCACTGCCTGATAGGAATCATGGCTGTGCCTGTTTTCCAGATGTAGAGCTCAGCTCCAGTGGTGACTTGAGGTAGAGACAAGAATTTCTTTCTGAACCATCACCCCGCAGCGGGGGTTGAAAATGTCACCCCTAAAGGCCCTTTGCCTCTGACACAAAAAGCCCAAGTCCACCATCCTCTGGGGAGCCTTCTAAGTGTAGTTGACTGGCCTAGGTTTCCCTCCACCTGCTCTCCCAAGCCCCTGTCCCGACCACCACACCACTTTCTACTGTGGCTGCCATGATGTGGTTCCCTTTTTTTCCATGGGAGCCAGCATGGGGTGACCCAGTGCTGGTGCTGGTGGGGTATGCCCGTCCTTCCTGGGGCCCACAGTTTTGGAGGGTGTGTGGTAGAGAGGCGGGAGCTCCAGCCTCTGGTCTCTGGGGCCTCAGCCAAAGGCACCCAGAGTGGATCATTTTTTAACACTTCCTGCTTGTGTATTTCAAAATCATTTTCAGTAATAATTATAGAATAATCAGTAACAATTATTGTTCTTCTGTTTTACTCTCCAGTTGTAATCACTGATGATGATTAAAATGAATAAATTTTGATTTTTAAAGCTAGTATTCAAATTTGCTAAACAGTTTCATGCACAAACGAAAATTGGCACTTAACAAATAAAAAGCTTACACCTCACAGTTTGCGCTCTGTTTCATGTTTTCCTTTCAAACTCTAAGTAGTCACATAGAATGACAGAATTGGAGCAACCCGCATTCTGTTTTTTCATCCTTACAATCACTCTGCTATCACACTTTAAGTGCCAGAATTTGTGGTATCGTGAGAATTGGAGACATGGGCTGTGCCCAAAATGAGCTTGAATGATTCTGAAATGTTAGGAACTTAGTCTGAAAATGAACACAGAGCAGCACGAGGGGAGTTCTTCCAACCAACTGCCATGTAGGATACAATATTATTTAAGGAGAAGTAACAATAATGCTCTAATATAAATCTTACTACCTATTATAAAAACCCAACAGTAATCACAGCACTAACTTCTTTAGAACTAAGACCATTGAGGGTGGGAGGAGTAGTATTTTATCAGAGACTTAGAATTGCCAGCACATAGTGGTATTAAAAAGCAGACCAGCTCGCTTTATTATTGCTTTGCAGTTCCCTACAGACAACGTACCTCCTTATTTCCTGCACCCTGTGCTAATTAGATGCCCCTGAGCCACCTTCAACCTGCCCATTTTCAGCCACTGTCGCTGTACCTCTCCTCCACCAGCCGAGAAGCACTGCACCTGCCCCTCACTCATTCAAGGACTCTCTCAACAAAACTGGGTAAGGCCCCAGGCACAAGTAAGGGCTAGAAATGCAGAGAGGACCATGGCTGCTGCCGCGTGGATCACATGGCCTGATGGGAGAAGAAGGTTAATGAACAGCCCATTCCCTTATAATGTAAGTCAGCCCAGGCTTCTTGGGGACTGACCCAGCCTGGAAGAGCAGAGGCGTCAGCTAGACAGAGCCTAGAGACAATAATTAGAGCTGATCTTTATTGAGCACTTACTGTATGCCAGAGATTGTGTTACTCATTTGCTTTATTTTATTTTAGTTTAACTCTCAGAGTACATATAGTTGACCTTTGAGCAAGGCAGGGGTGAGGGTGGGGGGTTAGGGGTGTCGACCTCTTGTGCAGTCGAAAACCTGCGGATAACTTTTGACTTTCCTATTGTCACAATAGCCTACTGTTTACTGGAAGCCTTACCAATAACATACATAGTCCATGAATGTATATTTTGTGCGTCGTATGTGTTATAGCCAGTATTCTTACAATAAAGCTGGAGAAAAGGAAATGTTGCTAAGAAAATCATAAGGAAGAGAAAATATATTTACTATCCATTAAGTGCAAGTGGATCTTCATCAAGGTCTTGATCCTCCTTATCTTTTTTTTTTTTTTTTTGAGACAGAACCTCAAGCTGTCCCACTGGGTAGAGTGCTGTGGCATCACAGCTCACAGCAACCTCCAACTCCTGGGCTCAAGCGATTCTCCTGCCTCCGCCTCCCAAGTAGCTGGGACCACAAGTGCCCGCCACAACGCCCGGCTATTCTTTTTGGTTGCAGCGGTCATTGTTGTTTGGCGGGTTG
Organism: Otolemur garnettii; assembly: GCF_000181295.1. Lineage (NCBI taxonomy): Eukaryota > Metazoa > Chordata > Mammalia > Primates > Galagidae > Otolemur > Otolemur garnettii. The sequence goes on along the minus strand of NW_003852398.1, from coordinate 5,536,617 downwards.
GGCTGGAATCAAACCCGCCACCTTAGGTGTATGTGGCTGGCGCCTTAGCCACTTGAGCCACAGGTGCCGAGCCTGATCCTTATCTTTATGTTGAGTAGGCTGGGGGCAGGGAGGAGGTGGTAGGTGTTGATGCCGCAGAAGAAAATCCACATATAAACAACTCCATGTTGTTCAAAAGTCAACTGTAATTAGATTCATAATAATGTCTTGATATGCCATGTACTTCCGTTATTGGTTGACGTGTAGCTCTCCTTTATTTTATATTAATTATTCAAGGAAAATGATGACCCCAACACTCACCCAGGCCCTTGAACATTATCAACAGTGTATATTTCTCTGTAAGCTCCTCTCTTGTCCTTCCTGACCTTCGCGTTTGTCATTTCCTTGCTTTTGAAACATACAGTCATAGTTGTTCACAGACATATGTATGCCTGAACAATATGTTGTTTAATTTTTCTTGTTATAAAAAGTGTGTTCCAGAAATCCCAGACTTGCTTTTTCTCTCTGAACGTATGTTTCTAAAATTCATCCATGTTGCTGCATGCAGTTGTATTTTATTCATTTTAACTGTTGTAAAATAAACCATCTGTGTATACGCCACAATTTATTCACTCATCCTCCCGTGCGTCGGCATTTAGGTTACTCCTAATGAGTTTCTGTTGAGTCTATACCTAGGATGGGAATTACTGGGTTTTAGGCTGTGCAAAATTCAATTTATAAGACCCAAATTGATCTCCCATATTTGCTTTCACTTACAATGTGTAAGAGATACTGTTGACCACCTATCTACACGTCTGATTTTGTCAAATTTCTTAATTTTTGCAAATCTAAGTAGGCATGATTTGCATTTTCCTGTTACTAATGAAATTGAACGTCTCTTCATATTAGCCATATGTACTTCCTCTTCGTAAAGATACCTCTTCCTATCTTTTGCCCATTTTTTAAACATTTTTCTGTTGATATTGACAACTGGGTCTTCTCTCCTCCTCTTTTGCTTCTCATCAGTCTGACCAGAAGTTTATTAATTTTGTTGATCCTTTTAAAGAACCATGTTTGGTTTCATTGATTTTCTCCATCGTTTGTCTGTTTTCTGGTTGTTTTTTTTGTTTTTGTCTCCTCCTTATCACTTCATTCCTTCATATCCTTTATGCTTTGTGCTTAATTTGCGTTTCTTTTTCCAATTTCTTTCTTTTCACATTTGCGATAAAGCTCTCCATTTTCATATCATCTAATACCTTTCACTATTGTGAAAGGTCCTTCGACAATTTTTTTTTCATTTATTTTTTCCAGTACTGCTTCTAGCAAAGATGAGGCAAAAGGGAGCTGTCCTTCAAGAAGTCTCTGAATGCGCAGCGGCCATTCCTTATCATTTTCAGCAGCTCTCTTTGCCTTTTCAATTCCCACTTCATCTTCTGGGTCCAATATTTCTTCTAGACCTGACCGTGAAATGTTCAGGATAGAAGCTGCCAAGGTTTGAGCTTTATAGGTTGAGGTTTTACAAGCCTGTCTGTTTTTTCTTTTCATTTTTTTAAAGCTCTCTGATTTGTCGCCTCACCACATAAACATCACTTGGTAACTCTTTGACCAAAGCCTTCACAAACATGGTGAACTCTTCCACTTTCTCATCGGCTCACAGCAATTTCTTCTGTGCACCTTCTAGGGCCTGCTCACTTTCCAAGGCCAAGGCTTCAAGCTGCTTAGATGCTGCTGTTTCAATTTTGGCCACTACAGATTCAGTCTCATTTATCTTTGATACCAGGAGGGTAAGCCCGAGATCCTTTCTTTCTAACTCCTCTTTTGTTTTCTGATACATCTGTTCATATTGTGAAAAATATGAATTTGCATGTCATCCTTGCGCAGGGGTCTTGCGAATCTTCTCCATATTGTTCCAATTTTAGCATACATGCTGCTAATGAGAGTACCTTTTTCTAGTTTCTTAAGATGCAAAGTCAGATCATGATTTGGAACTCTTTCTCTTTTCTAATAACAACATTTAATGTTATAAATCTCCTTCTAATGGCTGCTTTAGCTGTATGCCACAGATTTAAGGTATGTTGTGTTTTCCTGTTTAATTAGTTCAAAATACTTTCTGCTTCACTCTTGTGATTTCTTCTTTGACCCGTGGGTTATTTAGAAATACATTTAATTTTAAAATAGTGAAGGATTATCCAGGTATTTTTCTGTTACGGATTTGTACTCTCATTGTTTTGTAGTCAGGGAACACACTTTATTTTTAAATTCACTTTTTTTGTTGTTTCCAATTTTTTTCAAGCTTAATCATTCTTCTTTAAATAACTTCCATTTCTGCATTGGACAAAACAGATACAGATGTGCAAATTACCTTTAAAAACATATTATGGCTTCAAAGTCATCAATTACTTCTACATCGTAATATGTGAGCACACTTTAGTCATTTCCTCTGCCTTAGCCATTGTTCTCAGTTCAAGTGAACATGCCGCACATCTACAGGCGACAGAACCCAAATCACTCTGCCCCAAATAAGAATAATTAGAATGCTACTGAAGCAGATTAATTTCCAGGGATTTTAAATTCTTTTATCTTTTAAGATAAGAAAATTCTTTTATCTTTTAATTTTGAAGTTATTTTAGGCTGATAGAAAAGTTGTGAAATTTGTACTGAGAAATTTTACATATTCCTCATCCAGCTTCCCCCAGTGATAACTGTTCTAGTACAACTGTGAGAACTAAGAAATTACAGCTGGGGTAATACTTTTACGTAAAGACTATGTTCTAATTTTACCAGTTTTCCTACTCATTTCATTTTTCTGTTCAAGGATCCCTACCCAGGCTTCCATATTGCATTTACTTGTTATTTTTTCTTAGTTCCCTGCAACCACTAATAATTCCTTAATCTTCCCTTATGTATTATTACCTTTATACTTTCTTTTTTTAAAATTTTATTTATTTATTTATTTATTTATTTATTTATTTATTTATTTTTGAGACAGAGCCTCAAGCTGTCACCCTGGGAGGGCCCCATGGCGTCACAGCTCACAGCAACCTCCAACTCCTGGGCTTAAGTGATAGTCTTTCCTCAGCCTCCCAAGTAGCTGGGACTAAAGGCGCCCACCACAACACCCGGCTATTTTTTGGTTGTAGTTGCCATTGTTGTTTGGCAGGCCCAGGCTGGATTCGAACCCACCACCTTTGTTGTATGTGGCTGGCACCTTAGCCTCTTGAGCTACAGGCACCAAGCCTACCTTTATACTTTCAAAGAAAAATGATTGATTATTTTGTCAAATGGCCCTCAGTCTGGGTTTGTTGGATATATTCTAATAACTGGAGGTCTTGTTCTTTTGGGAAATACACACAGAGATGATGTTGGACTTTTCTCAGTGCCTTGTACAGAGTTCAAGGTGGTTTTTTTTTCTTTATTAAATCATAGCTGTGTACATTAATGCAACCATGGGGTATAACGTGCTGGTTTTACATACAATTTGGAGTGCTTTCATCAAACTGGTCAACGTAGCCTTCACGGCATTTTCTTAGTTATTGTGTTAAGACATTTCTATTCTACACCTACTAAATTTCACATGTACCCTTGTAAGATGCACTGTAGGTGTGGTCCCACCAATTACTCTCCCTCCACCCATCCTCCCGAGTTCATGGTGTTTATTTGTCATATTACTGGGGATGTTGATCTTGAACACTGGGTCAAGGTGGTTTCTGCCAGATTTTTCCACCCTAAACATAATAGCTTTTTCTTTATAGTTCATAAATACCTTCGTGGAAATACTTTGAAAATTCTGGTTTTTCTTCTCACACTTTAACCACTAAATTTAGAATCTACCAGTGGATTTTGTCTTCAGTAATTATTACTATGGTATACGTTTAATGGTACTTTTCTATTTCCCTCTTATCGTCTACATTTATTAACTAGAATTCTACTATGTAGAAGAGCTATACTTTCTCCCCCATTATTTGTTGACTAAAGTGTTTATTTATATCAATATAAACTCATGAATGTTTACTCCATAAGTTACAATCCAGTACTTTCATTGTTTTGATGCTCAAATTGCTCCAGCTTTGGACAGCACTTTAGTTTGGATCCTGTTGTCCTTTCAATAAGACTTTATCTTTTTAATCTTCCATCACCAAAAGATGTTCCAGGCTCATGTTACATTTTCCCTCCCTTAGTCCTGGAGTCATCCACTTACCCATGGAATTCTGGTTCCTTTTATCAGAGAATGATGTTTAGAAACCATGATCTGGACAGTAGTTGTGCTCATGACCACTGAGGTGTTATTGTTAGGCCCTCTAGTGGACGGAGCTACTGACACACTGCTGCAGTCCTCTCTCTCCCCCTTTCTTTCTCTCTCTCTCTAACACAACCCTCTCTCTTTCTCTCCCTTTCTTTCAAACACCACTTATTTCTCTCCTTAATATACCACCTATTATATAAGACTGATGATATTGTTGCTGCTTCATGAAGATGGTTATAGTGTTATTTGGTGCATAAATATTAATAATGTATCTTTACCATAGACCGTGGCTTTCAGTATCCTTCTCATGTTAAATGCTCTTTGGCCTGAATTGTACCCTGCCTAATTATGAGATTCCTCCCCTCAATTTTTCTTGTTTTTTTTTT
>NW_003852398.1:5529762-5531851 GCF_000181295.1 Otolemur garnettii | reverse complement strand
TGATTAAGCTTATTTACATTTATTGTTGTAACTGACAGATTTGATCTCAGCTGTATTATAATACTTTATAATAATGAATATTTTGTTATATTTGCTACTACATTTGTTACAGGACATTCTTTACATGGTTTTAATCTACTTGAATTTTTTAAACTTGTTTTATGGCCCAGCATATGGTTTATCTTGTTTTTTGATTGATTTGTAGAGCTCTTTATATGTTAAGGATATAGAGGCTCTATCAAATATATCATAAACCTTCCCTATTTTTAGTTATGTAAAGCTGATTGAGGAGAGAGTCAAATAAAGAGTTGCATATTTAAAAGGGTGAATATGGCTCGGTGCCTGGAGCTCAGTGGCTGGGGCGCCATCCACATGTACTGGAGCTGGCAGGTTTGAACCCAGCCGAGGCCTGCCAAACAATGACAATTACAACCAAAAAATACCTGGGCATTGTGGTGGGCACCTGTAGTCCCAGCTACTTGGGAGGCTGATGAAAGAGAATTGCTTAAACCCGAGAGTTTGAGGTTGCTGCGAGCTGTGACTCCATGGCACTCTACCAAGGGTGACATAGTGAGACTCTGTCTCAAAAAAAAAAAAGGGTGAATATTTCTGTTATTCGCATAGAAATACTTGAATAGTTGAATCTATCTTAATTTAGACCTCATCATTTCTTTCCTGGATTATTAGACATCTCAGTTAACTATTTGTCTCTACAATTCCTTGTTTGTAGAATATATACTACCTCTAAGATGTTTTTGTTAAAATTACTTGTGTGATTTAGCTATAAATTTTCTGGTTTATACAGTGGAAAGATATGAATCATCCAAATAATAAAATGTGACTAGCGCTCAGCTCTTTTATGGGCAAATTTTAATAATCCAGTTGATATATTTGACCTGATATGAACAGATATTTAGGACCAGAAAAAGGGCTATTCAAACTGGAGGCCAGTGTGACAAGAAGAGAAAGGACAGGAATTCTGAAAAGCCACAATGATTGGCAATTTAACTGTCAACTTGTTCTTGAGCTTCCTGGCAGGCATTTATATAATTCTTTATTGTGTACAAAGACAAACTAGCTTCTTCAGGGGGCGGGTCAAGAAAATCAAAACTATTACTGGCATGGAGCTCTTATTTATCACCTAGGCCAGGTGACAAACCACTGAGAAATAAGGAGGATAATGTATTAGAACCATAGCCCTTCAGTGACTCAGCAACTGGTTCTGTAAGACTGTTTCCTGGGGACAGGACACCCTAACCTCAACTAGGGTTAGAGCAATGACACGGTGAGATGTGGCAGCTAAGTCTACTCCAACAGCCTCTTACACTAGCTTTGTCACCTTGTGCCAGTCATTTTTCCTTTTTGAGCCTTAATTTTATTATCTGAAATATGAAGAGTCATGGCATTTTTTCAGAATAGCATTGCACATAATGGAAAGGAAAAAGAGAGATTTTTATTATTACCATTGCCCTTCAGACTATGATCAAAGGACAAGCAGATGGAGACATATTCTTCCCTGAAGTTTGCCCAAGATATGGGCACACTTTTGATGAACCCACAGGAGACTTGCCTTCTGCTGGTTAATATCCTAGAATGCTGTTGGGAAATAGCAATGGCAGGAATACGAAGCTTGATTTCCCAGGGCGGGCTGGTGAGGGAGGTCTCCCTTGGCTGTGGAGGAGAAAGGGTAATTACGTTCCATCCTCTCTTAGAACAAACTGCTCCTGTGGGTCTGCACCTGGGGCTGGGGGGCCTGACAGCTCTAAGCCCAACTGTTGTTTTCCCAGGTGTGAGGGTATCTTTAGCAAGTGATTCTGGGAAACTGACATTCACACTCTGCCTGGCTCTGCAAAGGATCCCTAGAGAATGGGGCACAGGGAGGCAAAGCCAGTTTTGTGTCTGTCTGCCAGCAGCCCCTTCACTCAGCCCAGGTGGGCAGAGAGCCTGGGCAGCCGCTTAAAGGTCTGTATCTGACTGTCTGGGGTAGGGTCACTCTCCCAACAGGTGGGTGCTGGGCAGCCGCTTAAAGGTCTGTATCTGACTGTCTGGGGTAGGGTCACCCTCCCACCAGGTGGGTGCTGGGCAGCCG
>NW_003852398.1:5525077-5529556 GCF_000181295.1 Otolemur garnettii | reverse complement strand
GTATCTGACTGTCTGGGGTAGGGTCACCCTCCCACCAGGTGGGTGCTGGGCAGCCGCTTAAAGGTCTGTATCTGACTGTCTGGGGTAGGGTCACCATCCCACCAGGTGGGTGCTCTATCTCTGGCCCAAGCTAGTGGAGTCTTAAGACTATAGGGCAACAAGGGTTATACAAAGAATCACAATGTATTGAATGGCCACTCAGTGCCATTTCCATTGCCAATGTTATGTCTTCTCATTCCTTGTGGCACCCAGGAAGCTGGAGTTACCTGACAGATAAAACATCAAGATTTAGAGAAATGACTTATTCAATCATACGGTCAACAAGTGATGGAGCTGGGACTGAACCCAACTCATAGATTCCAAAAAGCTGTGCTCTAATGTAGTGGAAGCTGACAAGGCAGAGGAATAGGAGGCAGAGAAGGAGCCAGACAGGCTAACGTGGACGGAAGAGAAGGAGACGAAGCTGGAAGAGAGAAGGAAAGACAGGAAGAGGAGATGGTGGTGGAGACGCAGGAGAGAGTGGAGAAGGGTGTTGTATTAGTTTCCTCACGCTCCTGTAACAGGTGACCACAGACCTTATGGTTTAGGCCAAGACAAACTTATTCTCTCACAGCTGCCCAGGTCAGAGATCTGAAATGAGCCTTATGATGCTACAATCAAGGCATTGGCAGGGCCCTTCCTTCTGGAGGCTTCCAGGGGAGAATCCGTTTCCTTGATGTTTCCAGCCTCTGGGGAGGGCTGTGTCACGTGGCTTGTGGCCCCTCTCTCTGTTGTCACAGCTCTGAACTCCACTTCTGGCACTAAGTGCCTTCTCCCACTCTGCCTCCTCCAACCTCCCTTGTGATCCTATCAGACTCACCCAGGTACTCTGGAAAGACCAGCTTGTCTCAAGGTCTTTAACTTAACAGTCTTTTTGACCATAGAAAGTAACAATCACAGGTTCGGAGGAGTGTGATTTGTATGTATTTGGGGGGCTATTATTCAGCCTAACACAGATGAAGGAGGAAGAAGAAAAGACAAAGAGGAAAAAAGATAGGGAGATGTGATGGGGAAGACGAAAGGAGAAGAGAAAAGAAAAGGCCCTTCACCTCCCAGCCTCAGTTTCCTCTTATAAGATGGACATAATGAGAGCACCTGCTCTTAGAAGTGGTGTGGCTTCCACTGTGCAGTGGATTGCACAGCCCCGCTACCCCCACGGCCCTCTCCTGTCACCCCTTTTCTGGCTTCCAGGGTATTCCCTGGGTTCCCACTTTCTTGCTTTCCATCTAGAAGCATCCCTCTTCTCGATGCCTCTCCCCCACGCTGGTCCCCAGCCCAGACCCTGGACTAATGCATTTCAGCCTGCAGACGGCTGCTGGCTCCTTCACCCTGCTCAGTCCCCACCCAGCCCGGCAGTCACTTCCAATCACTCCAATACAAAACATTCTGCCAGGTCTATCCCGCTGACAGTGGTCTTTTCTGGCTCTGAGACACCAGCACCTGGTCATGAGCTCAGACCTGCCAGGGCAGAGGCGTGTAGACTCCAAGGTCAATGGCTCACTGAACCCTCTTCCTTTTTGACCCTGAGGCTTGTGGCAAATACCAGCCTGTGCACGGTACTTTCCCCAGCTGTCAGTATCCCCCATTTCTGCTCCCTCCCAGTCACAAGAGAAAGCCACTGTGGACATCAGTCACCAAAACTGCCCCCAAAGTGTCACTGTTACTTTAGGTGGAGGCAATTGCCATTTCTTGAGCATTTATGCACCAGTTCTTTTGCTGATGTTACCTTAGGTATCCTCATAACACCCACGGGGAGAAGATACTCTGTTCTCCCATGTTACAAATGGGAACACTGCAGCACAGAGAAGGCATGTGTCTCTCCAAGGACACACAGCATTCCTCCTCTCTAGCTCTTATTCTGTATGTATTATCCATTATCCCAGTTACCAAGCACCTTCTATGCCCACACACCTTATGAATGATGCACTGAGCTAAATTGTGTGCCCCCCAAAGAGTTCTAACTTCTGGGACCTGGGAATCTTGCCTTAACTGAAAACAGTCTTTGCAGATAGAATCAAGCTAGTATGAGGCCATATGAGATCAGGGTGGGCCCTAATCCAGTGATCTGGGATCCTTACAAGAAGAGGGAAATTTGGACCCAGTTGCATGGAGGGAAGAAAGCCACGCTCAGGGAGAGGCAGAAGTTGGACTGATGTATGTACAGGCCAAGGACCACCAAGGTTTGCCAGCACCCACCCAAAGCTAGAAGGGGCAAGAGAGGATTCTTCCTTAGGGCCTTTGGAGGGAACCTGCTGATACCTTGATTTCAGACTTCTGACCTCTGGAATTGTGAGAGAATAAATTTCTGCTGTTTTAAGTGCCCCATTGGTGATGATTTCTTATGGCAGCCCTCGGAAACTAACACAGATGCTATCTAATCCTTGCTACAACCTTGTGACAGGAAACAATTATTTTCTACTTAACAGATGAGAAAACTGAGGTTGGGAAAAGGAAAATGTGTTGCCTAAAGTCCCACGGCCAGTTGATAGCAAATCTACTAAATCAGCGCAGGTCCAGCAAACCCCAGAACACGTCATGGTGCCCCCCCACCAGTAATGGCTCCTCAAGCCTTGGCGCACTCAGGGAGCCAGTGAAAATACTGATTTCAGGGCCCTATCCCTGAAGATGCCTCTGTGGTGTGAGTGGGCTGGGACCCTGGGGTTTCTGAAGCAGCTGTGTTATGGAAATGTTTCTCACCACACTTCTCTCACCTACAAAGGTAAGTATGTCCAGGTCCTTTGGTGGTTTGTCACGGTGGAGAGGGGTGTCTGAGGCAGCAGTGAGGGGTGGCCAGGGTAAGGAGGACACACCCCACACACACCTGCCCAGGAAGTTCAGGCCTCCTGCTCCCATCTCACAGAACTCACTTCCTGTCACCTCAGCCCTGCCATGACCCTATCTCTGGACTTCAAGCCCTGGGATCTTTGTCTTCCTGGGCCTCCAAGAGACCCTGAGTATGAGATATGGCAATTGTCTGTGGGGCCTTTCACCCAGACATCCTCACTCAAGTCCTACCCACCACCCCCACTTTGTAGCTGGGAGAACTGAGCCTGCAGAGGGAAAGGGTCTTGTCCAGAAACAGGTGGCCAACCCCTGACAAAGCTTTGGATCCTTTTCTTCCGACTTCCAGGACACACCATGTTAAGCCAGAAAGCAGCCACAGGTAGGAGTCAGGGCACAAAGGAACAGACAACAGGCCTCAGGAGAGGTGGGCAGATAGGGGAGGGTCCAGAGGGGGGCTCACACACACTGGAGCATGCTATGTGCCAGCACAGGCTAGGCTGCGTGTCATTGTCACATTTAATCATATATTTGTGTATGTCCATTTTATAGATGGAGAAACAAAGCCTCAGAGGGATAAAGTCACCTGCCTAGGCTGAGACTACCAGCTGGCAAGTGACTGAGCTGGGATTTGAACCCTCTAAAACCCCACACCCTCCCCATTCTGCCTGTCCACTTCTCTAGCTCTTCAGCTCTGTTCTCAGACCACACCCTCCCAAACAGGAATCCAATTTGCAAACCAAGTGTGCAGTGCCATTGGCAGGAGGCACAAGCTATTAGTTTACAGCAAGTGCTCAGCTGGGCTGCCAGAGAGGCATACAGTGGGTGCTGGCGACAGCAGCACCCCCCACCCCAAGTATATTTCAAAGGAAAGATTGAAGCCACATGTTTGGAGGCCATAAGCTGATTGCTAGAAGGACATTCCATATAAACAGCATGAGGCAGAGCTGTCACTTGGACTCACCTTTGGTTCCCAACCCAGGCTCCAGCTTAGAGCCAGCTCTCCACGATGCCTTCCCCTCCCCAAACTCTAGATCCAGGGCCACGGAGCCCAGACTAGCTGAGAAATGGTTAAAGCAGAAGGCAGCAGGTGCAAGGGCAGAGAAAAGACAGGTTCTCCTGGGCCTCAGGGTGGGTGGATGGGAATGGAGAAAGTGAGACACAGTCCAGACAGGCTCAGAGACTGGGGGGAGGGTGTGAGGTCTGGGGCCTGGTTCCCACTCAGCCCTTTATCTTAGGCAAACGGGCTTCCCTCTGTGGATATCAGTGTCCCCTTCAGAGACAGAGGGGCTTAAGTGGTGGGGGTCTTTCCCAGCCATGAGTCCTCTAGGTCCGGGAGATCAAGTCAGCTGCTCCGGTAGGGGCTGAGCTGGAAAACAGGCCCCGCAGAAACACAGGTGGGGCTGGGGAGGAGGGAGGCCGCTGGGCCACACGGGCTGAGGGCTTAGGGTCACCAGAGCCAAGGCAGCACACGTGTGTTTTGAATTTTCTTTCAAGTCTTCCCGCTGGCCAGCTCCCTTCCCCCCAGCCCCTTGCTCTCAGGCTGTAATCAGTTTGGAAAGAGCAGAGCAGACACACTTGGGGGAGGGGTGTGTGGGGAGCAGTCACGGCTGGGAATCATTTTGGGGTTTTGTTACCTGCCAGCAGCTCACAGACCAT
>NW_003852398.1:5521200-5525015 GCF_000181295.1 Otolemur garnettii | reverse complement strand
GGGGTGGGCAGGGATGGTGGCAGAGAGTCAGCCCTGGAGCGCCAGCTTCAAGGAGAAAGTGCCAGAATTCCACAGCTAAGGCTCAGGTCCTGGCTCTGGCTCACGGAGGCCCAGTGACCCCTGCTATGTTACTTGACTATTCAGAGCCTCAGTGGCCTCATCTGTGAAGTGGGGCCTATGTGTATATCCTGGCTCTGCAAGTTAGACAAACAAGCCTGCAGAGGGCTTGGGGCAGACAGGTGGTCTTCTGGCAGGGACTTTTGCTTCTAGGAGCAGTGAGGAAGGGAGGCAGGGAGGCCCCAAAGTCAGCCCTTAGACCCTGAGGCCATTAGCACAGCATAAATCAGGCCTATTTTACAAGTGATTCTTCCTGCATGGTTCTTGACTGTAGTCTGTAGTCTGTGTCTGCAGGTACCAATGAGAGGTGGCGAAGAGTCTTTGCTTGGCCAATCTTTACTCAGCTCCATCCTTGGTATCTAATCACCCTCTGTATCTGATCAGGTGCCTCACCCTCTATATCCTGCCCCCTCCCCCCAGGTGATGTCTGGTTACCCCAGTCTGTCCTCATCAAGAATACTGCTAGGAGGGTTTAGCCAGAATCCCCCTCACCCCTGACATTTCCTCTTAGTCATTTTCTCTGCACCATCCCCGGCCCCGCTTCCTTGGCTATAAATTCCCACTTGCCCCAGCTGGATTCAGAGTTGAGCCCAGGTCTATACTGAGGTCTCTTTCCCCTTATTGCAACGGTGCTGAATAAAATCTGTTTTACTGCTCCAACTACTGTCTGGCTCTGGTTTTCTCTAATGGGGGCAGCAGGCATCTGCATGGCTGAGGCAGGAACCACTGCCCTGCTTCTAAATCTGCTTCCCTCCCCAGGCAGCTGAGCCCTCCAGGCCCATCCTCTCCTGACCACTGGTCACCCTGCATCTGCTCAGAGGTATCTGAGATGCTTGCTTCCACCTCAGGTACCACCTGCTTTGGGACGTGGGGCCTTAATTGTTCTTTTTGTCCCCTATAGTCTGGGGAACCGCTCTAGATAGTTCCAGGTTCTGGGCCATCCATTCTGGACCTTCGTTGGATCAGAGGTCCCTTGAGAACCAGAAGAAAATGATACTTCCACCCCTGGGAAAATGTGAGGGTACCAGTGTGAGGTGGTGAAGTCCGTGGCAAGACCTTTTTCTCTCCTTGTGGCCACCTGCCTGAATTTTTGACTCTTTCCTGTCTCTGGTTGACTCAGAGGTCAAAGAGTTTGTGGTAGAAAATGCATCTGCACACAAAACTCTGCCACAGACCCCCTGGAGCTCCTGAATTAAGGAGACCCCTGCTTGGGACTTCCCCATTCCTCCCAGAGGAAACCAGTCCTCAGGCTGAGAGTCCCTGCTCTGAACCCTGCTCAAGAGGAAAGAATGGAATGACCTGGGTGCCAGATGGTGGGACCCCAGCCCAGAGCACTCAGGAACTCTGACAGCCAGCCTGCAGCAAGGGCCAGCATCTCGGGATCTTCCCCAGGGGCTGCCCGTGTGGATGAAGGCCTTCCCCTGACCAGACCTCAGAGGACACGTCACTTCTGCATGTCAGAGCCAGAGGATGCGCTGCTTCTCTTCCACTTTCATTTTACAAATGGGGAAACTGAGGCTGAGAGAGGCTCGAGGGATCAGCCCAGGTCATGGGGGCTTTTCCCAGTTCACCTCAGGTTTTGGAATCTGAGGCCCAGTGGACCTGGAGCAGGGAACCTGCTGATGGAAGGCCGGCCAGCCAGGCTGTGGAGAAGCAGCTGATGGAGAGTGGCAACTGGGGAAGCAGAGGTTTCCAGCTTGCCAGATCCTAGCTGGGAGAACAGATGGCCAATTCATCCCACCAAACTTGGCATCTCAAACAAAAGAAACAATATGTGTTTGGCTCCCTAATCTTTTCCTCAGGTTCCCAGGCAGGTGACTGGAAAGTCTGATGACAAGAAAACATCAGCTCAGCAACTCACCTCTCTCAGGACACAAACCGCAAGCTGGGCCTGGCCTTTATTCTGCCTGCTCCCTCCACCCCCTCCCCCTGCTTCCCGGGGCTGGCAGGGCCTCCCAGCAGTGGGTCCAGCTCCCTGTCTCCCCCAGATCCAGTCCCCAGGGAAGGTGAGGTGGGGGTGCATACAGAGGTGCGCTCGCCTCCTCTGAACATCAGACCTCTTCTCTCCTTTCACACTTGCAACAGCCCCGTGAGGTGGATTCATTGTTATCCCATTGTGCAGAGGAGAAAACTGAGGGAATAACCAATAGGCTATGTGGTCTGTCTGTAAGTGACATAGCTGAGTGCCTACAGCAGTTGGGGTCAGGGGACTGCCCACTTTCCAGATCCCAGATTGGTGGCATGGCCTGGGGCCTGGACCTGGGCCCACCCCTCACCAGGCTGTGCTTCACTGGAGGCTTTGGAGAGCTGGGCATGGAAATGCTCCCAGGGAAGGACCGAAGGTACAGTCAAGCTTTCGTGTAGTATGGTGAAGTCCGGGAGGAAAGAGGCTTCCTTGTAAGCCCTGGAGATAAACGATACCAGCCATCCGTTATTGAGCACCTACTGGGTTCCTGGCACTTGATAAGAACCGCATGTGGACTTCCCTTAATGGGTTCTGCGTGGTTACCTACCAAACTCCCAGTTTTACAGATGAAAAATCAGAGACACAGAACAATGATTTTTCAAAGTCACATAACCAGTTAAGGGCGCAGGCCAGGACTGTTTCCACTGCCTCAGCTGTTTCTCTCTGTCCTCCGCCCCCAGCCCCAGCCCCGGGGAGGATGTTAATGAGGCCGGCACAGGGAGAGGCAGGGGTGAGGAGCTGTGTCTCCTTCTGTGGTGGCCAGCCCAGCGCCTGGCGCCACCCTGCCCCTGCCAGTCTGCTCTCCCCCCTGTATGATGGTGGCCGATACCCCCTGGGGTGGGGTGGGGGCCCTGCACAAGTCAGGGCCCTGCCAAGACCCCACCCTGGAGACCTAGAGTCTGTCTCCCAGGGACTGCAGTTCTTCCCACTCTGGGATCCCTGGCAGGGAAGGTGGAGCTCAGGCAATGGGCAGGGCTGGCCACAGGACTGGGAAGTGGGGGCACTGGTGGGAGGTGGTGAGGCCTGAGTGGCAAGACCTGGGGGCCTGCTCTTCTATTGTATTTTTCTCTTGTGCCCAGCTGGCTGGATCTTTGACTCTTCCTCTCTGTCTCTGGGTGACTCAGCGGTCAAAGGGTTTGTAGTGTGTTGGCAAAATCCAGGACAGGAAGCCAGGAGGCCTCTTTTCAGCCCCCATTCTTCTGTCTCCCCTAGGGCATTCCTTGCCCTCTCTGGGCCTCAACCTGCTGGATTCACCTGCTGGACTACACATTAGAGCCCCTCCAGCTCCTTAGTCCCTAATGCCCCAGCCATACCATGGCAGTGAGGAGCTCAGAAGGTAACATCGTGTGTCTGCTTCACACGGATAACATCTGAGGGGCAGTTTCTGACTCTCAGTGGAAAGGGACTTAAAAAGAAAAATAAAGAAAACATAAAATGCCTCTTACTGTCAACCCCAGGCTTGTTAGCTTGGCTTCTGCTTCTACCCTTCCTTCTTATCCCCTCTGTGACATAGGAGCCATTTCTTAAGCCCCCAGTCCCTTCCCACATTATCAACCCTTTCCAGCTCCACTCAGGAATACCTGCTTCAAAATGTGGGATCAGGGGAGGACCAAAATGAGAAGATTGCCAAAAGTCTATAGGAAGACTGAAGAAAATGACTGTACTCCTGAAAAACGCATCACTACCATAACCTTATCCACCATCACCACCACCACCATCACCATCATCACCA
>NW_003852398.1:5464020-5520583 GCF_000181295.1 Otolemur garnettii | reverse complement strand
TCATCCATCACAAACATCACCTCTTCCAAAACACCTCTACCATCACTGCCACCACCACCACCATCACCACCTTCAACACCACCCCCACCACTCCCACCACCTCCAACATTATCACCATTACCTCCACTATCTGCTATGTATTACTATTAGTGTTAGTGGATAATACAAGCAATAACTAATTATTATTGAATGCTTACCAAAGCATATCATCATAATAACCAACATGCATATAGTGTCCTAGTCTGGGTTCCCCAGAAGTCAACCTGGAAGGATTCAAATGCAAGTAATTTATTGGAGAGGTGAAATAACTGGGGAAGTGAGACAGGGAAAGGAAGGCAGCCAATACAAAAAGATATGTTATCAAACAAGTTACAGCTGTGGGAAATTGAGCTTGCTCTGCTGAGGAGCTCCGGAAGCCAGTGAAGAACTCTCACCTCAGTGTCATCCCAGTCAAGGGTGAGGAAGTCAGGGTATTTACACACCGACTCTGGCTACTCACTGGTTGGAGGCTGCTCCCAAAGGATGTTAATGTCCCAACACTTCCAGCCTTCCACACATAGTGACAGATAAGGCTTGTGCTGCAGAGAGAGCCTTCAGGCAAAAAGCTTTAGGTTCTGGCAGTTGGAATTCAGACCTGTGTGTATTGAGATGCTAAGAACTGGGGGAATATGGGAAGAGAATTGACAGCATCTGCTACTGGCAGTAAGTGGTGAAATGAGGATTCGAATCTAGGTATTTTTGATTTAAAAGCCTATAAATAGATGAGCATATGGCTGGCTGGCTGAATGGATGAACAAATAGATAGACAGATGGACAGATACATGAACAGATGTACAGATGGATGAATAGAGGATTGGATGGGTAGGTGTTCAAAAAGATGGATGTTTAAGTGGATGAGCAATGGATGGACGTATGGCTGTTTGAGTGTGTAAATGGATGCACAGATACGTAATGGGAAGATAAATATATGGAGAATGGATGAATAGATGGAAGAATGGATGGATAGTTGACATTTTTATGGGATGGATAAATGTGTAGGTTGCTTAAGAATTGTACCTATTACTGGAAGGCTGGGTAGAAGATGAGTAAGACCAAGGGGAGGTAAATATATGGTAGACGGATGGGCAGGTGGATAGGAAGATAGATGACCAGGTTTCAGATAAGAGAAGGGCTGTGGCTTAGTAGAAAGGAACCTCAATAGTGAGCTTAGCTAAAGTGAGCTCAGCTAATATCACCCGTTAGGAATGCAGCAGCGACCAGGCCAGATCCAGAGTGGCTGTAGCAGAGGGCATGGTCTGGGGGAGCCTGTGAGATGGAACCAGAAGTATAGAGTCCACTGGGTCTGGCACGTGGAATGTTGCTGCCCTGCTCTCAGCTGGCTGGGCACCTGTCCAGCAGACAATGTCATAGGGCTAGCTCTGGCCACCCTGCCCTGTGAGGGGAATGCTGGACATATTCAGGTTTGTCCTGCCACTCAAACCAGGCAATGGCGGTAGGAGAAGCAGCTCTCACAGAGGGAGCAGCAGAGGCTTGGAAGGGCAGAGAAAGGAAGCTGACATCAGGACGGGAAGCCCCACCATCTTGGCAGAGCTAAGTGGAGCTCAGGGACACCCGGCTCCAGCCCAAGCACAGCTGATGGGCCCAGCTCTGCCAAGTTTCACTGCCAGGGGCACATTTTTATAACCAAGGAATAATGAGAGGCAGGCATCCTATTCCTGAACTTTCCCTGCAGAGGCGAATGTGCACATGTGTACAGATGGTCATTCACACACAGTGTGCATGAGTGAACATGAGTGTCAGCGTGGGTCTCCATGTGTGTTTGCCTGTGTGTGCCTGTCAGAGTTTGAGTGTTGAAGTGCGTGTCGTTGGTATGTGTCAGTTTGTATGTGTTGGCACACTTGTGTGTATCTGCAAGCATGTCTGAATGTGGCTAGATGTGTTTATGTGAGCACATTTGTACGCATGTGTCTGCACACGTCTGAGCATATTTGCATGATCATGTTGTGTGTAAAAGTATTCACTTTTGTGTATTTGTACAGATATTTGCTATTTGCATGTGTGGGAACTTGTGTGTGTGAGAGCGTGTGTATGTGTGTGAGTGCTGGTGAATCTGAGTGTACATCAGGAAATGGACTTCGTGGAATGAAAGGACCCACATTCTCTAGCCCCAGCCTCACCTCTTGCCATCACTCCTCCCCTATCTCGCACCTTCATACAAACTTTAGGAGCCAAACAACTGGTATTTAGTTGCGCAAACATTGGAGGCTATTTCAGACCTCCGTGATTCCGCATATGCTGCCTGCAATGCCAGCTTTCCCTTGTCTGCTTGGTAAAACTCTTGTTCATCTTCCACGTCCAGGTTTCCTACCCTCTGTGCTGTCTTCCTGGGTACAGCAGGTTCCATCCTCTGAGCTCTCTGCTGCCTCTCAGACATCTCTGTCTTTGGCCAGAGATATTGTCTGCTCATCCTACAGACTGGGAGTTGCTTGAGGGCAGGATCTGTGTCTAATTCCTTTCAGGATTCCCAGGGCTTGGAACAGGATCTGGTATGCAGTGGGATGGGTGGATGGATGGATAGATGGATGAACAGGCAGATTATATAAATAGGTCTACAAATAGATGGATTGGTAAATGTGTGAATAGACGGATGAGTTAACAGCTGAGTGGATGGGTGGGTGATTCAATGACCAAATCTGGCATTTCTTCTAGAATCCTAAATGCTGAAGGGAGACTGCTTGCAGCGCTTCCTCCACATTTACTCCCTCTGGTATGGAAGAAACTGTCTCTGCTTGCAGAGGAAGGCTGCAACCTCAGAGCGGGCCTGATCTCTCCCCTCTCAGCTCTGCTTTTCAGGAAGACTGGCTCCAGATTGTCCACCTACCTTACCAGGGAGAGATTAGGTCTGAAGAGGCCTTGCTGAGTGGCTTAAGTTAGCCCCTGTTTGTGTTCCTGGGCTTTCAAAGGCTGGAGAGAGGACAGAGGAGGGGCCTGACTTCAGCCCCTCTGCTAAGTGAGGAGGGATTGTGTACCCTCCAGGCCTGAGCTGCAAGCAGCTCAAAGCGGGACCCTAGGAGTTTTGAGACAGGAAAATGGTGTTTTGTCTTGTTAATGCATTCACTTGGCTTTGAACTGGAGAGTAGTCAGGTGTCCCCAGACGGCTGCTTTTGAGCTGGCCTAGGGGAGGGGGCAGGGCGTACTCAGGCCCGGATTACAGAGGCCTTCCCGGGGGAAGGGGGCCTTTGATGGGGCCGAGTCTGTTGTCCAGAGACTGCTTTGCTGGTGGCTGGAGCCCCCTAATGAGGGGGAAAGGGCTCCGTTCTGAGGCAGTCTCCTGGCCTCCCTTGGGCAGCAGGCGGAGACCTCCTTTGATGTTGGAGTCCTTAAGCCAAGTGGGGACTAATTGCCACAAGGTACAGAATGTTCTGGTTGCTTGGGGGGTCTGCAGCTTGCTCACAATGCCACAGCCACCCCGGGGTGGGGGGAAAAGGCAGGCACTCTCCTGATGTCAGACAACTCCAGAGCAATTTTTTTGTTGTGTTTTTGTTTTTCTTTCATGCACACAGACAGACTCATGTTAGAAGAATGCGAAACACACACACACACACACACACACACGTGCATACACACACCTCACTCCACTACAAGTTGGTAAAGAATATTACATTGGAATTCATAGGGTTTTTCAGTCAAAGAGTCAGTGCAGAGGAATAAAGGCAAAGAGGATAAAAACAGACTTCGGAAGGCCGGCGCCAGGCAGATTTGGATTCAAGACCTACTTCTACCACTTGTTAGCTGGGACTGTCCTTGGGATCTTCCTCTGCAAATGCATGACATTGTGCCACATAGTAGGTGCTTCTATTGGTTTGTCTGCACTTCACTTGCTGAGGTGACCACATGCTTGAGACAGTTCACTAAAAAGAGAAGTCTGCCAACCTGGCCCACCGGGAGATAGGTAGAGACACTGGTCTCTGGCAAATGTCAGATCTCTCTCATTTGACCAGAGGACAAAGAAGATGGTCCTCTTTGGAGGAAGGTTAATATTTATGCCCACAAGGGTCTCCCCGTATTGTGTGCACCTCTTCCCACTCCCACCTCTACTTCTCTGTGGAATCTGGAGTAGGAGAGAGAAATTCTTATTATTAAAAGAGAAAATGCCCTTCGATGATTGTGTTTTTACACCCAATCAGACATGGGGCTAGGTGATCTGACTACATTGTCACAAGTCTTCACAGTGACTGAGAGTTACTGAGACTCAGAGAGACAAATGACTTGCCCAAGGTCATCACACGTGGGAGTTGGGGAGCCAAATTTCTGACCAGCCTGATCCTAAAACCCAGGTCCTCTCAATCCCAAATCAGAGGAATGAGCCAGTCAAGTGTCCCTGAGTTTCATTTTCCCATCTGGTCACTGAGAATAGTAATAATGCACCCTGCTGGGAGGCAGAGCCTTCTGAATGAGCTAACCTCTGGGAACAGGACATTTCTGCTATTTCCCTCTCCACCATCCTCATCACTGCCTTCCCCAACACACACAGATACACAGGGACACACACACACCAACACGCAGACACTCCCCACTACCTCCACCCTCTGGGACCTGGGGAAGGGGCAGAGCTGGGAGGAAGAAGCGGAGTCCACCAAGTTGTCTTTTCAGACTGCAGTGCCCCCTCTGTGTAATTCCATCCTGACCTGTGGCCTCTGGACCCGGACCCTCTCTTCCCCCACCAGAGAGAGAAACCACCACCAGAAGCTTCCAGGGTGTAGGAGAGAGGAGGGTAGGCCTGGCTGGGAAAGAAGGATCCAGCAAGTACAAGCAGGTGGAGAGCCAAGGGCAGCTGCTGACCCCCTTTATTCTCTTGAGATTAGTGGCCAGAGAGTCTAGGTGGCAGAGAGGGCAACTGGGGTTTGGATAATCCATCCCCTACATCCTCATGCTCATCTCATCCTTTAGACCCTCTCACTGTGGTGACCACGGTCTTTAGTTACCCACAGGAAGGCTCTGAGAGGTGGAGTGACCCAGAAGGTAAGCCACAGAGCAGGGCCTGGATGCCAGACCAAGCCCAGGACCCAGGAACGAGGCTGAGAATGGGCCTTAGACATGGCCTGTGGTTATCACCAGCTCCTGAGAAACCCCACAGAGGAGGCAGACACCTCCGGCCTGCTGCTGGCTGTCCTCATTGCTCCCTATGCTGGAGGGGGGGAGACATGGAGGCCCTGAAGAGCTTTGGGCACCTTGGGAAAAGGAGGTGCTGCCTGGACGGAGGAGGGTCTGAGACACTCTGGCCCAGTGCCTGAGTCCCAGATGGCCTTTCTCCCCCAACTTTCTCCTTTCTTCTTCATCTTTTAAGAAACCAATGTGGGAACAACTTTATGGTTTTACAGCAATAATACATTCTCCTTTCTTTTCATGTCAAAAATCACATAGGCATAAAAGAGAGAGAGAGAGAGAGAGAAAACAACAATAGAGAGATGGACATTGTCCCCCGAACCCCCCAGGGCACACATACCTTGTGGAATGGTGACTGCTTCTGCCCTACTTAATACACCGTGGACGCCTGTCATATACACACTGCCACAGCATGATTTTTTTTGTGTGTGTGTGTGTGTGTTCTTTTTTTTCATAGCATGATTTTAAAAACTTGCACCGCATTCCAAGGACAGTCACAGCTTCTGGAATCGATCCCTTACTATTGAGCATTTAGGTTGTTTCCAGTGTTTTGTGGTGATCTGTCTTTCCACTCTGGCGCAGCCCTCTCCAGAGACTCCATTCTGAGCAGGGCTTGCAATGTTAAAGAGCATATGGGTGCTTTGCGAACTTCTGATGGCCTAGCTGTCTCCTGGGAAGATCTGCAACTAAACCGCTCTGTAAAGTGCCCCTGAGAGCCGCTGCTCACTGTGGCAAGCCTGGACGTGAAGGATTGCATGTGTCTTTGGTGATCTGAGAGGTGAAGATGCTATCTTGTTTCCACGTGAATGTCTTTGACGACCATCGCCCTTTTATTCATTCCTTTATTCAAGAAAAATGGATTGAATGCCTATCTAGTGCCAGGCATCTTCCACTGCACGGGGAGGTGGCGGTGCACATTCTAAGCAGGAAATCAAACAACTGATCTCTCCTTACAGCTGCAATCATGGTGTGACCAAAGGTGGCCTAGGGGAGATGGGCTGGGGCAAGCTTTGTCCCCCTCCTCCAAACCTCCATCAGATCAGACTTTAGATGAAGCCACCAGCCGCCACCAGCCGCCACCAGCCGCCACCGATCGCCCTCTAACCAGATGTTGTCCTAAGTGCCTCCAACAAAGATATTTAGAGCAACCTTGTTAAGAAGAACAAATGCAAGGAGCTGTTTCCCTGGTGAGAAAATCTGGACTATTATCCAAGGCCCGTTTTTGATGCTACTTTCTCCAAAAAGCCTTTCTGGGTTCCCCCCAAACAAATTTCTCTCTCTCTTTACACTACACTTAAAATCTCTTTCAATGACTGGAGAGATGCAGTAATAAGAGCCAGGACAACTTGTCTTTTCCCCTCCAAAGTAGGCGGACGGCATCCCAGGAGCACCAAGCCCAGGAAATGAGATACACCAGGTAGGTAAAGGCAGGTGCTCTTTTCAAGTGTCAGAATCTTTTCATGATAACTGAGGCTCAGAGAGCTCTTTCCTAACGCTTGCTTGAATTCACAGATGAGGCAACAGCAGCTCTGAGAGGGCCAATGGTGCACCCAAGGTCACATAAGCAGGAAGGGGGCTGGATGTGAGTCCCACTGCCCTGAACATGAAGGAGGACCAGGACTTCTGCATTATGATCAAACTCAAACCCTGTGCTTCCTTCTTCTTGGGGACTAACACACCTTTTAAGTTCTGGAGTTTCTAGGTAAGGGGTCTTGCTAGGTGTGTGCTGGCCGGGGGCTTGTTAGTACCCCTAACTGCAAACTGAATCCAGAAGCCCACCAGCCAGAGTCCGTCTGTCCAGATAGGCATCTGGGCAGGGCCCACAGAAGGCTCCGGTTGTGATGGGCGATGGGTTAGGCATACTTTCCCTGCTGACTGATGTCATGGGCTCATTAGAGCAATGGGGTTTATAGTGCAAGGCAACTGTCCAAACAATAAATTAAGCCGCACAATTTAGCACTTAATTATCCTCTCTCTCGTCTACTTCACTCTTGTTCCCTGGGTGTCTGTCTGAGCCCTCCAGCTAGCGGGTAAGATCTTCCCTCTGCCTCACACCCCACAGTCAATCCATCATGCAGCCTGTTGGGGCCATCTCAGGAACATCTCTCAAATACTTTCCCTTCTCCACATCCCCACGGCCTTGGTTGTTGCCAGCCCTCACTCTCTCTCTCCCCCCTGGATCTTTGCCACCCTGGACTCTCCTGCTTTAATTCCTCTCTTCGCTCCACCCAAGTTACACAAACATGGCTTCCTTGGTCTGCCATCCAAAGACCTGGGCATTGTGGCCTCCAAGTCTTTCGTGGCCTTGGGGCTTCCCTTACTAGCCTCCCCTTCCAAAACCCTTATGTTGGCTGCTCTCCCACACTGAAGATGGCAGATGTCCTCTGTGGAGAAGCAAAGCCAAACTCCAGGCTTCTCCAATACACAAACGTCCACCTCCACGGTTCCCTCCACATGGAAAATCCCCACGCTCACAGCCTGCAAACTCATGGGTCGCCCAGCACTCAGCTTGGGATTCTCCCCCTTCAGGAAGCCCAAGATATTTTCTTGGCAAGCCCTGAGGCTCCTCATTTTCTATGCCCTCTAAGGCCATCTCATAGGACACCTCCTTAGGAATGACAGATAATGACATCAATAGCAGGACCATCCCTCTGTGGAGGGTATTGATGGCTCCAGACCACACTCATGTCCATCCATTTTGGAGTCTCATAGTTAAAACTTTACAACCAAGCCACGAGGGGGCCCTTTTACAGATCCTTTTATAGATGAAGAAACTTAGATTTGGATTACAAATCCAGGTCCCCCCACCCAACCCAGCCCAGGTCTAGAAGAGCAGGGCCAGTGCTCTGAGGCTCAGGAAAACAGGTATGGAGCCCCCATGGGGCACCACCATTGGGTGGGGAGGCCCAGGCAGGGTGCAGGGGGACAGGGAGGGGACAGGCTAAAGCAGGGCTGCCTTTTGACCCAGAGAAAATTGGCTGGTCAAATAACAACACTTCTCTCAGGCCTCCCCTTCTGTTCCCCCACTTTGCAGCTAGGTAACGAAGGCTTAGGGAGAGGGAGGGAGGAAGGGAGGTCAAGGTTACAGAAAAATAGGGACCAAGTTGGAGCCAGGTGTCCTGACCCCTCGTCCAGCTGACCCAAAGAGCATCAGGTCCAGTGAGCCCACACTATTGCCGCGTTCTCCCTCCTTGCTTCTTCAGACATGTCCTGCGTGTCTCCCATGCCCCAGATCTTACACCAGCCGTTAAAGGTACTGAGAGCCCCTGTCTGATTTGCTCACTTCTTTGCCTGGCGTACAGTGGGCACTCAGTAAACAGTTTTTGTGTAGCTTAATCAATGAATAAGTGAATAAGCACTAGAATTGTAAGATGCCCAGAAGAACCTAAAGGAATGGATAAACATTAACCTAAGCCACTCTAGGTCACGACTATTCTGTGAGGTCAGTGTCATCTCACCCATTTTATAGGTGAGGCCACTGAGGTGAGGCTCACAGAGTGAATGAGATTTTCCCAAAGCTCTGTGGCTAGAAAGCCGCACTAGGAAATAAAGCATTACTCATGCTATACATATGTGTGCATGTGCGCACTTGTGTACACACACACACACACACACACACATATACATTTTTTTCCAAGAGGGAATGTTTTCCTTCTGGTGTCTGAATAGGAAAAGGCTCCCTGAGAAGGCCATTGTAAATATCATCACTTCTCCTTGAGGCTCTGTCAGCTTATGTTACTTTATTTAACAACATTCCCCAATGTGTGGATCCAAAAACGTGTCCTCGCGTGGGACACCAAAGAAAATGCGCACTTTGGAGGCTGAGGCAGGAGCACTTTCCAAGCATGAAACCCAGGGCTCAGGAAGCACTGGGGGCCAGGGCCAGGACTGGGCTGGGCAGTGGGGGGCATCTCTCCCAGGGTGGAGTGGCAGGTTGGAGTTACGGAGGAATGTCCCTCATTTCCATAAGGGGGAGCCTGTGTGCAGGAGATCCCGTCCCAGCCGCAGCAGCCTTGGCATGAGGGACTGGCTCCAATTAGGAGTGGCCAGCGGGGTGGCACTGGTGACGGCCCTGTGCGAGCCCTCCTACCCTTAGGAGGGGAGCCACAAAGTTCTGTGCAGACTATCCCATTCCCTGTTTATCCTAGTGTGGAACCAAAGAAAACGGTAGGGAAGAAGGCCCCAGTGGAAGGAACACAGCTTTGGAGTCAGACAGGACGAGGCTCACCCCAGCTCTTGCAGGGACTAGCTATATGACCTTGGGCTAGACACCATCCCTGCACCTTGATATTACTTTGGTTTCCTGATCTGCAAAATGGAACAATAACAGCTTTAGAACAGAACAGCTACTGCAGTGCCTGGAGCATAATTAGTGTTTAAAAACAGAAGGGGTATTATTATGACCATTGTAATCTGGATTGTTTATGCAAGTCCTAATTGCCACCCCACCCTTCACAGAAATTCCTGTTCCTTGATCCCCAAGGGAGCCTTTAGTATGATTTGCTGAAGGGCTGTGGCGTTCTTGGGCCCAGATAGAGACAAGCCCAACAGAAAGACATTTAGAGCTTGTGGTTGCAAATGTAAAACCAGGTGCTTCTCTTAAGAGAAATGATGACAAAGCAAAAATATTAAAGATGATTTGAGAGAGAGAGAGTCCCTACAGCTTAATTCCTCACCCAGATTCAATAACCAATTTCTCTTCTTTTTTTACTGAACCCTCCCTGGTCCGCACACATGTTTCAGTGGGGTTGTAATACACCAGGTGCTGTTTTATTCCTGACTTGCTGTGGTCTTTGGTCTGAATCACTCCATCTCCTTTCATTTGGTTCTTGCCAGAAAGCAAAGCATATATTTCATAGTCCCTTCTCCCCAGAGGAGAATTTCTCTGCAGACCTCCCTTTGCACACGTTCCTGGGGCTGCCCTAGGGACAGAAAGATGGCATGGCAGTACAATCTGCTGCCCTTTGGCTGCCTTCTTCAACTCCTTTTTTCTTTCCAAAATAGAAATAGCATATTCTTTCTGATTATTAAAGTAACACATGTGCATCGTAAAATACTGGGCAGTGCTTAAAAGTTCAAAGGACAAAAGTCACCCAGAGATAACCAGCGCTAGCACGGTGTCATATCCTGCCAAACTTTCCTCTGATGTACACGCAAACCTAGTCACAACAAAAGATTCTTACAGCACCGTTGTCCTGTATTCTGACTTTCTTTGTCTGCCAATATGGCTTTCCGCAAGCCTTCTGAATGGCTCTGAGTCATTTTATTATATGAGCACAGCACAGTTCATTTAACCAGTCCCCTTTTGTTGCACATTTAGCTTATTCCTGTGTCTGTTTCTTTTCCATTTCTTTCTTTTTAAAAATGTTTAGTTGAGAAATAATTATAGAGTCACAGGAAGCTGCAAAGATGTCTCAGGTAGCTCCTGTGTACTCTGCACCTGGTTTTCCCCAGGGTTAGAGCTTGCATAACTATAGTGCAATATCAAAAGCAAGACATTGGCATAGATAAAATCTTTGTATATAGTTCCGTGTGTCACTTTATCACATGTGGAGATTTGTGGAATTGCTACCACAATCAAGACACGGAGCTATTCCACCATCACAGAGACTTCTCTCCTGCTACCTCCCTGGGGTCACACTCTTCGTTTACCCTTCCTCCCCTTTTTCCTAACCCTTGGCAATTACACCGATCTGTCCTCCATCTACACTTCTGTCATTTTGAAAATGTTACATCTGTGTGTGCGCTCGTGTATGTGTACATATAATGTTTTCTTTTTTATTAACTTATTTTTAATTTCAAATTAATCTGAAGGTACAAAGGTTTAGGTTACATTGTTCTCACTTCCAGGGTAAAGTTCCATTTGTAAAAGAACCTTTCATCCTAGGGTCATGTTATCCACCCTCACAATGTGGACAGTATGTGAGACCCCTCCTCATGCCCTCCATCCTTCTGCCACTCGTTCTCCCCCTTTCCCCCTCCTGCCTCCCTGTACCCCTCTACTAGACTATGTTTGTGTTGTATTTTTGTTATGAGCATGTAATTATTTATATATTGACTTCATATTAGTATGGAGTATGTTGGATATTTATTTTTCCATTATTGCAATAGTTTACTAAGGAGAATGTATTTCAGCTCCATCCAGGTAAATGTCAAAGATGTAAAGTCTCTACCTTTTTTAATGACGGAATAGTATTCCATGGTGTACATATACCACAGTTTGTTGATCCATTCATGGGGTGATGGGCACTTAGGTTGCTTCCACAGCTTAGCAATTGTGAACTGAGCAGCAGTAAACATTATGGTGCAAATGTCTTTGTGGCAAAATGATTTTTGTTCTTTTGAGTAGACACCTAGTAATGGGATTGCAGGATCAAATGGAAGGTCTACTTTTAAAT
Source organism: Otolemur garnettii (assembly GCF_000181295.1). Taxonomy (NCBI): domain Eukaryota; kingdom Metazoa; phylum Chordata; class Mammalia; order Primates; family Galagidae; genus Otolemur; species Otolemur garnettii. The sequence goes on along the minus strand of NW_003852398.1, from coordinate 5,509,019 downwards.
CTTGGAGGATTCTCCATACTTCTTCCAAAAAGGCTGTATTAGTTTGCAATCCCACCAGCAGTGTAGAAGTGTTCCCTTCTCTCCATAATCACGTCAGCATCTGGTGTTTTATGACTTTGTGATGTGGGCTAATCTTGCTGGGGTTAGGTAATATCTTAGAGTTGGTTTGATTTGCATTTATCTGATGATTAAAGATGATGAGCATTTTTTAATGTGTTTGTTGGCCATTCATCTGTCATCCTCAGAGAAGTTCCTGTTCAGATCTCTTGCCCACTTATAGAGGGGGTTGTTTGTACTTTTCTTATTGTTTAATTTGAGTTCTCTAGTTATCAAGCCTTTCTCAGATTCATAACATGCAAAAATCTTGCATTCCAAAGGCTGTCTGTATGCTTTGTTCGTGGTATCCTTAGCTGTGCAAAAGCTTTTTAGTTTGATCAAATCCCAGTTAGTTATTTTTGGTATTGTTGCAATTGCTAGGGGGGTCTTCCTCACAAAGTTTTTTCCCAGGCCAATATCTTCAAGTGTTTCCCCCACACTCTCATCTAGGATTTTCACAGTTTTATGTCTTCAAGGTAAATCTTTTATCCAATGAGAATCAATTTTTGTCAATGGTGAGAGATACGGGTCCAGTTTCAGTCTTCTACATGTAGATAACCAGTTCTCCCAGCACCATTTGTTAAATAAGGATTCTTTTCCCCAGTGCATGCTTTTGTTATGCTTACAGGAGATCAAATGATGATATGTGACTGGGTTCATTACCAAATCTGGAGGCATCATGTTGCCAGATTTCATGTTATACTACAAAGCTATAGGGATTAAAACAGCATGGTACTGGCACAAAAACAGAGGCGTAGATCTATGGAATAGGACAGAAAATCTAGAGATGAACCCAGCTGCATATAGTATTTTCACTCAGCACAACTTTGAAACCCATCCAAGTTTCTGAATATACCCATCATTCCCTCCATTTTATTGGGTTTTTAAAAATTTGTTTTTTGTTTTTTTGAGAGAGTCTCACTTCATCACCCCAGTAGAGTGTCATGGTGTCACAGCTCACAGTAACCTCAAACTCTCAGGCTCAAGTGATCCTCTTGCCTCAATCTCCTGAGTGGCTGAGACTACAGGTGCCTACCACAATGCCTGGCTATTTTTGGAGATAGAGTCTTGCTCTAGCTCAGGCTGGTCTCAAATCCCTGCTGGGATTATAGACGTGAGTCATAGCACTGGGCCACCTCTGCTTTATTCCATCATGGAGTAGTATTCCATCATGTGGGATCTATTTTGGGACATTCTAGTTGTTTCTAATTTTTTACTATTATAGGTAAAACTGCTGTGAGTTGTCTTATGGAGGTTTAGGTGTGGATATGTATTTTATTTTCCCTGGGGAAAAATCTCCAGAGTGCAATGACTGGGTTATTTGGTAAGTGTATGTTCAGTTTTTTAGAGACACAGTAACTACCAGATTTTTCAGAGTGGCTGTGCCATTTTACATTCCCACCAGCAATGTGTGAGAGATCTACCTTCTCTGCAAACTCACCAGCACTTGGAATCAACTCTGTTTGTCATTTAACCTGTCCTAATACTATGTAGGTGTGATCTCGTGGCTTTAATCTTCATTTTCTCGATGGCTAATAATGCAAAACATCTTTTCATGTGCTTATTTGCCATATTTGGTGAAATATGTCTTTATGTATTTTGCCTATTCTCTTATAGGATTGTGGTCTTACAGTTAAATTCCAAGAGTTTAATATATACAGAGGGTGCCAAAAAATGTACATAGTATACACAGCTTAAGAAAGGAAAAAAAAAACTGTATGAAATTTATAACACTCAAACCACACTTGACTTCTGCAATTGTAAGTGCTACTCAATGTGACTTGTATTCCTCTTTTGTTATTGGTATATACTGAGTATTGTAATACAGTTTTTTCCCTTTCTTAAAATGTGTACACATTTTTTTGGCACCCTCTATATAGTCTAGATATAAGTCTGTGAAATCTGTGGTTTGAAAATATTTTCTCCTAGTCTGCAGCTTGTCTTTGATCATCTTCATAGAGTCTTTCGCAGAGAAAATGTTTTTCATTTTGACGAAGTCCAATTTCTTGATGTTTTTCTTTTGAAGAGTCATGCTTTTGGTGTCCTAACAACTTTTCACCAAGCCCTAGATCTCAAAGATTATTTCCATTTTTGTTTTGTTTTGGTTTTCATTTTTAAAACAATCCTCTGCTAGGCAGAATAATGACCCTCTAAAGATGTTCACGCCCTCATCTCTGGAATCTGTGACTATGTTACCTTGTGTGGAAAGAAGACTTTGCAGATTGATTAATGATCTTGAGATAGGCAGATTATCTTGAATGGCCTGAGTGGGTCCAATGTAACCACAGTATTCTTTTGAAGGCAAAAGGGAGGCAGGAGAATCAAAGAAGAAGATTCCGTGATGAAAGCAGAAGTCGGAGTGAAGCCATTGCCAGAAGGGGTCCAGGAGCTGAGGTCTGAGTATGGCCTCTAGAAGCTGGAAAAGTCAGGGTGACAGATTCTGCCCTTTAACATCCAGAAGGATTATAGCTGCGCCCAGGGATTTTAGCCCAGGGAGGCCCCCTCTAGGCTTTGGAACTCTAGCACTGTCAGATGATAAGTTTGTGTTGTTTTAAGCCACCAATTGGTGTTAATTTGTTAAAGCAGCGATAGGAAGCTAATACAAACCCTTTGATGAATGCCCTTGTACATAAATCTTCTCATGCTTTCCCAGTTATTTCCTTAAGATCAAATTCTATAATTCAAATTGGTGAGTCAAAGGGCGTGCACCCACTTACATTTTATCATTAGCTTATAAGAGTTCCCAGTTTCTTGCTTTAGTAAACACTGGTTCTTACCAACATAGAACATGTATTTGAAGTTACCTTGATGTGTGTGTGTGTGTGTGTGTGTGTGAGAGAGAGAGAGAGAGAGACAGGCGTGTGTGTGTAGAAGGTGAAGGAGACAAGCAAGAGAATAGGAAAGACAAGGTTTTCTCTGAATAATCTGAACTTGCCCAGTCCAATATGGTAGCCACTAGCCACATGTGTCTCTTAAGCACCTGAGATATGGCTACTTCAAACTGAGATGTGCTATAAGTATAAAATACACACTGGACTTGAAATCCTTAGTACAACCCCCCCCCCCCAAACTGGTAGACAGAAAGAAACCCTGATTGCTTATGTTTTATATTGATTATACACTAAAATGATAATATTTGGATATATCCAGGATATTAGTTTAAGCAAAATTTATAGTAAATATGTTTTTACCTGTTTCTGTCTACTTTTTTAATGTGGCTACTAGAAAATTAAAAATTACACATATGGCTTGCACTTGTGGCCCACATTGTGTTTCTGTTGGGCAGTTTGGGTGCAAACCCTCTGACCCACAGCCCTTTGTGGTCCAAGTGACCAGAGCCAGGGACTCAGCTCTCAGCCACCACAGCAAAGGCAGTCAGTCCCTGTGGTTCTGGTCTCAATAGCCAGGGCCCAACCACAGACCCCACAGTGTGGTGGAAAAGAAACTTGAGGTCAGAGAGACCTTGGTCTGAATCCTTCAGAATGTTCTTGTATTTGAACTTTTATTTACTTTAGCTTTCTTATTCATAAAATGGTGGAAATAACCCTGTAACATTTATGGAGACATTTCTTTGTGCAACCAACTTCTACTGGACCTACTGTGTGCTTCGGCGACATAGCAGCAAGCCACCCAGAAGAGCCCTGAAGATGGTCCAGTGTCCAGTGGATCCTCTTTCCTGCCTCTAGAGAGATACTTTATTGCTAAAAAGAACATTTTGGTGGGACGGTACATCCTACACAGCACTTTTCACGAACCCACTGGTTCTCTGTGTTGGAGCTTACCTCAGCCACCACTTTATGACTTTAATGAAAGTAACTGCTTCTCTGTCCTCCTTGTCCCCATCTATAGACATTCCCAACCTTACAGCATTTCTATAAAGCAAAATTTCTGGACTTTTGTAAGTGCTCAAAGTGGTAACTGCTGCCATTATTACTAATAATTTTATTATTATTTTCTCACTCCCAGAAGAGATGACTCAGGAATAGAAAGGAAAGATCTGGCAAGATGTTAGTCTACACGTGATAAGTCCTTAGGACTTTGAGGAGTGTGTGAAAAATTCTGTTATTCCAATGACAAACAAGATGTCCTGGACAGTTTGACTTGTGTCAAAAGGGCTGCCCGTTCTAGGTCACATGAAGATCAACTTTTTTTTCTTTAACTGAAAAGAGTTCTCATTGCTGGCTGCCAACTCAGCTCCATCCTCCTGTTTGAGAAGCTGTTGACACCAGGGCCCTGACCCCTTGGGACTCACCTCCTCCTGCAAACACCTGCAATTCTCTGTCCCAAGGGTTTTTTCTATCTACTGAAAATTGCTAGGTCTGTACGTAGGACAAAGCTAAGTGCAGGTTACTGCACTGGAAGGACGTCAGCCTGAACCAGGAATGAGCGGGGTACTGTGGAGGAACACCTCAGCTTTCCCGGCACCTAAGGCCTCCAGGGTGTGCTCCACTTGTCTCCCAGGTTTCTTTGCCAGCTAAGCTGCAGCCACTCACAGTGGCCACTGGCCTGATAAAGAACCCTCGATGGGCTATAATTCCTTTCTCTTTCCTACTTCCTCATTCTCCTGCTGATATTTCCAAATAAGGAAGTTCAAGTTTAAGTTCTGCTTCTGGGAAAACCCAACTGAGATGTTCTTCCTCTTCTTCTAAAAAAAAGAAGGAGAAGAAGAAGAGCTCAAATTTGGATGTGTTATTCCCCCTCCTGCAGAGCTTCATGCCTTGGGAGCAGTTGACCTTCTTCGATTTGCGGCTATCCCCATATGCCTTGACAATGACAGTGACAGGAATTCAGTCAATAACTGCACTCTGGCCAAGCAGATGCAAAGGCTTGCCTGCTACTGGGCATAGTTTTCTTCCTACTAAAAGGGAACCTCTTGTGGATGTTGCTATGCTTGGGTGTGATGCCTGGGACTTCTGATGCCATCTCTTGTTTGCATCTTGGGAATGAAGCCATCACTGCAGATGGCAGGTCAGAGAGATGAAGAAACCTATGCCTCTAATGACAACATTGAGCGATTGAGCCAACCTACCCCAAGGCTACTCTGTCTTTGGACTTTCTCTTACATCTTATGAAAATTTAAAGCTACCCTTGAATTTGAGTTGGGGTTTTTGTTTCTTGCTTCTTTCTGCTAACGAAAGCATCGTAACTGCTGCCATGTCTATTTTCTCAGTTAATATTCATATAACTGAGAGAGATAGCAATTATTTTTGACATCCCTAAATTGCAAATGAGCAAACTGAGGCTTCAAGTTTGGACAGGGATAAAAGACTTCTCACACATCTTGAGAAACTGCAAGTATTAGAAATGCAAGGTCAAGTTTACAGATTCTGTGGCATTTCCCTTTATAAAGTGAGTGACAATTCATTTCCTAGTTTTAGAGTTGAAATATAATCATTATTTGAAGGGGCAGCACAGGTATTGCTGTCATTCTCATTTCATAGTTGACGATACTGAGGCTCAGAGAGGGCCAGTCACTTGCCCAAGGTCACACAGCTCAGCAGTTGAAGCCTCTGCAATTTCAACCCTAGGTTTGACCCCAGTGCTTTCCCCACCATTCCGAGCTATTCCCTCAGGGTCTGCGTCAGGCTTAAACAAGGGTGGGGAAAGTGTCTCACAGATGGCAAGGATACTCGCCTCTCAGTGCGCCTGGCTCTGCCTTCACCCCCATACCCAACTCTGCAGGTTCTAGTGAGTGGCTTTCTCCCTCACTCGCCCTCGTTCCTTTCTTTTCAAAGCTCGAATCCCTGAAGGTCATTTCCCAGAATGCTTGCTTCCTTGTGTGTTCTCCTCCTCTATATAAATCTCCTATTATGGGCAGTGCCTGTGGCTCAGGGGGTAGGGCGCCAGCCCCATATACCCAGGGTGGCGGGTTCAAACCCGTCCCCAGCCAAACTGCAACAAAAAAAATAGATAGGCATTGTGGCAGGTGCCTGTAGTCCCAATTACCCAGGTGGCTGAGGCAAGAGAATCACCTAAGCCCAAGAGTTGGAGGTTGCTATGAGCTGTGACGCCACAGCACTCTACCTGCTGTTGGATCCTGCAATTTCTCTGCTAGGAGTATATCCGAAAGACCAAAAATCACTTTGCAAAAAAGATATTTGCACCAGATTATTTGTTGCAGCTCAGTTCGTAATAGCCAAGTCATGGAAGAAGCCCCAGCGCCCATTGACCCTTGAATGGATTAATAAATTGTGGCATATGTACACCATGGAATATTATGGAGCCTTAAAAAATATGGAGCCTTTACCTCTTTTATATTTACATGGAGGGACCTGGAACATATTCTCCTGACTAACGTATCTCAAGAATGGAGGAAAAAGTATCCAATGTACTCAGTATTTCTACTAAACCCACTTATATTTACTCACACTTTCTTATGAAAGATAGAACACAACTATAGCCCAGGATGAAGGAGAGAAATGGAGTGGGAAGGCAGGGGAAGGGGAAGGTTGGGAGGGTAAAAGGCGGGACCACACCTATGGAGCATATTGCAAGGGTACAAGTCAAATCCATCAAGTGTAGAACAGAATTATCTTAACACGATAGTCACAAGGGTACAAGTCAAATCCATCAAGTGTAGAACAGAATTGTCTTAACACGATAGTTAAGTAAATGAGGTGAAAGCTATGTTGATTGGTTTGACATAAGCCCATCTGATTGTATAAAAAAACCAATATTGTACCCCACATATGCATAAATGTATTAATGATCTATGTGTATATGACCTAATAAAATGAATAAATAAATAAATAAATCTTCTGTTATTTGAAAGAGAAAAGTTTTCTTTTGCATTGCTTGTTTGTAGTAGGCTGTTTCCTACTGCCCGTGGGCTCCTTCAGTTAGTAAGAGTGCAGACAGAGGGGAAAGGGAAACCCCACGACTCCGTCAGTAACAAGGAACCTAGAGAGGCGCTTTCTTATCAGACCAATATTACATATGTGAGATTTTTAAAGATAAAAGTTTTGTGCTATTCAAATACCGTTCTTTAGGCTGGGTGTGGTGGCTCACGCCTGTAATCCTGTAATTTGTCAAGGGCTTTAGATACTTTGAGGTGAGGCCAACATGCCACAAGTCACTTCAGGACACAGGCATTTTTGGTTTGTCTCATACAAATTTTTTTTTTTTTTTTTTTTTTTTGTAAAGATAGAGTCTCACTTTATCGCCCTTAATAGAGTGCTGTGGTGTCACACAGCTCACACAGCTCACAGGTCACGCCTGTAATCCTAGCACTCTGGGAGGCCAAGGCAGGTGGATTTCTTGAGCTCAGGAATTGGAGACCAGCCCAAGCAAGAGCCAGACCCTGTCTAAAAATAGCTAGGAGTTGTGGCAGGTGCCTGTAGTTCCAGCTACTTGGGAGGCTGAGGCAAGAGAATCACGTGAGCCCAAGGGTTTCAGGTTGCTGTGAGCTGTGATGCCACGGCACTCTACCCAGGGTGACAAAATGAGACTCTATCTCAAAAAAAAAAAAAAAAAAAAAAAAAAACCTCCAAACACTCCCCCCAATACTATTCTTTGGGCTGGTGACATTTGATACCTGCAGACATGAGCAAATGCCTTAGTGTCCTCAAGCACTTCCCTCTGCTAAGTCTAACTTGGACGGGCTGTGCTGCTCCCTGACTAATACCTGATCTGTCTTACTAGTGCCCTAGTGTTATTACGGCTTTTCTTTCTGGGAGTCCAGAAAGATGATTTTCCAGGGAAATGCATGAAGGATACCAACATTTTATACCATCCATTCATTTAAGACAATCATCAGTATAGAAAAGGCATAACTAGTCATCTGGTCTAGGGGTTCCCCTGTCCTGGGGACCCTACCACCCCAGTGGATTACCTACACTGGGGTTCCACCATCATAAGGTAGATTGGGCATCTTAAATTTAAACACAAATTCAAATTAAAGAAGTGCATAAATGGAGAAGGGATATGTAGTGGGTTGGATGGTGGTCCCCTAAAAGATATGTCTATGTTCTAACACCAGGAACTTGTAAACTTGATCTTAATTGAGAAAAGGGTCTTTGCAGATACAATTATTAAAGATCCAGCAATGAGTTCATCCTGGATTATCCAGGTGGGCCTTAAATCCACTGACAGATGTGCTTATAGGAAAAGGGAAGAAGGGGATTGGAGATACAGAGAGGAGACCTTGGAAGAGGGACTGCTTTTGAAGAACAGATACCGGCATAGTTTTTTTTAATTTGTCAAGGGCTTTAGATACTTTGAGGTGAGGCCAACAGGCTACAAGTCACTTCAGGACACAGGCATTTTTGGTTTGTCTCATACAATTTTTTTTTTTTTGTAAAGATAGAATCTCACTTTATCGCCCTTAATAGAGTGCTGTGGTGTCACACAGCTCACAGCAACCTCCAACTCCTGGGTTTAGGCATTTCTCTTGCCTCAGCCTCCCTAGTAGCTGGGACCACAGGCACCCACCACAATGCCCGGCTATTTTTATTGCAGTTTGGCCAGGGCCAGGTTTGAACCTGCCACCCTCAGTATATGGGGTTGGCGCCCCCCTACTCACTGAGCCACAGGCACCGCCCTGTCTCATACAAAATTTTTTTTTAAATTTGCATTTGTTATCAACTTTCAACTACTAGGAGACTTTACGCCAGGCATCCTCAAACTGTGGCCCACGGGCCACATGCGGCCCGCCTAGGACATTTATCCATCTGCCTGGTGTTTTTGCCACCGCTGCCTGTCCTGCTTAGCAGCTGACTCGTCCTGGGGCCTGCAGTCTGGCCCTCCAACAGTCTGAGGGACAGTGAACTGGCACCCTGTTTAAAAAGTTTGAGGACCCCTGCTTACACCAAAATTAAAAAAAAAAATCAATAACCTGCCCATCTAACATCACCATGAAATAACTGGCTGGTGCTGAGTTATATCTGGCCCCAGAGTGAGTGCCTCAATTTACCATAGTCCTCACCCTGCCCCATTACCATGCGGGTGCCCAGCTTCATTTTTTCCTCTTACTTGGCTGGCCCCTGGAGACATCTGAGTTTGCAACCTGAGTGAAAGCTGTTTGTAAATTGTTTGTTAATTTCATTTCTGTTTCACAAAAGACAAGTCCCAAACCAGTTTTCTCATCGCGGAGAGTATCTCCAGTAAGGAGAGGGACCGATGAAAACCTCTGTCAGACAGAATTTTTTCCTTTACTTAATAGAATTTGTTGTAACCAGATCAGCAACATCCTTTCACCATAGGCCTCTGACTTGTGGAAATCTCTTTTTTATCCTGAACTAGATACAAATGATGGTACTTGTTAAAACCAGGCATGCTGGTGGAGAGAGATTTCCCTTTATGCTTGCTCTTGCCAAGATTTTAATGTTCCAGTCCCTCTCTGGTTTAAGAGTTAAGTAAATTTTCATTTTGGATTCCCACTCAAACCAGTTCAAGAGGCAACTAAAAAACCCCCAAAAACCCAACACCTTTGGTTTGTGTTTTTTTTTTTTTGAGATAGAGCCTCAAGCTGTCACCCTGGGTAGAGTGCCATGGCATCACAGCTCACAGCAACCTCCAACTCCTGGGCTCAAGCGAGCCTCCAGCCTCAGCCTCCAAAGTATCTGGGACCACAGGCGCCCGCCACAACGCCTGGCTATTTTTTGGTTGCAGCTGTCATTGTTGTTTGGTGGGCCTGGCTGGATTCGAACCCACCAGCTCAAGGGTACATGGCTGGCGCCTTAGCCACTTGAGCCACAGGCGCCAAGCCTGGTTTGTGTTTTGTCAACAAAACTATCATTTCCTTGTAGTTCAAGATTTGGAAAGTTAGTTCCCTTCATGGAATCAGACTAAAAATTGGGCCCTGTGTCCTGCTTTGGGCTGTCACTTAACCTCTCTGAGCCTCAGTTTCCTTATTTCTAAAAAGGTCAGAATAATAGCTTCTACATCACAAGAGTGTTCAAGGGATTCAAGATGAATATGTCAAGGCCATAGAATAGGAGCTGGAGCACCAGAGATAATGATACATCTTTTAATGATTAATTACTCCTTCATGAGACTGCCTTAGTTTGGGTAGCAGAAATCTTGGATTGTGATAATTTAATTGTTCACATGTACCTGTAGCAGAATCCTGCCTTGATTTACAAACTTTAGAGGTGAGAATAATGATCTTGATAATGATTTGGGAGCTAATATTTCTTAGACATTTCCCAAGAACAGGTAAAATCCTCCCCTTGTTCTATCCTCTCTCTCCTTCTCCACTGTGATCTTTGACACTTGGGCATTAGTTGGACATCAGCTTGAGATGTCTTAGAAATCTGGAATAAGAAAATATTCTTGAAGCCTATAGATTTGCACACCAAATCCTATACTTCTTAATTGTGGTTGTCAGCTTGTATGGGGTTACATCGAGAGTTGATAGGGTGTGCTGAGGGGACCATTCTTTACTCCTTGGCTCCATCCTTCATTGCAAGAGGTTTAATACCCCATGGTCCCTTTAATACTAAAGCTAACGGTGCCCTCACAGTCACTGCAACAACCTCCAACCCCTCTCATACGCATGTCCTAGGGAAGTTGGAGGACCATTGTTAGTCAAATGAAGCTGGCTGATGGGAATATTTAAGCTCTCCTAGCTTGCAAACTTAGGCCAGACACTCCATCCATCGCTCTGAACCTCAGTTTCCTGGCCTGTCAAATGGGAGAGTCATGCCCAATTCATGGGCTATTGGAAAGACTAAGGGGGAGGGTGTATGTAAATGGTCTGGTGTACACAGCATGCACTCAATGCATGGGGCTGGCACACAGTAAGCTACTCAATGCATGGGGCTGGCACACAGTAAGCACTCAATGCATGGGGCTGGCACACGGTAAGCGCTCAATGCATGGAGCTGGCACACAGTAAGCGCTCAATGCATGGGGCTGGCACACAGTAAGCGCTCAATGCATGGGGCTGGCACACAGTAAGCGCTCAATGCATGGGGCTGGCACACAGTAAGCTACTCAATGCATGGGGCTGGCACACAGTAAGCACTCAATGCATGGGGCTGGCACACAGTAAGCACTCAATGCATGGGGCTGGCACACAGTAAGCACTCAATACATGGGGCTGGCACACAGTAAGCACTCAATGCATGGGGCACCACCTAGGGGCGCAATAGACTGCTTGGCTCCCCTTCTTTCACTGATTGTGTCTCCAAGTAACAGGGCCAAGGGGGGCATTCAAATCCCTCCAAACTTCATTCTGCTCTAATTGGAAGTCATTGTGGAATGAAGTCCAGTATTTAATTTGGCCTGTGTTTGACAGATCCTGTGTGCACGGCTAGCAGAGCTCACACAGGGCCCGTGCGTGATACAGGGGGGATTCTTGGCCTGAGCTCAGGGTGGATTGGTGGAGAAAATGTCGCATTCAATTAAGGCTGATTGGCCCTGACAGTTGTCTGGGTGAAGTTTATAAGGTACATCTAATCTGGATGCATCTGGTCATAAAAATGCAAAACAAGCCATTCCCACCCAAGTTCTAACTCCAGATGTGGGCTGATTCTCAGTGATTGACACCATATTTTTTGCAGCTGTCCTACATTTCAAATCTTTTTCTATTTAAAATATATTCATCATAATTATGGAATGCAATAAACAAACTTCAGCCTGATGACAAGCTTTAAATATAAGAATGTTTTGGCTTAAAATAAGTGCTGTGATTTCTCAGCCCAGGATGGAGACAGTACCGACAAGCATTCTCCCAAGAAGCCTTGACCTTGTCACCATGAACCAGACACAGTTATTTTCTCTCAAGTATCGACTGATATTTGGAGGGGGGATAGAGAAAGAAAAATCAAACACTATTTATATCAGATAGAAAAATGTGTATAACCCATCAGAGAGCCACACTTGTATGACAAAGAAGACAAATTGGATTCAACGTGATCAAGTTTAAGGGCCTCTGGTGGTACAGGTTCTTCCCAAGGCAGGGAAGAGTGGTGGGTGCGCACAGAGACTTTGGGGCCAGGCCTCTTGCTTTCAAATCACAGCCTCCACACGCTACGTTCTGTTGCCTTGAGTGCTGCTTTATCGCCTAACCATTCTGATCCTCAGTTTCCCCATCTATAGCCTGAAGGGCAATTATAGCACTGATCTCATAGTGTATTTGTAAGGACTAAATGAGATATTACAAGTAATGTGCTTAGAACAAGGCCTGGCTCAAGACATGTTAGCAATTACAGCCAACAGTATCAGCTGACCTCTTTCCATTGCTCCTTAAAGGAAGAAATTGAGGTTTTCAGACATTAGGAGACTTGCACAGGTCTCATCTGACACATGGCACCACCGGCTTTCAAACCTCCATCATCTGACTTTACTACTAGACATGCCTACATATGGTCGGTTTTGCTCACGTTTGCATTTTCTGTCTCAAATTAGGTTTTTTAGAAGTTTTGCTGAAGGCTGCACCGTCAGTGGCTTTTTCATGCATTCAAACAGCGTCCCATGAAGCTTGGACAAAAGAGCATCCTTCTGTTTCTTCCGCTGCTTCTGGGGCTCATCTTTTATTTTTAATGCTATTTAAATGAGTCTGTAATTGAGACAGCAAAATAAACAGACTCTTAGGTTAATCACAGAAAGCTCGGCCCATGACCAAGCTGCTGGATTTTCTAGCCTCTTATGGACCGCAGCCACGACCTAACGATTCTACCACTAACAGCGCGTGCAGCTCAGTTCCTCGAGAAAAACGAGAACTACCCAGAGTTTGTGTCAACAATCTGCTCCTCTTTAAAATGAAGCCATAAGTCACAAACCCTCTGAGTTCCCAAAGTGTCTGGAGCTAAATTTGTATCCTGACTCTGATAATTGTTCTCCTATTAGGCTGATGAGAGAATTAGCAGAGCCAGGGCCTCTGGGACTGTGCCCACAGCTTGGGCCAAGCTGGAAATGACTCTGTGAGTTTTATTTCTGAGATGTATAAAAGGCTTGTCCATCACTGGGCCTGTGGGCACAGGTTCAATATCAAAATAGCGTGTGCTGCCTTTCCCAGTAGACAGACTCCAGTGCTGGCAGGCCTGCGTATCCAGCAGGAATGAAAACTCTCTGCCGTGCATTAGTTCTCTCTAAAGCCCCTGCATGGCCCCAGTGATGTCTTTGAGCCCTGCCTGACCTTCTAGACTCCTATGTGGAAGAGGCAGTATGGAAAGGTCCAAGAAAGGTGGCAAGAGCATGTCCTTTGGAGACAGATCTAGATTGAAACAGGGACTCTGTCAATTCCAAGCTGGGTGACAGGGGGTGCCAGCCCCAGGTCTTGGTCTCAGAGACTGGGCTGTGAAATGGGGATAATAATCTCTGATATGTGGGATTCTTGTGAATGTTGGATAAGATTGTGTGTGGAAAAGACTAGGCTCCAGAAGCAGAGGCTGATTTTTTGCCTTTGGGGTTGATGAAGCACTTAACATGGGTATCTGGGATTGCAAAGATTGTTTCTCCTGTAGCCAGGGTGGCAAATGGACTGTATCTCTCAATTCTATATCAATCCATTGGAGGTGTCTACTTTGAAGTGCAGTGATTGATTTCTGATATCTGCCACAGAGCAGAAGTAGGTCTTTCCACCCACGATGCACCCCAGGCACTGCTATCTCCCCCTAGAGCAGTGATTGGCAAGCTTCCTAATGCCACAATGTATTGTCATTGTTCAAAGGGGTCGCGACCCACAGGTTGAGAACAACTGCTCTGGAGTGTAAGTCCAAAAGCAGAAACTGAGTCTGAAAACTACTCCATTAACTTTGTACATGCTGTAGAGCATTTTTTGCATCTATTATCTAATTACACTCCCTCTAAAATCCTCAGACGTGGTGTATGTGACCCCACATCCCTGAATTTCAAATATCCTGTCCTCTAAACAGGCCTGGGATTAATAACTATAGGTATTGTAAATAAGCAAGGAAAACATTTCTCACTTTATTCTACAGATGCGGAAATTCAATCTCAAAGAAGGAAATAAATGGCCCAGAACCACAGGGTGAGTTGATGGCAGAACGAGAACTCAATTTGAATCATTCATTTATTTATCCATTCAACAAACACTTTTTTAGTGCCTATTAAAGAAATGGACAAATCCTAGACCCAACACTAATTTTGCCCTTAAAGTTGTTTAAAGTCCAGGGGAGATATGGACGTGTAAACAATGAAATTACCAAATTGTGTGTGAATGTGCAAGGAGTCAGAAAACAGGGACTATTTTAACTGAGTTTTGAAGATGTCACATCTATCAAAGGTAGGTTGTAGAGCTCGGTCTTTATCCTGAGGGCAAAGGGGAGCCATGGAGTAACCTAACTACCCTAGTGTTTTGAACAAAACCCCAAAGGGCAGTGTGGAGAGTGGATGAGGGTGGAGGCTGGGGGCTTGAGGAAAGGAGGCCAGGTGGGGGATGGTGAGGCTTGGGCAGGGACAGGGAGGGCACTGAGTGGCTGGGGGTGTGTGTGTCAAAGAGTAGGACATGAAAACTCCACAGTGGTCTCTATACTGTGAGTGGGAGGTAGAGGGGACTCAGAAAAGGCCCTGGGCTTTGTAGGAGCAGGCAAGACCATGTAGTAAGGCCAGAGGAGGGAGGAGTGAAGGGTTTTCCAGCAGATTAGAAGGCGGAGACTGCTGTGTCCCCCATATTTACAGGTAATCTGGGAGCCATTCCTGAATTATTTTGAGAGACTCTTTTTTTTAACTTAAATACCCACAAAATGATGACTATTCACCAGTTAGGTTATGCTGCAGTAACATAAAACCCCAAATCTCAGTAGCTTACATAAAAAAGTTTGCATTTTCCATTAAGCAGAGTCCGTTCTGGGTCTAGGCCAGAGAACAGAGCAACTGCACTCTATTCAATGGCTCAACAATCTGGGCTGAAGGAGGCTCCCCCCTCTTCTAGATGCATCGTCTAGAACATGAACTCTTCTTGGTCAATGCCAAAGAGGAACGGAGAGAAAGATGGGGTTCTCACACCAGCACTAAGTGCACTGGCCCGGAAGTGACATTTGTAACTTCTGCTCACAGACATAGGCCAAAGCTAGACCCCGACTCTGCTCAGCCCGGGAGCTGTTCCCAAGCACCAGGCAGGAGAGGCAAGGAAGTCACTGGTGAGCACCAGTAATGTCTCCTACAGAGTCCATGAAACGGTGCTGGTTTGGGGGGAAGTCTCTGAAAGGTTGCTGGCTTTGTTTTGGTTTTCTTTTGTCTTTGTTTTTTGTTTTTAATTTTCAGGATTGTTGAAAATCTAACTTCTTTCTTTTCTAGTATTAAATCCTATAACAATTATCATCTCCATTTGATGGATGTGGAAACTGAGACTATAAGTCACATGAATGATTTGTCTGCAACTGACTGAACAAGATTAGAATTTTGAAAAATGTTCTCCGGTGTCACTCCAGAAAACCTCTCCCGCCTATAGTCTCCCACTGAAGTCTTGATGCCCACATAGTTAGGAAGGCACAGGAGACATGGGTGCCAGCCCCAGCCCTCTGCCAGCTACCCAAAGCCCCTGGAAATGTCCCTCTACCTTCCCAAGGCTCACTTTACCTGTCTGCAAATGGGGGTAGAAACTACCTGATGGCAAAGAATTGTGTAAGGGTGAGATGAAAATTGTGTATGAGATGAATGAGCTTTAAATAAAATTCCTGATCCCACCGTTATCTGTGAGGTGAGAAAATACTTCAGGGTGCAGGAAGGCAAGCACTCATCTGAGGAGGTCTTTGAGAGCTTTCTTCTGGGGCTCAGGAATCACCTGCCGGACCCACTGGACTGCCCTGTGCTGTGCTTTGGTGCTCCGGGCTTCCACTCTAGATGCATTTGTGGCCCTGGGCTCCCTGGGCTCCCTGGGCGGCAGGCTCTTTACCTATACAGGTGGATGCCCAACTTCCTGGCAGGGCTGTGGTCCAGAGCCAAGGTGGAGAAATCACCTGAGATGCAGAAGGCGTTCGGTGAAGGCCAAGTGCCCCTCTCCCCGGGACCTGGTAGGAGAACCTTGTCAGAGATTTGAGACTTAGAATTTGTTTTCCTTCAAAGGAACGGCAGTAAGGCAATGTGTGTGAGCATGTGTATGTGTGTGTGTGTGTGTGTGAGTGAGAGAGAGAGAGAGAGAGAGAGAGAGGACTGTGGTGAGGAATAAACAACAGAACATTTTAGTGACTTGCAGATGAAAGCTTCTTTTAGCTGGATTCGTTAGCCTTCTATACACCAGTTTAGCTGTGTTTGGAAAAATACTTAACTTGTCATGGGATGCCAAGTCATGAATATGTCAGAGAGAAAGAGAGAGAGAGAGAGTGAGAGAGAGAGAGAGAGAGAGAGAGGCTATTTTAGAAATTTGCCTATCCCTCTCCTAAGAGAACAGGGTCTATTGGAGCAAAGTGGTTGGTGCTTGCTGGTGACAGTCTCTTTATTTGTTCTTTGTGTAAGAATGTTGGAAAGAAGTCAGGACTAAAAGGTTTTTGCATGTTTTTCTGAGAGAGGGAGAGAGCAGGCAAAGAAGAAAAAGGAAAAAAGAGAGAAAAGGAGAGAAAAACCTGGGGGGCAGAGAAAGGAAAGGACCGGGAGGGCTGGACAGGAGACGTGGTGAAAGAAATGGAGGTGAGGAAAGACAGAGAGAAGGGCAATGACAGGGGCTGGGGAGGAAGACAGAGCAGGGAGATAACAGGAGAAAACAAAGGGAGAGGAGGAAAGAGGCGTCAGGAGACACAGACACCTGGCTAAGGACAGAAAGAGGAAGGGAGGTGAGGCAGGACGGAAAGGGGACAGCCAGGACCCCCTCCCAGCCTGAACCTGCCTCCATGCACCTCTGCCTTGAAGCTCCTCTCGCACCTGCCCCGCCAGCTGCATCAGCAGTGTTGAAAGTGCCCGTGTTTCATCAGCAGCCAGATGATGGATCAGGGCCCGCCTGCATTTGACAACCAGATGCTGAGCTCACACAAAGGGGTCCTCCGCCCTGGCTGCTGCTGGCTGGGAGATGAGCTGGGCTTCACAGAGCACCTGTCTACCTCCCCCTCCAACCCCCTACGCCTAGGACTCTGGGGTGGGCCTTGCCACAGTCTTGCCACCAGGAGAGGCCTGGGAAGCTGGTGCATGATCAAGGCTGTGGAATCAGACCCAGCCAGCTTTGAGTCAGAGGTTCTGGGCATGTGCTTGTGAGGTTCAATGTCCTGATCTGCAAAATGAGGCTAAGAAGAGAACAGGTCTCATGGACAGTGCGGAGCTTAATAAGGAAACCGAGGGCCCTTGTCTGGTACAGAGAAGACAACAACTTGTTAGCCCAGGTCCCGCAGGCTGAATTCAACCTCAAGAGGTATGTTTGACCTTAATGCTTCAAAGTTTATGAACAAGGGCAGGTGAGCTGGCTCACGCCTGTAATCCTAGCACTCTGGAAGGTAAAGAATTGCTTGAGTTCAGATTTCTGGAACAGCCTGAGCAAGAGTAAGACCTTATATCTACTAAAATAGAAAAACTAGCCAGGCATAGTGGTGGGTGCTTGTAGACCCAGCTACTTGGGAGGATGAGGCACAAGGACCATTTGAGCCCAGAAGTTTGAGGTTGCTGTGATCTTTGATGCCACAGCTTTCTAGCCTGGGCCAACAGAGTGAGACTCTGTCTCAAAAAAAAAAAAAAAAAAGTTTCTGAATTAATTTCTGGTATTTAAAAAACCCAGGAGATTTCTTATACAAGTCTAAATATGTGTTTTCTCAGGACAGATCGCAGTACTGAGGCTGGACACGAGCTGCAGGCCCCCTCTCTGCCTTGGGCCCTCTCCTCCCTGTGGCTCCAAGTCCTCCTTCCCTCATTTACTTTCCCTTCCTGGCCCCTGAGGTCACTTGACTTTCACTAAGTGGCCAAATACCACTTTTTCCCAGACACCAAAGTGATGTCTGTTTGTCTTTCTGCAGTGGTTGATGTGGTCCTTCAAGGAGAAAGCAAAGCAGAAGTTGCCAAGGAGCGAGTTGTCATCTCACTTTCAGAGCAAAGCCGGACATCCAGTGTGGGACCATCAGCCCCAGTAGAGCCAAGGGCCACACCATAGAGTGGGTTTTGCTGAGGTCACATGGGGGTTTCCTAGGGAGCTCTGAAATTCAAATAAGTGGCTCTTTCTCTTTGAAAGGATATATTTCAATTTAGTGTTTAAATAATGGGGCTTTCATTTCAGCCATTATTTTGAGCTCTGCAAGAACTTTCAAACATTTATACAGGACCTAGGTTTAAAAAAAAAATGTGTCCCCCCCTCTGCACCTCAAAAGAGGACTTCTGGAGCTTCTCAAAAATTGGGGGACAGGAGGATACAACAGGGCAAATAGGCAGGAAGAGCCTGTGCTGAAGGAGCAAGGAGTGTCCCCCTGAGTACCCCTGTGGCCTGCAGCTGGGGTTATGGCCGTCACGCACAGCCCACTCACTGAGTTTATAGTCTGACATGGGAGGAGGACAGGTCAACAGGCAAGTCCAGGTTTCCAGGGAGCACAGCACAAGATACTGCAGAGCTCAAGAAAAACACCTGACATGGCTTGGAGGACAGAGATTTGGCTCTCTGGAGGAGGGGTAGCCCCAGTACAACAACAGGTAAGGGTTGGCATGGAGCAGAGGTGCAGATGGGCCTGCAGGGAGGACGCTACAGTGATCTAAGTATATTGGGATTCGGGCAAGATTGTGGGGTTTTGGAACGTAACGGTGAGGTAAGTAGGGGAGAAGTGAGGAATGAGCTGAAATCAGTGAGCAGGGTCTGATGGAGAAGGATATTGAACACTGGGCTTAGGAATTTGGAGAAAAATTGGGGGTAATCTTATAGGCAGTGGGGAGCCACAGACAGGTTTGTAGAATGGGAAGAGCATGATCAGATGGAGAGATGACTTTGGAGACTGCATGGAAGGACTCACAGGGGTGAGTCTGAAGGTGGAAAGGCCATCAAGGAAACGAGTGTGGTGGAGGTGGCCGATGGGACACAGTGGAGGCAGGGGATTCCAGAAATCAGTGCTGGTGGAACAGCCGGCAGATAAGACTTGGCAACAGCTGCAGCATCCCCGAGGAGTCTGATTTGCATAAAAGCTGGGTCTCTGCAAAGTTCCACCCCAATTGATGGGTGGTTAATTGAATTCATTCATCCAACAGCAAACATTTATAGATGCTGACTCCGCTGGGAGCCCCAAGCGAGGTCCTGAGAGGAAGAATGAGGAAGCGCTGATTGCTGCCCAGGAAGTGGCAGCCACTGGGAAACCTCGCTTTTTAAAAGGCTTTTGTGACCCAGCATCCTATAAAGCAGATGGTATCCGCCCACCCCCTTTCCAGCTCTCCAGTTCTCTGGCTCAGAGGATATGCATTGCTGCCATTGAACCCAGACAAGAAGAGCCAGACCTCTCTGACAGTTTACGGTGTGCTGGGCACCGTGCCAAGGAATTGTCATCTCATCCCAGGAAGGAGTTCAGGACTTGGCAAACTTTCTGTAAAGGGTCAGACAGTCAAAATTTTAGGTTTGAGGGCCGCATGGTCTCTGTCACAACTACTCAGTCCTGCCATTGTAACATGAAAACAGCCATAGACAAAACAAATGAATGGACATGGCTGCGTCCCAATAAAACTTTATTTGCAGAAACAGGTGGTGAGTTGGATTCGGCCCATGGGCCATACTTTGCTAGCCCCTGATGGAGTTCTCAGGGTTTTATTCATGCCATAGACGGGGAGACTAAGCATTCCAGGCATTTTTACCGGAGCAGGAGAGGATCAACAAGGGTGCAGAAGTCCTCCAGGGGCAATAATGGTGGGGAGCAGTTACAAGACCCAGGATTGGAGAAGCAGCAGGAGGGGTGTTTACCAGAACCCAGGAAACCTGTGGCAGGAAGACCTATAGCTGAAGCTGTGGCTTTTGGTAAACTAATGAGTCACTGCTGCCTATTGAAAGAAGCTGGGGTGGGGGGATACTCTGACCTGTTTCCCTTCCTGCCCTCTAATCTGCTATTGCCTCCCTTTGACTGGACCCATGGAAGGTCAACAGGCAAGGAAGCCACTGAGGCAGGAGAAGGGTGGGCCAGCAGGTAGAAGGCAAATAGTATCCCACGTTTGAGGTTCTGGGAGTCAAAACAGCTGCCCAAAGTCATCCATCTAACAAGTGATGGTGCCTTGATTTTAAGCCACCTCGGTCCACGTATAACCTCATCTCCAGGTTCTCTTTGGGCAGAGATTGACATGGGAAGAGCTAGACAGTGTGGCGAAAGGAGAGGCAGGCTGAGAGAGGGCTTGCTGCAAGTGGGAACCTTCCTCTGATAAGAAAGTCACTAAATGGGACTTTATCCCAAGGCTTTGGTATCAGGCAGTCCTGGTTCAAATCCCAGCCCAGCTACTTTCTCCTTCTATGGCCTGGAGCAGGTCATTATGCCTCTCTGAACCTTGGCTTCCTTAGCCATCAAACCGGGGCGAGTTTAGAGTGAGGTTCTCTATACACAATGTTTCTCAGGGCTGGTCAACAGAACTCCAGGCCAGACTACCTGAGATGCTGGTTTAAAGAGCAAATTCCGGCTCAGCGCCTGTGGCTCAAGTACACCCAAGGTGGCAGGTTTGAATCCAGCCCGGGCCTGCCAAACAACAATGATGGCTGCAACCAAAAAATAGCCGGACGTTGTAGCAGGCACCTATGGTCCCAGCTACTTGAGAGGCGGAGGCAGGAGACTCGCTTGAGCCCAGGAGTTGGAGGTTGCTGTGAGCTGTGATGCCACAGCACTCTACTCAGGGGGGACAGCTTGAGACTCCTGTCTCAAAAAAAAAAAAAAAAAAGAGCAAATTCCCAGGCCCTGTCTCCGACTGTCTGAATCATACTCTGTGGGTGGGAACAGAAAATGTGCCCTCTGACAAGGTCCTGGGGTGATTCAGATACACCCCAATGCCTGACAGCCCAGTCTATTGACTTTTCATGAAAATTAAATAAAATAGTCCACATAGTTGTAGGCCCATTGGTGCACCTATCATTTGTGGTTAGTCCCTGTGGGCTGCACTATGGACCTGAATCAGTTCATGGAGTCACCATGGCGATCAGACAGCAATATTCCGTTCATTTCCATTTACAGATGAGAAAACTGAGGATGAGAGAGATCCAGATGCTAGTCCTAGTCAAATAGATAACTTTTGGCCTAGACAGTAAGAGCCAGTTTCCTTCCTCTTCCTATTCTTGAGAGAGAAGGTGGCCAAACAGGGAGGGCTCAGCAGGAGAGGGACTATGTACAGCCCTGGGTGAAGGCCCAGAGGACCATCAGGGAAAGTTCAAGACATAAGGTGGGAAAGGCCAGGTTTCCCACTGGAAACTGCAGGGAGGGACCCCCGCCCCTGGAGAGCCTGGCAAACTCATCTGGGCTGAGCATCCTTAGGACAGAGGGGCAACTTTCACTGAGCTGTGAAACCTCAGGGGGCTGTGTTAAGTCAGCCAGGGTGGGAAGTTCACAGTAAGGAATTGCAAGCTTCCGGAGACTCCCCGCTCCCCACCCCCATTCCCTTCTTTTAAATCAGACAATGAGATTTGTTCATGGAGAAAGGTCTGAAATACTCCTTCAGAGAGAGGGAAACGTGTCCTTGTGAGAGTAAGGCTTCTTTCGTTAGCATCTTTGTGTGGAGGTATCTAGAGATGAATTTTTTAAAGCTAATAAATCATAAACCTTGTTTGAATCCCAATCCAAAACAGATGTAATGCATATGGTCAGTAGACTAGGAGTTGCAAATAAATATGTTTGGAAACCAAATATTTGAAAAGCAATTCTTCTTCTCAGACTTCTTTTTTATTTTTTAAGTGCCACTGCCAAGATCTGTTCAGGGATTTGGTTTCCCCTGAAGCTGTTGCCACAGCACTACACTCTCTCAGCCAGAAAGGAGATATAATGCCCCAGGCTAGGGGTGCACAGAGGTTTTAACTCCAGCGCCAGTTCGGGTTGATTGGTTGTGGCTGCCCGGAGGGCTGTGTTGAGAAAGGCTCTAGGCTCAACTGGGAAGAGTGCGTGATCAGTTAGCAATGTCTGCCCTTGCGCTGGTCTAGGCGGTGGAGGTATACTTGCACTTGATTGCCATCCTGTCCTAGGCCTCCTAGGTCTGCTGAACTCTGCACTCCCTACTAATAGGACTCTGCTTTGTTTATTTTGAATGTAGTGCCATGAAACTTTTAGGGCACAAAAGAATCAGGGACATTTGAGAGTTCCACCTTTTTCCCTAAATATAATGCCCAAATAATATTATACACGGGTCATTATGAAAGTTTTGAGATACATAAAAATCAAGAAATGTAGCATCCTCACAGTTGAAAACAAACAAAGCTCTTCCAGCAACATGGATAAGTCTAGCAAACTGAAACTAGCACAGGTGAATCAGAAAGGAGCGTTGTCCAAGTTTCTTGGAAGTGAAATAATGGACCATAATACCATCTTGAAACTTTTATAGTGACCCATATAACTAAATAGTCCTCTTGCTCATTCAGCCACTGCCTGGAGGCAGGAGTCTTTAATCATCTAAACAGTCTCGGGCCCCAGATACGGCACTCAGCACAAACACCTATCTTTTATTTATTTTCCTGTGTATCTCCAGTTTCCTCCCTAGAATATCAGCTTCCTGAGGACAGAGACTTGTTTTTCTTCATTGCTTTATGCCTCAGAGCTAGTTAGCAGTTTGGCATGTTACAGGGACAAGATAAATCTTTGCTGAATGAAAGTCATTCCTTTTTTTCATTCCCTCCTACTGTGCTTATTGATGCTTTCAGCCCAGATACAATAAAATAATTATTGTACAATGAGAAGCCTCCAGCCTGGTAGAGGAGACAGGTGCATTAGTTGATGATTGCAGCACAGCATGAGAAGGGTAACAATAAAATTATAGGTCTTGGAGTAGAGGTGACACATCAGAGATGATGCATTGGAGCATCAGGAAAAAATTCACAGAGGCTTTCTATTGACCTAGGGTTTTGAAGCATGAGTAGGAGTTTTCCAAACAAAGTGTTTGATGTACTATGCTTTTCATAGGGATTTAGGACCCCATTCTGACCCAGTCTAGAGGGGTAACTTTTGAGCCCTCCCTGGTATGACCCAAGAAAGCCAGACCTCTTTGGCTCCAGTCCAAACGACCTTACTTATGGACATTCTATGAGGACCTTGTTAGCAGAAGAGCCTCAACCCCACTGGCTTTATGTTGAGCACCAACCCCACGTATCTTCCATGCCTCCCTGCCCAGTCCACAGTCATGTGCAGCCTGTTTTTACAGCTTTTTATGAGCTGAGCATGCCAGCTTGATCCATTTTTCTTTCCTGTTCTTCAGACATGTGCAGGCAAAAGCTGGCTCAGCAGATTGCCTGCCAGGAGGATTCTGGAGAGAAGGCAAGTGCAGAGGCTCATCATTTAACAGACCTGCTCTCTTCAGATGCAAGAACAATAATAGCAGCAACCTGGAATGGTAAGTGCTTGCTCCATGCAGGTGCAGGGCAAGCACTTTCCTTGCACTTTTATCAAAGCTTCTCCAGGACCCTGTGAAGTTGCCATTATTACATTTTCTCTATTTCCCCATAGGCACCTTACATCTAACTCGCACAGGTAGAAGTGACAGGGCTGGAAAAGGAACCCAGGCTCTTAGACTCCCAGACTCACACTTCACCCTTCCATTCCTATGACTGTTGTTAATTTCTTTATTGATAGCTTTATTCCCTTCAAAAGAAGGCAACTAGTGGAAATAGAAACAGAAAAAGACAAAAAAGAATAAAACTAACCAAGGCCATTAGAATGAACAGACTCTGAGATAGGAAAGTTAAACTTTTTCTGCAATGGTTGGCTGCAGTGTCCGCGGATATCAGGTCAGGGCAGTTGGTAGTCACATTATTTGGGTCCTCTCCGTCTTCATGGATTTGGTCTGTTTGTTTCATCAGTTGCTGAGAAATGTGTGTTAAAATGTCCCACTGTGGGTCTGGAGCTGTCTCTTTCTCCTTCTGGTTCTGTCAGGTTTTGCTTCATTTTTGGAGTTTCCTTAGGAGATGAATGTACGATTAGAGTTATGCATCTCTGGTGTGGAGTGACGTTTTTTATCATTTTTATTACCATCCATCCCTCTTTATCTCTGCCTCAAAGTCTCCTTGGCCAATAACATAGCATTGCTACATTTGCCTGGCATGTTTTTTTTCCAACCTTTTATTCAATCAACTTTTCTGGGTCTTTATAATTAAGATGTGTCTCTTAGAAGCCACATAAAATTTCTTAATTCTAGCTTGACAATCATAATCTTTCAATGGGAATATTTAGTTCATTCCCCTCTAATGTAATTGCCCATGTATTGAAGTAAAGACACACCATCCCATTATCTGTCTTCTGCTTGTTTCATGTGTTTTATCTTCCTCTTTCTTGACCTTCTTGCTTTCTTTTCAATTAATCCTTTTTTATCATGTAAATGTTACCCTCTGTTGTTAATTTACATTCTTATACTATTCTTTTAGGAGTTTTCTTATGAATTACAATAAGCAGTCTTGATTTATTGAAGCCTAAAAAAATGCCATTATCATTTAAGGAAAATAAAGTTAAAGCATTTTAAGTTCTTTAAATTAAATTAAATTTACTTTCTTCAAATTTATATGCTATTGCTGTCAACTATTTTGATTCTGTATATATTTAAAACTGCACAAAACATTATTACAGCTTGACTCCTGAACAATGCAGGGGTTGGGGTAGTGGTGCCAATCCCCCATGCAATTGAAAATTTGCGTTTGACTTTTGATTCTCCCAAAACTTAACTGGTAATAGCCTACTATTGACCAGAAGCTTTACTGATAACATGAATGGTAGATTAACACCTATGTTGTATATTATATGAATTTTGTATTGTAAATTTACCATAAAGCAAGCTAGAGAAAAGAAAATGTTACTAAGAGAATCATAAAGAAGTGAGAATATATTTACTATTTATTAAGTAGAACTGGATCGTCAAAAGGTCTTCATCTTCCTTTTTGTCACATTGACTAGGTGAAGAAGGAGGGAGAAAAAGAGTTGGTCTTGCTGTGTCAGGAGTGGCAGAAGCAGATGAGGTGAGGAGGTGAAAGGGAAGGCAGGGGAGGCAGGCACACGTGGGGAAATTTACCGAAAAAAAATCTGCATACAGGTGGACTCGCACAATTCAAACCTATGTAGTTCAGGAGTTAACTGTCTTGTCATTACTCTATGCAGTCAGACTTCGTCTAGATTAACCTGCCAGTTATCCCTTCCATTGCTTGTCAGTCCTTCCTACATTTCTATGCATCTTTCTGGCATGATATTTCATTTAGTATTTCTAAAACTGGTTCCTGAAGAAGCTCCTTGTAGTATTTACTATATTTCTTTTGGTGCAAATATCCTGACAGCTAGTTCTCTGTTGTTGTTTGTCTGGAAAAGTCTTTAGGGCTCATTTTTGAAGGAAATTTTTACCGGATATAAACTCTATGATGACAATAATTTTCTTGTAGCAATTTCACTGTACCCTTCCGTTGACTTCTGGCTTATATCATTTCAGTGGCCAATCTTAACTTGCTTCTTTGACAGTAAAACATTATTTTCATTCTGGTTGCTTTTAAAACTTCTCTTTGTATGTCACTTTTGGCAGTTTTACTGATGTGCCAAAGTCTGTTTTTCTTTGTATTCATTCAGTTTGGGGTTCATAATAATTCATGAATTTGTGATTTGACTTGTTCACCAGATTTTTTTTTTTTTTTGCAGTTTTTTTGGCCAGGGCTGGGTTTGAACCCGCCACCTCTGGTATATGGGGCTGGCGCCCTACTCTTTTGAGCCACAGGTGCCACCCTTCACCAGATTTTTTAAAAAAGATATTTAAGGTATTATCACTTGAAAGATGACTTCAGTTTTGTTCTCTGTCGCCCACCATTCTTGGGTTCCAAGATCTTTTCACCATTTTTGTATGCATTTTATGTTCTTTTCTGTATTTTCATTTTTTTAATCTCTATGCTTCAACCTGGATATTTTCAATGGACTCACCTTTCAGGTCATTAAACTTTTCTTCAGCTGTGTTTAATCTGCTATTAAAACTATGGCTTGTATCCTTAATTTTAATTATTATTTTTTTTGGTCTGGAATTTTCACTTGGTTCTTTTTTTAAAGACTGAGTTCTCTAGTGAAAGTTTTCAACTTTTCATTTGTTTTCTTGAATATATTAATCTCAATTTTTTGAGCCCATGTCTGATGATTCTAGTATTTGGTATACTAGAGGTCTAATATTCCACCTATAGGTCTATTTCTATTATATGAGTATATATATATATGTATATGTATATACATGAGTATATATGAGTATTATGAGTATATATATATGTATATATATATATTTCTTTTGGTACTTTTTAATGTCAATTTTAAATACAATTTTATTTGAGACATTACCTTTTCCATTCACAATACAGTGCTTTAAAAATGCAATGTTATTTCCTTCCCTGGTACACATGTTCCATATTCAAATATTGAGAATGCCCAGTAATTTATCATAGCAGCTCAACTTTAAACCTACCACATAACTTTGCTACAAATTTGGATCCTTTAATGCTTTACTGTGTGGAACAATGCTACATCTACACTTGGGTTGGTTTAACCAACCTCTTCAATAGTGGGACCTGAGGAAGCACCACCAGCAGGAGGGATGGCACCACCTGGGAAACCCCCAGGCATTCCTCCTGCAGTTTCGCATAGGTTGGTAATTATGGGGTTGCAGACTTTCTCCAGCTCCTTCTGCTGATGTTCAGATTCTTCCTTCTCTGCAATCTGGTTCTTATCAAGCCAGTTGATAATTTCATTACACTTGTCAAGAATCTTCTGTTTGTCCTCATCATTGAACTTGCCTTAAAGTTACTCATATTCAACAGTTCTTTTCATGTTGAGTGCATAGGACTCAAGTGAATTTTCTGATGAAAACTTGTCTCTCTGCTTTTCTTCAGCCTTGTACTTCTCAGCTTCCTGGACGATACGAGCAATGTCTTCCTTGCTGAAACTCCCCTTATCATTCGTGATGGTAATTTTATTCTCTTTTCCTGTACTCTTATCCATAGCAGAGACATTGAGAGTGCCATTGGCATCAATATCAAAAGTGCCTTCAATGTGAGGAACATCACGGGGGTCAGGAGGTATGCCTGTGAGTTCAGACTTGCCAAGCAAGTTGCTACCCTCACCTTTACAAACCTGAATAAGCACTCCAGGCTAGTTGCCCAAGTGGGTAGTAAAGATCTGTGTCTGCTTGATAGAAATTGCAGTATTGTGCTTACTGAGTGAGTACAGCCATAACTCCACCAGCAGTTTCAATAATGAAAGGGGACTGATGTTCAAGAGCAGCAAATCTTGAACATTCTCAGATTTGTCACCAGACAGAATGGACACCTGGACAGCTGCACTGTAAGCAACAGCCTCGTCAGGGCTGATGCTCTTATTCAGTTATTTTCCACTGACGAAGTCTTGCAGTAGCTTTTGAATCTTGGAGATGAGTAGAACCACTACCCAGGACAATGTCATGAATCTGTGACTTGTTTACCGTGTTTCCCCCAAAATAAGAACTACCCAAAACATAAGCCCTAGCAGGATTTCTATGCATTTGTTAAATATAAGCCCTCCCTTGATAATAAGACCTAGTGATGTGGCGTATCTGCATAGCCACACCATGCATTTTGGCATGGACAGTAAGACATCCCCTGAAAATAAGCCCTAGGGTGTCTCCTTGAGAAAAAATAAATATAAGACAATGTCTTATTTGGGGGGAAACATGGTAGTTTGGCATCTCAAAGGGCTTTCTAGGTATAGAAGTTGATTCCTTCATAAAGGGAATCAATTTCAGTACTGGCCTGGGTGTTATAAGATAGAGTACACTTAGCACATTCACAAGCAGTATGGGGGCATTGGCCAGTTCTCTTATTCTCTCTGATGTCCTTATGCTTGTGCTTACATTTGGCAATAAAATGGTTGACCTTTCAGTTGTCAAAGTCTTCTCCACCTAAGTGAGTATCTTCAGCTATAGATTTGGCCTCAGAGATTCTTTTCTCAATAGTGAGGATTGACTCATCAAATCCTCTGAGGTCAAAGATCAGCACAATTTTTTTCAGCTCCAACATTTTTTTTCTAAGCCATAAGCAATAGCAGCAGCAGTTGGCTCATTCATAATCATAAGAACATTGAGGCCAGCAATGGTTCCAGTATCTTTAGCAGCCTGATGCTGAGAGTCATTAAAGTCAGCTGGCACTGTGACTACAGAATTGGTATCAGTCTTTCCAAGATAGGGTTCTGTGATTTCCTTCATCTTTTTCAGAACCATGGATGACATCTCCTCTGGATAGAAGCTCTTTGTCTCTCCTTTGTATCTTACTTGGTCCTTGGGCCTGCCTCAATCATTCCCCACCATGAGGGGCCAGTGTGTCTAATCAGACTGGACAATGGCATCATCTAACCTGTGTCCAATCAGAGACTTGACTTCAAAAACCATGTTCATAGGGCTCATTGCAACTTGATTTTTTTGCAGCATCACAGATCAATCATTCAGTATCAGTAAAGGCAATGTATCTTGGAGTGGTTCGGTTTCCCGTTGGCAATTATCTCTACTTTTCCATGTTGGAAGACACACACATAAAAGTAGATGGTGCCAGGATCAATATCAACTTCAGGTTCCTTAGACATGGTTCCTTACTTGTAGGGCCAGCTGGGCTTGGGAAGATCACACAGAAAACCCAGGAGCTGCCGCTGCGTTCGGTGAGTTTCTTTTGGTCTTTGTCTTTACTGATTATTGCACATTTTATATAACATTTTTAGAAGCACCAGATGATATTTTCCCCTGGAGAGAGGATTTTCTTTAGTTTCTGACCGGCTGTTAGAGTAGAAGTACACTTTGATGTCATCAGGAATTGAGCTGACTCAAAGCTGAGTTTTAATTTTTGTAAGGCCTGGCCTATTTCCAGTTCTCCTTTACCCCTAGGGTGTAGGCTGACTTGGGTCCAATCTGAAAGCCAACCCAAACTAGCTCAGGAAAAAATGGAAGTGTTTTATTAGATGAGCAACATTACTGTGGGGAGGTAGGCGTATGTCTGGACCTCAGAGACCCTAAGAACCAGGGAGTTCAATACTCCAGGATTTATCACCCCCCCTCCCCCCCGGCATACCTATTTCCCTCTATTTCTGACTTCATTCTGTGAGACAGGTGTGGCTGAGAACAACCAGGAACACATTGCCAAGATTCTCCATCATGGAGAAACTGAGACTTGCTTTCTCTAGTCTCAAGGCCAAAAATCTCAATAAAGAGCCGTGATTGGTTCACTGTGGGTCAGTCGTGACAGCCACAGGGGAAGAGTCCTAGGAACACAGAAAACCAAGCCATACCAACAGGACTGGAGTGAAGAAAGGAACATTTCTCAAAAGAGTGAAGAAGATAGGCACCAAATTATGGCTGCCTAGTGCAACTCGGCTTTGAGGTTTGATGTTTCCCAGATACATGTGCTGCACTTAAAGTGAATGAAATGAGTTCCCTTTAGTTTATACACTGTGAGTACTGAAGGGCTTCCCAAGCTCCTTGTGGAAAGAGACTTCCTGCTGTATCTCCCCTGATGATAATCAGTGTAATAACTACTGTCTACTGAGCAGCCCAGTCCCGGGCCAGGGGAGCCCTTAATACACATTTCATCTAACATCTCCCATCTGTCTGCAAAGTAGGTATAACTCTGCCCATTTTCAGAAGAGTAGCAAGATTGTAACCTGAAGCTTATAAAATTACTCATAAAAATTAGGTACAATAGTGAATATTTTAGTGTTAGAAAAGAAATGACAGACATTATGTATTTTAAAAAGCTGACAGATACCACAAATATCATGAAAGCTATAAAATTTGCGTATGTTTTTAGATTAAATAACTGCCAATCATTCCTCGATAATATGTTTATCTCTGTATTTTTGGCTACATATTCTTTGATTATATTTTCATACAGCAAGGGTATAGTATTACTTCCTATGGAAGGAATAGAGAGATAATTCAGTCTTTCCTCTGGTCCAGTGGAGCAAAATTTATTTTTTGTTTTATTGAGAATTGGCACAAACATGAAAATTAACACAAAGATCTACTAGCTGTTTATAGTTCTGTTATAGGTTTGTCTACACAAACAAACATTTAAGGAATGAAATTTCACATGGAGTGTATGTTGTAAAAAGCATAGCGAGGGTATAATCACATAGGCTGCATTATGAAGCATATTTCTAGGAAGAGAGAACTTCTATTTTAATTAGGCATCTATAGAAACAGCCCACTTATAGTTTTACATGTCTAATGATAGGAAGTACTTTCCACAGACCAGCCTCTGACTCCATACAGTTCCTTTGTTTCTTTATCACTGTCTACATATTTCTGGTGTGAACCACTCTAGAAAACTTTCCCAGAATCCTGCTGGTCCTGGATGGTGGGAGTATTAAAGGGCAGGAAGGAATGTTCGAGGGGAGGTTAGAAGTGTTGAAAGGGAGGTGAGAATATTCAGGAGGAGGTAAGAATATTCAAGAGTGGGAATACTTATGGGGCATGTGGGTATTCATGGGATGGGAGAGGATTCAAAGGGAGGTGGGAACATTCGGGGGAATGGGAGTATTTCTAGAAGCCATTCTTACCCTAGAAAGGCTACTATGCAAATACATTTCACTAAAAACTCAGGGCAAAAGTAGCTGAACTCATCTTTACCTTAGCCTGATTTCAAAAATGATCGAGGCCAGATACGACAGGCAATCAAGTGGAAAGAAACAGCAATCTCAATCGACTGGGATTAAAATATCTCATTTTTTACCGAAACAAGCAATTAAGTGAATACATTTCCAGACCCCTTCCCAGGCTTTGAAGGAGACCTGGCAAAGGGAGGGGCCCTGAACCCCAGGCTTCATTAGCTTCTTGGGAAATATGCTCACTTTCAGAGGAGGAAACTGAGGCTTTGGAAGATGAGGTCACTTGCTCAAGGTCATATAGCTAAAAAAAGGATGAAGCTGGTCAAAGGAAAACCTGGTCTCTGAAAAAATAGCAGAAATGAAGACGCACTGGTTCCCTCCTCATTGAGAAAGTAAGGATCCGGAGATGTTACTAAACTTGCACAGCGTCAGATTAAGGACAAGTGTCCTAGCAGCAGCCAGAACCCAGAGTGCCTGATTCCACCTCCACAGACATCCTTTGTCTAGACGTTAGTATAAGTTAGTGGTCTTTGATGGAATCCGAGTGCTTCCCTGGGGTATCGACCAAGGCCAACATGGATAGTCAGAGCTTTGGAAGTCAAGCCTGAGCCTTATTTATGATTTATCCTCTTCCTTGGGAAGACCATGTTATCTCTGATGCCAGAGCGTCCCCATTCCCTGGAGCAGGCGCAGGATGCAAGAAACTCTCAGTGTCACCTCAGCAGATGATTCTGGAAGAACTGCGATGGGAAGCAGAATATTGAGCAAAGAAGAAGGTGTACCCCCTTGCATGCAGACGACTCAGACCCATCTCTTTAAAGGCAAATAATTCAGGGAAACGTTGGAGTGAGTGTGGCCACTTTCCTTCCAAAACTCTTCCTTGCATCTGTGTTCAAAAACTGGGGCTCAAGATTCCAGGATGGAATCTTGAAGAGCTTTGTACCGAGTGATCATTGGAAACAGGCTTGCGATGCCCTGCGTAGTGTTAACACGCAGGAGGTTAAGTGCAAGCTCTCAGGCCCTTTGATGTATTAAATACCAAGGACTTTACCGTAATAGAACTGTAAACCTCAAATCAGAGCTAATCACACTAATTTGCTGAACTCTAAAACCAAACCAAAATGTTCGTTTCTTCTTAAACTGAACCACAAATCCAAGCTGTTTTGATCTACAAATCTATCTAACAAAAGATTTGAGGTGGCTTACAAAAAAAATACATGCACTAAAACAAAACTCTTAACTAGATAAAAACCAGGATGGAGGGGGGCTGGGAATCAAATGAATCAAAACCAGAGGGAGTATTACCACATAGATATGCAAGACTTGTGTAGTAGTTTAAGTTGAATCAATGAGTTCCTGAGCCCCCTGGCAGCCAAAGCAATATGGGAGACACGTTAATTACATGGCACGAATAATGGCATGCATTATTCATAAGGAGAAATAGTTTTTAAACAGGAGTTAACTAGTTTAAAATCAAGATGAATCTCTTCTGATGGTGGAGGGGGAAAGATAAAATATTCTCTGAATCACACTTGAAATACTTCATTTCATTCAAGATCCTGTTTAATACACATACTGGTTTCAAAACACTACCTTCTTTGTCATTTAGTTTCTATTTTCTATTGGCTTTCAAACCTGCTTCAAGACATTATGATTCCTGTAAACCAAGTGGGTCCAGATTTTCTTTTTTCGCAGTCTTGCTTTAAACTAGTTCAAGCTTTTGCTGTATTGGTTTTGTACCCAACCTCATTGTTTTAGCAATTAAAGAATAAAACTTGCACGTGTGTCTCCAGGGACGTGAGCATTCAGGAGGTTAAGTGTCAGCCTTGCGCTGCAGAGCATGCTTCCTGATCCCCAGAGAGCTCCCCTAAATTGTTTGGATAAACTGAGGAAATGTCAGGGGGAGCTCTGACACTGAGCATGACATTAATCTTCGTAACCATTCCTCCAGATGTGCATGAATGTTCCGAGGATGCTGAATATCCAAGTTCACAGCGGCAGCCCACCTTCCTCCAGAGGTGGGGGTGCTGAGATGAGACTGGGGGTGGGGCCAGCCTCTTTCCTAAGTGTTCTCACATCTTAAGAAGATTTATGCACTTCTGCTTGCAGGGATGGTCATTTTGGTTACTTAAAACAACATTAAAAACCATGAGAAAAAGGCACAGTAGCTATTGTTGCATGAAAAATCAGGTTATAAAACGATATTTGCAAGTGGATAAAGAGCTACAGCTATAGTTATGTCTGTAGACGTAGATATATCAGGTGTTAACTGAAATGTTAACAATATTTCTAAATATTTATTTGAAATAACACCCATCTCTCTTTGGGTGAGGGTATCTTTACTATTCACACTTTTCCAAGTTTTCTTCAACAAACATACTCACTTTTACGATCGCAGAAAAAATCAAATGGTTGTTTCACTTTTACATTTTAACTTAGTTATTTTAGAATACCCAAAGGATCTCGCATCTATTGCAGCAGAAAACTCTACACATCCACGATGTACCTACAGTTTTTTCCCAGTGGCCATAATTAGGTTGTGGCTGATGTTTTACCTGGGGACAGACGTACTATAGGCAAGGCATGCTTTGAAGATTTTTGTATAGCCCCACCCCTAAGAGGGATTGGCATTGGTTCTCAGTCTGTACACTTTCTCTTATTGCTTCTGGGGGCTCAGATCAGTTTGCAAATATTGCTGAATTTAAAGAGGAGTTTTAATACCCACTGCGTAATTTGTCCTCGCCCCATCTGTCGACTGCAGAAACAGATTAGTTTCTCTCCACATGGCCCGCCGCTCCCCTGTTCCTTCCCCCACCCCTAGCTGCAGTCCCTTTCTAAGACTGTAAGAGTTGGGAAGAAAAGCCTAGTGCAAAAAAAAAAGAACTTTTCTTGCCAGGACGGTAAGCAGTGTGGGCAGCATGCGTCTCCATCTTTCTATGCCTGTGTGCAGGTATATGTCTGTGTCTGCGTGCGCCTGTGTGTGCCTGCACAACTACACGTGCACATGTTCATCAAAGTGTGTCAGAGTGTCTGTGGGGATGGACATTTATGCAGGTAACTAACACACAGTTGTCCAGGTCAAGGCACAAAAGGAGGTCGCATTACCCCTTTTTTTTTTTTTTTTTTTAGAGACAGAGTCTCACTTTGTCACCCTTGGTAGAGTACTGTGGCATCACAGCTCATAGCAACCTCCAGCTCTTGTGCCTAGGAGATTCTCTTGCCTAAACCTCCCGAGTAGCTGGGACTATAGGCGCCTGCCACAGCGCCTGGCTATTTTTGGTTGCAGTTTGGCTGGGGCCCGGTTCGAATCCACCACTCTCGGTATATGGGGCCGGCACCCTACTCACTGAGCCATAGGCACTGCCCGAGGTCACATTACTCTTGATGACAAAATTATAATATCTCCTGTTTATGATGGAATAATCATTCCTCTCAGTGATGAGCAAGTGGTTCAGGGCCTACCAGGAGGTAAGACCTGGTTACTCTCTTCTAGAAGAAACCAGGAATCTGACCATGTATTTGGCTGCAGCTGTCACCATCTGGTATTTCTGGAAGAAGCAGAGAGCTCACAACTCCAATGCAGAGTCCCTCTACCCCACATACCATGTCAGGTGCCACCGCCCACTCCTTAGGAAAACAGGTGGTGTGTGAGATTTTTGTCTGCTCTACTGGTGACTTTAGCGGTTCAGGCCCCTCCTGTCAGCGTTTCTTGGGGTAGGATGGGACAGGAAGGCCACCATTCTTGTGGTGTACTCAGTGATGGTGTCTATACCCAAGGAGGCGATGTTGGGGCGGCTGGACCCAAATGGCTGTCTGTAGAACTGGCATATCACTGCCCCACCAGCCCACAGTGTTGAGCTCGAGGTCCTGGGCCGACACCCTTTCCAGATGGGGAGCTTTTGGTCAAGCATCGTCCCTCATCAGTGGCCTTTTCACAGCTCTGACCCTCCAAGGGGAGTGTTGGGATCTCAGCTGCCTTCCTCCCAGAAGTCTCTTTGGTCTGAATGTAGATTGGCTCTTCCTCCTCACAGGTCCCCTCAAGCCCAGGCCATGTAGAGAAGGAGTGGATGGGCAAGACGACAAATACCCACCCCCCATCAGAACCTAAACTCAGACCCAAACAGTAAGTGTCCGCATGGCTGATGTCCACGTACTCAGAAAAAAATTCAGGTGCTTTTGGCTTAGGCACAAAAAACCTTTCCTGCTAGGAATAGATCTGGCTGACACTTTTTAAAATGACAGATTTAGCTTTTAAAATATAATGAAATAGAACAATAAAAATAAACTTTGTATCAGTAACAACTTCAATACATGTGCACGCAACTATCTGCCTACAATAATTCTTATCACTTAATGAGCGCCATACACCAGGTACACAGTAGGCACTGTGCCAAACGCTTCATAGCTGATACTTCCTTTAATCCTCCAAACAACCCACTGAGTTAAAAACCACTTCCAGCCCTATACTGCAAATGATAGAAACAGAGGCGTAAAGAGTTTAGGATAATTTGCCCAAGGTTGCACAACCAAAAGTTGTGTTAAAGCCAATAGGCAAACTCAGATCATCCAACTTCAAAGGCTTCATTGTGAACGGGTGATTTTTTAACTTAAGAGACTTTAATTACTAATGTTTATTTTTTAAAAGTTTTAGTAAAAATGAGCAGTTGGTACAGAGAGCCCATTCTCCTGTATCATCCCCTCCTACGACCTGAATAGTGTCTCCTAACACTCGTGCGGTCCATTTCTTACAATTAGTGAACCAATGTGGACACATTATTAGTAACTCTACTTTATAGTCTATTCAGATTTCCTTAGTTATTACCTAATGTCCTTTTTCTGTTCCAGGGGCCCATCCAGGACACCATATAACATTAAGTCATGATGGCTCCTCAGGCTTCTCATGGCTGTGACAGTTTCTCAGATTTTATTATTTTTAATGACCTTGACAGTTTTGACAACCAGTCAGGCATTTTGTGGGATGCCCCTCTATTTGGCAACTGTCTGGTATTTTTCTTGTGATGGGACTGGGGTTATGGGTTTTTGGGAAAAGATCACAGATAAAAAGTGCCATTCTCGCTGCATCCTGTCAAGAGAACGTACTATCAACGTGATTTGTGACTGTTGGTGTTAACTTTGATCAGCGGGCTAAAGTAGGATGTTGGTGTGATTTTGAGACCCAGGCAGAAGCAACTCAGGGCTTGGGGGGTGGGGGTGGGTTGCGCAGATTCCTACAAAGCCTTCCAGCTGGCTTCATGTTGGTTCCTGAGCTGTATCCACCCCTATGCCATGGGCTACCAAGGGCCTCTCCCTGCACACGGCTCCAGGTAGCAGGGTGCAATCCCCTGGGCTTTAGAGGGATTGTCCCTGCTTGGCAGGCGTCCTACCTCATGATTCTCTTGTTTCCCTAACTATTGTAGACGTTCCAAGCTGAACACTCAGGGTTCAAGGAAGCAATGTTTCTTTATTCCAGAGAGCCTAAGGGCTGACACTTACCTCCAGGGAGGCTTCCTGGGCTGGGGCCCAGAACTGTTGTACCTCCACGTTGCCACTTTTATTATTTCCAGCCAATCAGAGCATTTGACAGTCAGGTAAAGGCATCTCTGATAGTGACCACAGCATGGAAGTGTGAGAAAATTCATACTTTACATGTGTATTTTGTTGGAAAGATGAAATCTTTAAAACCAAGTGGTGCTTGGGTTTGAGAAGTGGCCTCAGTTTCTTAGGGGTCATACAATGGCAGCCCGTAGATCCTCGGGTCTAATCCAGCCCATTGGCAGTTGTTATTGTTTTTCTTAAATTAATAGATTTAACTTTTTAGAGACATTTTAGGTTTACAGAAAAATAGACAGGAAATTAGAGAGATTTCCTGTATCCTCCTACCAACACGTCATCTTTACCCAAGGTCCATGGTTTTCATCCAGGTTCACTCTTGGTGTTGTATTGTATGGACTTGGACGAATGTATGGTGACATGTTTCCACCATTACAGTGTCACACAGAGTTTCACCGCCCTAAAAGTCTATGTGCACCACTGACTTATCTTTTCCTCCCAGCAAACCCCGGACAACCATTCATCTTTTTACTGTCACTATAATTTTGTCTTTTCTAGAATGTCATGTAGTTGGAATCACCAGTGTGTCGCCTATTCAGATTGGCTTCTAACACTTAGTAATATGCATGGAAGGTCCCTTCTATCTTTTCATGCTTGGTAGCTCATTTCTTTCTAACTCTGAATAATATTCCATTGTCTGGATGTGCTACAATTTATTTATCCACTCACCTACTGAAGGGCATCTTGGTTCCTTCTAAGATTTGGCAACAGTGAACAAAGCTGCCATTAACATTCATGTGCAGGTTTTTGTGGGGACGTTAGTTTCGACCTCGTTTGAGTAAATACCAAGGAGCATGATTGCTGGATCAAGTGGCAAGGAGATGTGTATTAATAGTTTTGTAAAGAAACTCTGAAAGTGGCTGCACTGTCTTGCATTCCCCCCATGAGGAATGAGTCCCCACCACTGCACATCCTCACCTGAACTTGGTGTTGTCAGTGTTTCGGATTTTAGTCATTCTAATAGACATCGAGTGGCACCTCGTTGTTTTAATTCACAATTCCCTGACTTTCGAGCATCCTTTCACATGCTTAACTTGCCACCTGTCTATCTTCATCAGGGAGGTGTCTGTTCTGATCTTTCCCCATTTTCTCACTGGTTGTTTATTTTATTGTTGTCGAACTTTGAGAGTTCTCTGTATATATTGGATAATCGTCCTCTATCAGATAACACATCCTTTTAGTCTGTGGCTTCTCTTCTCATTCTCTTGATGTTGTTAACTTTTAAAAACTGGAATTAGTTGCTAATATTTTAAAGTCAGAAAATTCCTTGTGGAAATAATGGTTTTTTGGCAATGAGAATTCCATTTTTGAAGAAAGAAAGGAAGGAGGAAGGAAGGAAGGAAGGAGAAAAGGAAGGAAGGAAGGAAGGAAATTTGGGTTTCTAACTTTTCCTCAAAACCCAAGAGATTATATGACAAGGGCCTCATCTATTCCTGTGTGGCAGCACTTGGGTGGAGGGGTAGAGCCTGCCCCCCTCTAGAGGGCACCTGCTTTCGATGTGCCTTAGCCTCTACCCCTGCTTGTCAGTTCCCTGGCTTGGTCTTTCTTTATACTGGGCCCTCTTAATCCATTTATGTCACTGTCAGTCTTCCAAAAGCATTCAAGTTTGTCTTATTATTTCAGATGTCAAGCAAGTTAAATGTCATGAACATACCTTGAGAGAAAAATCAAGGGAACTTTCTTACTGAGCATTTACTATGTTCCAGTCACCTAATACGTTGTATATATTCTATTCACACATCATCTCTTGCAAGAGAAGTATTATTACTTCTGTATATGAAGAAACTGAGGCTCAGAGGCAGGGAGTTGTATGTTCAAGGTCACATACACACACACACCCAGGAAGGGTGAAATAAGGATTTATATCCAATTGGGACTCTAAAACTCCTGTATTCCTCAAATACCAAGTGGTTTCCCCAGAAGGCAGAGGATTTTCCCAGTAGAGGAGCTTCCATCAAAAATCAGGGGCGCCTCTGCCAGCCAGTGCTCTCCCTCTGTGGTTTGGTTTGGGTGCTCATCACCGGCTTCTAGAAACCATCTCCAGAGTTGTCCTATTAATGCAATGTGAACCTACCTCCTGGACCTGCTCTCTGGTACAGAATGGGCAAGTGACCCACTGTAGGCCAATTCCAGTCATTCCCCATGAATTTGACCTTCAGAACAAGCTAGGGGTTGTCGAAGCCAAGTCACATAAAGGATGATGGTACGAGATAAAACTTCTGTGAGCACCAGACATGGAAGACCGTGGCTGCTGGAGTCCTTCTTTTCTGTGACTCATTGCTCTGTGGCTCTTTGAAGTCTATGAAACTCTTGACTCTCTTCCCAATAAGAATAATTTTTAGAAAGCTACTTATAATCTCCCAAAGTTAACTCATTCGCCTGAGCATCAAATCTTCTATGAATCAGACTTTCAGAAATAGGAATCAAGATGAAACAGGCCCCAAGATCACTAGATCCTAGAAAGACACAGAAATCAGGCTCATTGTCAGCAAGAAACTCTGTGTATCATCTGAACAGCCTCCTCCCTCCTGTTTTCAGCCCCCTACCCTGGGATTTTCTATTTAGACCTGAGGTTGAGAAATTGTGAACCCCATATGTAGATGATGGCCATGTCTTTAGTGCAGAAAAATAAAATAGCCACCCGGGAAGGAGAGAAGGAGCCAACAGGCAAAGATAAGAGATACAGAGAATGGCTCCTGGCACTGCCTGAGCCGTCCCTGTGTTTGGAGACACCGGCTAATCAGTTTCCCTTTACCTGAACTGGCCTATGTTTGGTCACTTAGCCCCAAGGGCCTCTGACCAACACAGACGTGTCTAGTAAAATTGATCCTGAGTGCAGGCTATTTTTCAAAACTCCAGGACTTAGCATATAGTGGGTGCTACTTTGGGGAGGTCCCTCTCCCTCTTTGGGCCTCAGTTTCTTCATCTGTGAAATCAGGTAACAAGACCGAATGATCCATGGGGTCCTCTACTTCTGACAACTAAGGTAGATCCCTACCAGTTCAGCTAAAATCTAGCCCTGCCAATCTTTACTTTCCTCATCTGTGAAATGGGCTTATCACAAACAGCACCTACTCCATTGGGTTCTTATGATAATTAAATGAAAGAACATATGTAATTTGGCACCCAATTAATGCTCTCTCTATTCAACAGCCTTATTGTTATTATTTTTTTTCTCTCTTTTGTTTGGAAAGAGGTCTCACTCTGTCACCCAGGCTGGGAGTGCAGTGGCATCATCATAGCTTACTACAACCTCAAAAACTTGGGCTCAAGTGACTCTCCTGCCTCAGTCTCCTACTAGCTAGAACTACAGGTACAGACCACCATGCCCAGCTAATTTTTCTATTTTTTGTAGAAATGGGTATCTTG
Organism: Otolemur garnettii; assembly: GCF_000181295.1. Lineage (NCBI taxonomy): Eukaryota > Metazoa > Chordata > Mammalia > Primates > Galagidae > Otolemur > Otolemur garnettii. Next base: position 5,469,357 of record NW_003852398.1, on the reverse strand, counting down.
CTTTTGCTCAAGATGGTCTCAAACTCCTGGCCTCAAGTCATCCTCCCACCTCTGCCTTCTAGAGTGCTAGGACTACAGGCATGAGCCACTGTGCCTGGCCTTAGTTATTATTACTATTATTCTATTTGACGCCTGCCACGTGCCCTTCCCTGTGCCAGACACTAAGCCAGGCATGGTGGAAAGAAGCATATAAAACCCTCCAGGAGTGCTCAGTGGAGTAGGTGGAAGAAGCGAATTCAAATCCAAGGTGGGAGAGGGAGCCTGGAAGCCTGCTGAGGGACAGAGCCCCCAGGGAGAGATAGGTGGAGCCCTCAGGAAGGGGGAGGACAGGGATCCAAAGAAGGCCCCCAGTGGGAAAGGGTTGGGTCAGGCCTGTGTTCCCCCCTGCCCCCACCAGGAGCTGGTGCTGTCTAGGTCTGGGCACAGCCCCTGCCTGAGATTGCGCTGGGGGTGCCGAAAGGTGGCCTTGCGGGTAAGTCCTTCCAGCTGTGGACAGGTAATCCTGGGCCTTCGTGCAGGAGAGATGATACCCCCGAAGGGCCAGGCCTGGCCGGCTCAGGATGCTTGCCCTGTGAGATGCTCTGCAGCCCTTGCGTTTCAGAGTGCTCAGGTCCAGCATGAATCATTCCTTTTTGAACTTGTCTAAATGTGTTTATAAAACAAAGCTGCGGCCCAGGGCTGCTCCGGGTGGAGCGGGAAGGTAATATGTTTTTAATTGGAGAGATTGGGGGAAGGAGGCAGCGGGCCAGGGTGAGCTCACCCTGCATGAATGCGGCTGGGCGGAGAACAATGTACATTTCACATTCCTTGACTACAGCAGGACCTGGCTCCAGGGCAATTCTCCACCTTAGACGGGCATCTAGGCACATGCTAGCTGAGGTCAGAGGAGCCCATGTCCTGGCTGGTGGCCAGAAACCCTAGATCTGAATAGCACAGTGGGTCAGGGCAGGAGTCACAGACTATGCAGGAGTCAGACAGGATCTGGAAACCAAGGCACACTCAGTGTAGATGTGGTGAATTGGAGGTGCATGACCTCTGCAAAGGGGACAGTCACCACGCAACCGGGCCAGACCCCTCAGAAATCTCAAAAATCTCAGATTTCTCAAGAGAAACCAGAAGTCATATATGGATGTGGAATCTCCTCGTGTTAAGGGTTGGCTTTATTTGATTTTATCCTATTTTCTTACTTATTTTTGGCTATGTGGGCCAAATAAAACAGATATGGAGGCCGTAGTTGGCGTGCAGCCTTCCCTTCTTGTAGACCATGGGGGTGGACAACCCTGTGTCATTTACCAGCTGTCAGGACTTGAGGCAAGTTCCTGACCATCTCCGAACTCTGGTTTTCTCAAGCAGAAATCTGGCAGTTTAATGCAACCTTTCCTGTGAATGGTTTCCAAGTTGGGCATAAAGGGGGCGATTGTAATATTCACTGAGCATCTGCTGCATGCCAGGCAGGGGGCTAAGTGGTTTACATATTTTATTGTTGCTCCTTTGTTTCTTAGATCATCATCGTGGTTCTATCACCCAGGCATGAGTTCTGCTCTACAGAAGATGAAACAGATGCTGGAAGAGCTGAAGTTGGAGTTGAAACCAGTATTCCAACTTTAAGAACACCTTCTGAATTTAAGGAACTCTCCTTAGGGTGAGAAGGGGGAAACTGAGCCAAGAGACAGTGGCTGACTTAATGTTGTAAAGACACGCTTAGTAAAGGCATTAGCTATTCTGGGTTCTAGCTTAGTGATAAACAATCACCTGTTCAATTAGCAATAGTTTTGTCTTGTAAAGTGTAGCGAGCAGAACTGTCAAGAGCAGTGAAGTGGGTACTCCCTATACTGCTCTGGTTACCACCTTTCCAAAGGACGACATGGCAGCACATGTTGCTAGATTTATGCTCCCTAAAAGAATCCTCTTTTTCAGGTGAAATTCATCTTGAAATCCTAACAAAGTAAGAGACCTGTGGGCAAAGAAGTTCAAAAAAGAATTCACAGAAAATTGAATGTCCATCATAACAGAAATAGTTAAATAAGTTATGTAATATCCATACCAAGGAATATTATGTAGCCTTGAAAGAAGGTACAATAACAGGAGCAAATGCTTATGATGTAGCCTTAAGAAAAAAAGGTAGAATACACAATTAGGTAAAAATGTATCCATCCTCACAGAAACGCAAAGAAAGAAGATGGGAAGGAAATTCATCCCCGTGTTAATTCTCTGTGTGGTCGAATTTAAATTTAATTTACATTTAACCTTCTTCATTCTTTTGCTGAAATTTTTAGATTTTTCTCTCACAAGCGTATTACATTTTATAATGGAAAAGTATATCTATGCAGGGTGTAATGGGCCTCATCTCATCCAGTTTGGGAGAACACGGGACGGGAGCCAGATATCACGTTTATTTAAAAAACAAAAGCCCAGAAAGAAACTCTAGAGAGAAAAATACTGTAATGTAAAGCGGTTATTATTGGCTAATAGGATTATGGGATAGGATTTTTTTCCTACTTCTTCATATGTCTGTGTATTTTTCAGACTTTCTACATCCAGATTTCTTGAAATTGGCGAACAATCAGGCAAATCATAAAATACTCCCATGAATGTATGACTGTTTCAGGTAGGGAGATATTCTTGGCAGTAGAGTTGTACCCAAATCCAGGGTTTTCTCACTCACTGCTCTATCTCCTTTCTGGGTTTTTTTACCTAAACCATCATGTGCCTCCATGATGATAGATTCTAAAGAGTTCAATAATACTTAAGTCAGTTTAAACCAGGCATCCTCAAATTATAGCCTGTGGGCCACATGCAGCCCACCTAGGACATTTATCCGGCCCGCCGGGTGTTTTTGCCACCGCTGCCTGTCCTGCTTAGTAGCCAACTCATCCTGGGCCCCACAGTCCGGCCCTCCAATGATCTGAGGGACAGTGAACTGGCCCCCTGTTTAAAAAGTTTGAGGACCCCTGGTTTAAACCTAAAGAAATATGAAATTAGGATTCTTTTTATCTTACAGAAGAAAGGTTTGGCTCAGTTTATTCTTGAAATCTGTTTTTTAGCATATTGCCAAGTTAAAAGTACTTATTGTTTGTTTTGTTCTATTTAACTGAGGCAAGCACGCCTATAATCAGGACATTGCTGGGCTGTAGCCCTGACACGGCTCTATGAGCTAACCAAGTTAGCATTCTACACCCAGCTTTGCATGGAGATGGCCAGTTTGCCGGATCAGAAAACCATAACGTCTCCCAGTGACCTTGGCAAGATCAAGACCCTCACATGCTCTGGTTGGAGATGCCTGGAGTCCCTTTTAGGATTCGCCACCTGATGGGGCTTCACCCACATCCAAGTCATCATGTTACCTGCACCCTCAACCTTGTTCCCTGAGATACCCCCTGCCCAGTCTTTGCAGTCCAGAACTGAATCCTCTGTGAACTTGAGCTCGTGGCCCACTTCCCCCAGCCTGCCTTCCTCCTCCACCTATGGAAGGAGACTAACACCACAGGACGCACTTGCTGAGAGGGTTACAATGCAGTTTGTATATGAAGACTTAGGCACAAAATAGATTGTCTTCCTTCTTCCCTCTCTAGCGTCCTCTTTCTTTCTTGATTCAGGAGCTTCTTCTAGTCTGCTTTCAAACACGCGTTTTGGCCAATTTCAGTGTGCTCTCTATCCTCATGTTGTGCTTTCCTCATAGAACGAGTGCGGGAATTACCTGAGAGAAGGCAGAGATAGGTCTTAACTCCGGGCCAAGGACTTGGCATCCCTGAATTCGATTTTGCATGGTCCTCATTGTGGCTAGTTCTGTGAAACAGGGATCGTGATCATTAGCCCCATTTTTACAGGAGACTGAGGCCAGAGAGATGAGTGCCAAGCTGCCAGGTGTTTCCCTGGGGATTCCGTGTTTATTCACGTTTCCCCACCTCCTTCCTGTGAGTTTTCTTTCTTTCCCTCCCTTCACTGAGGAATCTTCCAACATCACAAAAAAGAAAATCTCCCTAAAACAGGAAGGCAAACAAGTGAGAATCTCCATTCTGGCCCAGATCCTTGGCCATTGCCTATTTCTTTCACTGGAGCTCTTAATTACGGCACCTAGAGTCAGTCCCTCTAAACGCCAGTTCATGTAAATTTCATATTCACGAAGGTGACAGTGGTTCTCGGTCAATGGGATGGTGTCAACTGCTTTGGAGAATTTCGAGATCCTATTCAGTTACCTTTCTCTATTTTGAGGAGTCTTGAACATTTTGAAGCTGCTTTAAAAAAGAAAAAGCTAATTCATCTAATGTCCTTCTACCTTGATTTCAAGAAAACAAGAACATTTTAAGTTAGTAACTGGAAGGTAAGGTCAGGAATTACCAGGAGAAAAAAGTAACAGTCAACCCCGGTGTGTGACCTTAGGCGAGTTACTTAAGTATCAGTTTTCCTCATCTGTAAGATAAGAGTAACAATTTCTATCCATGAAGATGTATGATGGTTAACTTCAGTGACACAATTTGTGCAAAGCACAAACGTTCAATTATGTACAACAACAATAATAATTTCTTCAATTAGAGGGAAATAATCACAGCCTTAATACTTTCCTGTCACATATGATATCTTTGCTCCTGCTTGGCCTGGAGAGGAGAGAAGCAGCTCAGGTAGGGGGAAGAGGGAACTTAGAAGTGTAAATGACTTCTTGCAACTTATAAACCTGGCAGTTAGACCCTCCTGTACCCTATTGAGCCCTTAAATGCATTCCAGATGCACCAAAGAATTGAATATTTTTAAAAATCAAACCTTAGAGGAGAAAAGACTTGAATATTTATCAGACCTCTGGGGAGGGAAGGCTGGTTAAATCTAGAACCATCAGAAAAGATCATAAAGAAAAAGATGGACAGAATTGATGGCAGAGAAATTTAGCACATCTGTACGTAGAAAATGTATGCAGTAAAAATGATGGACAAAGGCCTCATATCTTTATTATAGAAAGAGACTGTACTATGGGTATATATATATATATATATATTATATATATGAAGAGAAGAAAAAGTTATTCAGACCCTGCTAGGATAAATGAACAAAGAATTCAATAGATAATTCACACATGAAGAAATATGTGTAGCGAGTAAAGACATGAGTTATCACTTTTCTACCACTGAATAACCCTGATTTTTAAAATAACAATACCTGATGTTTAAGAGAGTGAAGTGAAATAGGCACGCTTGTACACTGGTAGTGGGAAGGGAATTGGCCCAACTCTTTTGAAAAAGAAAATTACAGCTCGGCGCCTATAGCTCAACCGGCTAAGGCGCCAGCCACGTACACCTAAGGTGGCGGGTTCGAATCCCCAGCCTGGACCCGCCAAACAACAATGAC
>NW_003852398.1:5455278-5463872 GCF_000181295.1 Otolemur garnettii | reverse complement strand
AAAAAAAAAAAAAAAAAAAAAAAAGAAAAAGAAAATTACTGAATGTTTAAAAACTTTTTGTCTAGTACATGGTTTGGGGAAATCTGGACCCTTACCATAAAGCTTATACAAAGGTGGACTGCCAGTGGATTAAACACCTAAATATAGAGGGGTGAAGTCAATTGTAGAAAATCTAGAAGTTCTCACTCTGACGTAAATTAGCTGTGTCACCTTGAGGGGGATGTTTCACCTCTCTGAGCCTCAGTTTTCTCACCTATAAAGTGGGAATTTTAACACCCACCTTACAAGGTAATGCACATAAAGCACCCAGCACAGGTAGGTGTCACCCAGATGGCTGATTATTCCTTTCCTCCTGGGTACACAGCAAGGTCACCTTTCCTGGGCTCTCCTGTGGTGGTGTGGCCGTGTGCGTGAGTTCTGGTACTGGAAAGTGAGGAAAAGGTCTCCTGTGCACAATCCCACATCCTCTTTTCCCATTCAGTGGTGGAATAGAGAGGACTTGGGACTATGTAGGAGGGTGGTGCAATAAGATGGAAGGAGTCTGGGTCCCTGAATCCCCACCTAGAAGGCTGCTTGGCCAAGAAGGAGTCTGGGTCCCTGAATCCCCACCTAGAAGGCTGGGTCCCTTTAATCCCCACCTAGAAGGCTGCTTGGGAATCCCTGAATCCCCGATTAGACTTGCAATAACAGATAAACTTCTATTGGATTAAGCCCCTGAGATTTGGAGATTATCTATAAGAGCAGCTGGCGATATCTATCTTAACTAACACAGTGCCCGATGACTATTATGCAATTTGACCAACAAATTCCACTTTGGGGAATCCAATGTTTGGGGTTCATTAAATGTGGTTCTTGCTGTAACTCCTGGTGGGCAGCTGTGGATTAAGAAACTACACATTGCAAGATTTCCAGAGAAGTGGAATAGAAAAATAGATTCTGTTGGTTGATTTCAGATTTTTATTCTAAATTGTTAAGGCTGTGTTTTACGCGTTCCGGATTTGGGATTGGCCAGAGTGCTTTGACTAGACAAGAGCTTAAGAAATAGTCAAAGGATAAACCAAAATAAAAGGAGAAAAGGGGAAATATGGAAGTAATCAGGTTGTCTATATCAGCTGATAATATTCTATCCCTGGGCATGGAGCCAGAAAATGTGAACCCTGGCCAGCAGCTTACACACTCTAGGTGATCTGCCAAAACAGAGGACTGTGACAGCCAGCCCAGGGAGGGAGGGGGCAGCCCACCGGGGCACTGAGATGCAGATCACTCCTCTGACATGTGAAAGAATATTTAGGGCAATATTATAACATGGTGCAAAAGTTCAGAAGCAACTGATATGCCTGTGGTGGAGACAGCTGATTCCCTACCCAACAGCCATCACCCCTTCTTCCTTAGAAATTTGTAAACTAATTTCTTTCTAGCTCCAGAGGTTGACACGTGATAGTTCTAAGCTGGTCTTAGCCTTTTCACTCTCCCTTATCAGGGAGTTATCTAGGACTGGACATTGATCTGTTTCTGGCCAATGAGGTGTTAGGGAATATTTCTTAGAGGCTTTTGGTAAAGATAAAAGATACGATCTTTTCTTCCCACATTCCCCATTGCTTTTCATTTTAGACTCTGCAGACAGAGATGTGATTTCTGGAGATGTTGCAGCCTTGTTGCCACCTTGAGCTTAAGGTCAAGCAGTCTCACTGAGACAGTGATCCAGAGCTATTGAACCTCTGAACCAACCTGGGAGTTTGTCATATGAGATAGTCGTGTCTTTACTACTCACTTTTATTCATGTATTCTGCTGATGATTGATTCTGTGCTACTATTGACTAATATACCCGAAGTTACCTAAACATGAGACCTGACTCTCACCTGGGGAAATCTAAAGGGAAAGCCTGGTTGGACTGCTTGTGAAGACCAATTAAAGAGAGGGTGCCACACGTGGAATAAATCACCCTTCCAGAATTTGGCAGGGCAAAAATGTTGAGTGTTCCCATTGGCTAAATTAATGCCAAGAACATAGCTGGGCTGGAGCTTTCTGGAAAGGACTCTGCCCAAGAGAAAAGCCTGACAAGACAAGAGGACCCCAGCAGGAGCTCTCTGTGTGGTGTGTATCACAAAACCTCGGTATTGTAAGTCACAGGGATTCACTCCTAAGGCAGAAAACAGAGGAGTATCAGGGGTCTCTATGGGGATGTCTCTGGAAAAGCCATGAAAGAAAGACCCAGTGTGTGTGCAGTGGCTCCCCAGAGGCTGTAGGAACACCCACGACATGTTACCCCAACACCAAAGGGCTCTAGAACATGTCCTCTGCGCACTTCAGACATTACAGGGAATTGGGCCTTTGGGCCCTGCACGACCCAGAGCTAGAGATGCCAGAATAAACCTAGGAGGGGGTGTGGGAGGGGCAAGGGAAGTGGCCCTGGGAAGAACAGCCGTGCCCATGTACCACTGCAATTTGTCTCACGGCTCCACACCTGCTTCCTATCATCTGCCTTGGGAAGTGGGGTCTGGAGTCTATGCGCTAACATTCTCAGGATGTCTTCCCAGTCAGAAGGTAGGAAGAGGGGCTAAGGGCATGAAACAAAAAATCATGTGTGTTCTCTCTCTCTCCCTTTCTCTCCCTTCTTCCTTCCCTCCTTTCTTCTGGCAATCTCTGGAGGTAGCTGCATCTCTTTTAAGCTCCCAGCTTCTGAGGACCAGCTTCTCTCCCACTGGACTCAGCTCTGAAAATGACAAAAATTCCTCCAGGCTTGTACATCAGTTTCTTCCCTCCTGCTTGGCAGCCTGGGGATGGTCGCTGCTCTCCAGCCTTGTTTTTATTTGTCAACACACTTATCTCTGTGTTGCTGGGTATTCTCCTTTTGCTCATCCATCCTTCTACCCCTCGTGTAGTCAATTTCCCCTCTATTAGAAACAACTGGAGTGGTCTCCGTTTTCCTAACTGAACTCTGACTGACACATCTCTCTTCCCAAGGACTGATCTGAAGAAAACTCAGGTGAAGTCAGAACTGAAAAGGGTAAAAACTTTTCAATTCCGTGAGACACTGTAGTTTTAACATTAGATGTTGCTGAGATTTTAATACCTGAAAAATGCTGTGTTCTAATGCCTGAAAGTGACTGGAAAACACAAGGCCGTAGGAGAAGGAGATGTAAAGAAAATGGTGATAGAGAATGAAGTGATCACCTGCCCTGCTGGGTCTGACTGTATCAGAAATTAGTCACATCATGACATAACATGATAAATCATTATAGTAGCATAACCGAAACCTGGAAATGCCCACCAAATACAATCAGCAGACGCGTTTGCTTGGTTCAATGAGTGTTTCTCTGTTTGAGCTTTCCCAGCAGTAGCACTATTGACATTTGGGTCCAGACATCTCTTTGCTGAGGAGGCTGTCCGGTGCATCAGATTGACATTTTGGGTCACATACTGTTTTCTCATGAGATGTTTCACAGCGTCACTGGCCTCCAACCTCTAGAAGTCAGTAGCACTCACTACTCAGGACAGCCAAAAATGGATCTAGATATTGCCAGATGCCCCAAAGGGGGCAAAATATCCCTTGATTGGGAAATACCACTCTATCTGGAACATTTTGCATTAAAAAAAAAGGTCTAGATTTGCAGCCTCTCTTAAAACATCTACAGACTAGTAAGCAACGAACCTATGCTTCTACCTGGCTTCAAGCAGCTGTGGCTGATGGACAGCTGCTCTGCTGTCGGGCGGACGGCTTGTCTGTTGCTGCGTAGTCACCCAGACGCGGTGGCTCAGAACATTTGTCATCTCACAGTTTCTGTGGATCAGGAATCTGGGCACAGATTAGCAGGTTTCTCTGGCTCTAGGTCTCTACGTGGAGGCAATTAAGGTGTTGGCCAAGGGTGCAGTTAACTCAAAGACTGACCTGCATCCTAGATCACCGATGTGGTTGTAGCAGGGTTTAGTTCCTCACGGGGATGGGACAGAGAGCAGCTCTCTGCCTATTAACCGGAGCCACCCTCTCAGTTCCTCATCACGTGGACCTCTCCATAGGGCACTTCACAACACGGCAATTTGCTTCATCAAAGCAAGAAAGAAAGCAGAGAGAGAGAGAGAGAGAGAGAGAGAAAGCCAGAGTCAGGCTTCTATAGCCTAATCTTGGAAGTGACGTCCAGCACCCTTAGTAGCACTGGATGGGAGAGGAGTATGGGCTAGTATGAATCCCAAGATGTGAGGTCCCTGGGAGCCATCACAGAGCCTGCTCTATGAGTTTCCTAGGGTACCACAACAAGTGACTGTGATCCAGGTGACTTAAAATGACTGGAATTTATTCTCTCATATTTCTGGAGGCTGGAAGTCTAAAATCAAAGGCTCAGCAGGGTCATGCTCTCCCTGCAGCCTTGAGGGAAGGGGCCTTCCTTACCTCTTCCCACTTCTGGTGGCTCCCAGTAATCCTTGGTGTTCCTTGGTTTGTAGACACTTCATTTCAATCTCTGCCCCACTGTCACATGGCATTTTCCCTGTGTGTCTGTGCCCAAATTTCTATCATCTTACAAGGACACTGGTCACTGGATTAGGGCCCACCCGACCTTATGAGAATAAGCTCAATTTTTAAATTTGATTTCATTTGCAGAGATCCTATTTTCAAATAATGTCACATTTCACAGGTGTCAGTGGTTAGGACTTCAACATCCTTTTTTTTTTTTTTGTGGGGAGGTCACAATTCAACCTAAAATACCTGTCACAGGCAGGGCCTGCCTGTCTCTGATTGTGTTGCTGCACTTTGGAAAATTGTCTGCTCACTCAGCAGTGATGCCCATTAATCAGGATTGCTATATAATTGCGGGGCTCCGTGGGGGAGGATTGTCCCTTGACCTAGATGCTCGACAAAGCATATTCTGCTTTAGCCCCAGGACTCCCCCTTCTATTTGCGCTTATGGACTCAGCTCTTCTCATGCCCTCCCTTGCCATGCCTTTTATGACTCTGATTCATGGTCTTTTTCTCCCTCGTCTCCTTGACTGTGAGCTCCTTGAGGTCAGGGACTCTCCTGCTCCATTTTGAGCTCCTGGTGTCTCTCATAGGGCCTGACACCACCTGGGTGAGTTGATGGCAGAATTTGATGAGTAAATAAATGCATGAATGGAGAACCAACATGTCTGGCACTCAAAATCATGAAAAACAGAGAGACGGGGAAACTGGCACAGATTAGAGGAAGCTAAGGAGACAGGGCGACCCCATTTAACATGGCTGGCTGGAGGGCATCCTGAAGCAGAAAGAGGACGTGAGTGGAAACTCACTCAAGCCTGTGCCCTCTGAATAGTTTAGTTACAGTGTCACATTAGTTTTCTTAGTTTAGACAAATGTTATGGAGGATGTTAGCTTTGGGGGAAGTCCAGTTGAGGTTATATGGGACTCTTCGGTACTATCTTCATAACACTTGTAAATTTAAGATTATTTCAAAATTTAAAAGTAGATAAATTGATGTTGGGGAAGGGCCAAGGCAGGATCATCCAATGGATTTACTAAGTAAGTTAGGACTTAAAAGAGGAAATGGAGGAACCTGGAAGCAGGGACCACAGGGAACATATACCCAGTCAGGACCTCATAGAAGGAACAAGCTAGTTTTGCTCAATTTTGGCAAGACTTCTCTTGGTTCCTTACCTGAAAAATGAGTAAAAATCCAGATAGGCCTTTGAAAGCACTTCCGCTCTAGCTAGGATGGCCTGAGAGCCCCAAACCCATCTAATCTAACTTGTGCAGATTAGAACTCTGTCAGATTTCTGCACATTTGCAGAGGTTTGAGGAACCATCATTTGCCATGTTTCTTGGCTCTTGCACTATGATTACATGTGTGTGGTCTGATGACCGCATTCTGTGAATACACACACACACACACACACACACACACACTGACACACACACACCTCCCTGGGCACTTGAGGACACTATCTAAACATTTGGGAATCCCAGGGCAGGGAGGCACTCAACACATCAGAGCCTCCCGTTCCCTCACTGGCTCCTGTTCTGTCCTCTCCTTTCTCCCCTCGCTCTCCCCTCCTCCCTCCTGGGCTGTCTCAGGGACTCCACGTCTTTTTCTATTATGTGGGGGCACCCAGCTCTCCTCTGGAAGCTCTGACACCCAGTCTCTTGGGGTTTCTACCTTCCCCAATTCAGTCCATATTAAGATACAGTTCCCTTCGTAGGAGGAATTTGGACGCCAACTACTGACGGGCTTTTGCTCCTCACACAGACATGAAGCCTGTGCTGTCTCCTCTTGGGCTCATTGCAGCTGTGGCTTTGATCCCCTGTGTCTAGACAACTTCGGGCTCAAAATCAGTTGGGAGAAGCCTGACATGGTAATTATTAGCGTATTACAGAGCACTGATACTTCACATGATTTGGGGTTAAATTATATAACTTTGAGTGTATCCAAGGTTAGCCCTGTGACAATGTCATCCTTCCTCATTTGCATGATAATACGCTCTCTGGAATGGGATGGAAAGTGTGAAAGTACAACTAGCCAGTGGGAATTGGGCATAGAACACCACATGTGGCAACCATGTCACGTATGCACCAACAGAAAAATAGGTGAAGAACTGCCACGTCAGAGGACCAAGCAAAATCTTTACGAATTGTATAATGCTTAAGTTAGTGACTAAGGGTTGTGTTTGGCCTGGAAGAGCCTTTAAAGGTGACCTGGTTCACCCCTAGCTCCTGTCATAGTACAGATGGGGACACTGAGGCCCAGGGGATGGAAGTGACATGCCCAGGGTCATACTGTGTGCCAAGGAGAGCCCCAGCTGGGATCCCAGAGAGGTTCAGGTAGAAATGGAACAGCCACAGGGAAAGATGAGTGGCTGGCAAAGAGGTCCTGTTTTTCCTCTGAGTTTCTGAGAATGCTTGGAGGTAAGCACCTGAGAAATTCCGGACCCAAAGATGAAAGGAAAATGGACCCCCAGTTCTGTGGGATCAAAGTGGCTTTTATTCCATCTGGCTCCAAGTGGGGTGAAATTCCTGACTGGGGAGAAATCCACGCGTGGGCTATGGCAGATAGGGATTTTAAATGGTCAGAGAGCCAGGGATTGGTTCATTCACTATTTCCTGGGAGGGACATACACTTGGTCCTTGGTGAGTCAGTTCTACCTGGGCAGGTGGGTGAGAAAGGGTTGGAGAGACAGGAATTGGTCCATTCGCTACTTCCTGGGAGGGACATGAACTTGATCCTTCCTGGGCAGGCTAGTTTTACCTGGGTAGATCAGTAATCTGATTCTATCAGCACCGTTCTTAGTTACCGAGAGAGAGGTTCTCTGTGTCTCTTTTGCTCTCTCTTGTTTGTGTCTCTCTGCTCTGTCACACTGCGGTGTGTCATGTTCAACAATTTTAGGAATAATTAAGACCAAACACAGGGAGTCAGCCAAGCTCCCCAGGAGGAGGGATGTTATGGGCTACGAAGGGTCGGGGTCTTGGCCCTGTGGTAACCTATTGCCTGAACTTGGTCAAGTGAGTTAATTGAAGCAGGGCAGCTGCAGCTCTCCTGAAGGTTGATGTGAAGAGTAACTATCCCTGGTGCATACTAGGTGCTTCTTAGGATTCTGCTCTCTCTGTCCCAGCCCAGAGCTCAGCAACTTTGCTGCTTATGAGATGGGTCTGTGTCTGCACCTTATTCCTTCATGCCCACAGGAACACGGGAGTTTTCTTCCCTCCTCTTTCCAAATAACTCTTCCATAGAGATGAAGGCACCACAGGCCTTCTGTGCTTTAGGTACGTTTCCGGGGGGGGTGGGGGAGCAGAGAGCATGTGAATGAATCAGAATTTTTCTTCTGGGAGAAACAGAAATCCAGTTTGCACCATTGTTTGCTTCTCTTCAAGGGCATCTCCCTCCCCCAATCTCCACATTATAACATCATTAAGTATCCTTCATGTTGTTAACAGCCCTTGCAATCCATCAAGAGTTACTCATACATTGAACAATGGTCCATCTTACAGTCAAGGGCATGTTAGGTTCTCTGAAACACGGAAGTAGTTAAGGGAATTCATCAGCTCATGGAACTAACCCACAGAAAGGAGTGATGTGAGCATCAGGGACCACACAACCAAGGAGCTGGGAGTCCTTTCCTCCTCTCTATCTCCTTGTCAGTCTTCTTCCTCCCTTCCGCTTGTGGTTCTGAGCCCATCACCTCCATTTCTCTCTTCTCTGCACCTTCTCTCCCTCACACCTCTACTTCTCTCTCTCTCTTTTTTTTTAATTGAATGGTAACTATGTACATTAATGCACTTCTGGGGTACAGTGTGGGGTTTTCACACTGTACCCCAGTGCAATCTGAAATACTTCCATCAAACTAGTCAACACAGCCTTCATGTCATTTTCTGTTATTGTTTTAAAACGTTCACATTCTGCTCTTAAAAAGATTCACTTGTACCCCTATAAGATAAACCTCAGAAGTGATCCCTCCAAACCCCCTCCCTCCACCCATTCTCCCCTCCCTTTTCCCTCCCCTCTCCCCATATTCTTAGGCTATTTGGTTATAGCTTTCATATAAAAGGTATAAATTAGTTTCATAATAGAGGTGTGTACATTGGATACTTTTTCCTCCATTCTTGTGATACTTTGCTCAGAAGAACATTCTC
>NW_003852398.1:5441509-5450639 GCF_000181295.1 Otolemur garnettii | reverse complement strand
CTTCCCTATTTTCCCTTGGAGGAGTTGATCTACTCTGGTTATTTGAGTTGCCAGAGTTTTTCCGCTGGTTCCGCCCCATGCTGAGTTTACCTTGTTTGGAGGCCTTATCAGAACCATTCAGTTGATGGCTTCTTCTGGTTGCCCAGAGAGACAGACAGAGCGTGTCTGTTGTCTTCTCCCAGTTCTCGGGTGCTGGGGTAGCCGGGGTGCACTGGAATAGCAGCAGCTGCACAGGAGTGTGCGTGACCGGATTAGACCTTGGTCAGGCTGCCAGGCAACTGGGGGGCAGGAAGCTGGCAGCAGCCAGATCAGTCCCAGTTCAGCCCCTCTGGGGCAACTGATGGAACAGGGGAACTGTAGTGGCTAGATCAGTCCTAGTTCAGCACCCTGGAGCAGCCAGAGGGCGGGGGAATGGCAGCGGTAGCGCAGGCTACGCGAGCGACCAGATCAGTCCTAGTTCAGCCCCACCAGAGTAGCTGGGGGGAAGCGGGAGACTACTTCACTGTCGCCCATTGCATGCGTGCAGCGCTAGCAAGCCGATCTGTGCCCTCCTAGTGTGGGAGCCCGGAGTGGGGGACTCCTCCACCTCTGTCCGAGGGACATATGTGGCTCTAGCAAATAGTTCTGGGCCCTCCAAGAGTGGTAGACCCCTCCAGCACCACCTGCAGGTTGAGCCTGGCTCTAGCAAGCAGTTCTAGGCCCGCCCAGCTTGGGAGCCTGGAGTGGGGAACCACTCCCCTGGCCCCCATGGGGTGTGTGTCTCTTGCAAGCTGTTTTGGGTCTACCTGGACTGGAGGATTTCTCTGCCTCTGCCTGCGGGATGCCTGCAGCACGCCTGTGGCCCTAGCAAGCAGTACTGGACCTGCCTAGAGCAGGAGCCTGCTGCCTGTGAGGCGTGCGACTCTAGCAAGCAGTTTTGGGGCCCGCCTGGCTCTGTGAGGGCAAAGGGACCCACTCGGCAACTGGGTTAGTCTGGGAAGGTTAATACCTCCTTCCCTATCTTACACCCAGTCACTCGTGGTCCCCCAGGTCCGAGACCCTCTTCACTCCAGTAGGCCACTGCTCCTGGGGTTTACCTGGCAAAATCAGCCAGAAATCTGAGTTTGGCAAGGGGGCCTTGAGTGTTTAAATTAGGCTTCTGTCTGGTTAGATTTCTCTCCAAACCTTGGAGTGAGTAGGTGGGGACTCCTCAGAGTTCAATGTTGCAGGTGGGGAATATATATGGTTTTATATAGTTCAAACCTTCCCTCAACCATACACCCGGGGCGCCCCTTTGAGTAGTCCTTGGGTGGTCTACCAAGTTTGAGGGGTCCAAATCAGTTGTCCCAGTCAGCACCCTTTTCAGGTGGAAGAGTTCAAACGTCTCTGGGAGCTAGATAAGAGGGGTCTGCTTGCAGTTCAGATATAACTTGCTCCAGTGCTCCGCAAGGGCAAAGGGACCCACCTGGCAAATGGGTTAGTTTGGGAAGGTTAATACCTCCTTCCCCACTTTGCACCCAGTCACTCGTAATCCCCCAGGTCTCTGGCCCTATTCACTCCAGTAGGCCACAGCTCCCGGGGTTTACCTGGCAAAATCAGCCAGAAATCTGAGTTCAGCAGGGGAGCCTTGTGTGTTTAAATTAGGAGTCTGTCCAGCTAGATTTCTCTGTAAATCAGAGGTTGCATTAGGCTTTAAACTCAGGTGTCAATTCTAGCCTCTGCCCGCCCACTGCCTTTGTCTCAGCTGCATTAGCCCCCTGAGGGCTTGCGCTCCACCCAAGAAAGTTAAGCGCACCCTGACTGCGGCTGCTGTCCAAGATGGCCTGCCACTCGGGATGCCATCATTTCTGCACTGGCGTCCCCCGAGCTGACTCTCCTCTCCTCATGCCTGCACCACAGTCAGCACAGAACAGCACCAGCCCTTTCCCCCTCCACTTTTCTCAAGGAGATGCCCAAGAATCAGGACTCCATAGGTAATATACCTCCAGATCTCGGAGTGGGTGGGTGGGGACTCCTCAGAGTTCAAAATTGCAGGTGGGGAATATATACAGATTTATACAGTTTTACAGTTTTATGTCTGGCCGGAGGGTGCCGTGGCACGCCAGCAGGTGTAGGAGGTCCAGTTTTTAGGGGGTCTCTCCCGTGGAATAGAGTGGGAGGAAGTTTGAACTCTGCTCACTTGTTTGCATGGAGTAAACTGCGAGCCCTTGTTGTGGGGGAGGGGACTCCCGTCCGCTTGGTGGTGGATTTTGTACCTTTTGGTTGTATTTTTGGGGTCGCAGCTCGCCTCAGGAAGGTTGAAGTGCGCTCTTTAATCTTCTTTCTTGTCTCCGCTCCAAACCATCAGCTAATTTGCTAAGCTTCTGTCCTTTCAGCCTCCTGGATGCGAGCTTCTGTAAAAAGCTGGCTGCAGTCCGCCATCTTGGCTCCGCCCCCCCCACACACACACCTCTACTTCTCTGTGTTCTCTTGGCTTTATTTCCTCAAACCAACTCACCTACAAAGTTAGAAATATGGCCCAGGCAGCTCTGGAATAAGAGAGGAAAAGACAGGTCTTCCCACCATCCCCAGTAAGAAGAACCCCAGCAAAAGTCCCAGCCTGGGTCATGTGCCCATTCTTGGACCAATCACTAATAAGCCTTGGCCACACCCCCACCTGTGTCTGGGAAAGTGGTACACAAGTTGGGCAGGCCTCCCCCAACCCGAGTAGCTGCAACCAGGGATGAGAGTGTTCTTCTGGGAAGACTTAGAGAGAAAAGTCCACTCTCAGAAGCAGCGAGCCCATGTATTTCATGGCAACAAGTAGCCTGGTCCAGGAGCTCAAGTGTGCCTTTTGCTTGTGGCTACTGCAAGGTAAATAAATCACATCCACTTTAAAACTCAGCTATCATTTTGTTATTTATCACTATGGCCCTACTTTAGACTATGCATATACTGAGGACAAGCACATATTCCTCCATTTCTGTAGTGGTGGAGGCTCCTTAGTGCAATGTGTAGTCATCAAATTACTCTAGAAAATACTAATGGCTACCATCTATTGACCACTTGCCATGTGTCAGGCACTGTTCCAAGTATATGGCTTGCATTAAGTCATTTTATCTTCAACTTCCCCGTCTCCATTTCATAGGTAGGGTAGCTGAGGCAGAGGGAAATTGAGTAACGTGTGGAGCACATGGGAGAGGGGAATTCTGGGAAGATGGCTGACTGGCAGCAACCCTCGGCAGAGGCTCCTGAGCAAAGAAAGAAAAACTGGGTGGAATCGGACTCTATGCAGCCAAAGGTGGGGAGCTGAGCCAAGAAAGAAGTTCAGCAAGCTGTAACTCCAAGGAAGAGCATTCAAGAAAACAAATTGTAGGTACAAAGCCTATCAACTAGAGGACAGGAGATCCCTCCCCAAGCAGGAGGCCTGCCGCAGGCTATTTGTGAACGAGCAGGGAACAAAAGACCTCTCATTTTACCTCATTGGAGAGAGCCGCTAAACCCCAGGTCTCTTTCTCCAGCGAGGTCCCACTTATGAACCTGGAGCACATGAGAGAGCCAGAATGCCAGGGCAGGCACTAGACCCCATCATCCATGCTCTCAGCCACATCAGTGGCCTAGAGGGCAGGGTCGAAAGTACCCATCCTGGAGTCCATGCTCTGGCCACACTCCAAGTGGCCAGCCTAGGTACCAGGACAAGAGGAAGTTGGAATCCCTCATGGATTTTATTTTAATCCTTGAAAATAAGAGTTACCATTTGTTGGCACTGGTCTAAGAGCTTAAGTTACATTTCATTTTTCCTCTAAAAAAGGCATTTTGGAGATGAGGAAACAGTTTCAGAGAGGGTAAGTAACTTGCCTAGAGACACACAGCTAGGAAGGTGGTAACTCAGGACTGCCTGACTCCATAGGCTTCTTGCCTGAGCAAAGGACCTTAGCTCTAAGTCCATGGTGAGAAGGTGAGGGCTGGTCAGTGAGAGAACCCCTTGGATGGGGTAGACTTTCCTTCCCTGTCCACACTTACATGTCCACTCCTACCCAGACAGTTGCCATGGCCTCAGAGGCAGGGATAAGAGGGGCGGCCCATTTCCCCCCAAGCTCCTAAACTCCTCAAAGTCCTCAGTCTCCGAGGGTCCAGGAGCAAAGCTACCACTTACAGTAACTGACTATATTGTGTGTGAATTGGCCCCACTCCTGGCCTGTACCACTGCCATGGTTGTCTGTGATTTTCATAGACACCAGAACACTGTGCAATAGTAACCATAGATACCATTTACTGAATGCTGGTATAGGCCATGCACTATGCTAAGGCCGGTGGCAATGACCTCATTCTTTCTAATGACCTGTTAGAATGAACATTCAAGAAATTGAGACTTGGGAAGGTAAAATAAGGAATTTGGCCAAACCTGCACAGTCAACAAGTGGCAGAACTAGGATTTGAACCCAGGTCCGATTGACTTCAAAGTCCATGACTTCAATGCCAACTTGATGCTGCTTGTTAGCCTGTTTCAAGATAATGTAGATAAAGAAACAACCATCCCTGGTCTCAAGAAGCTTAGAGTCAAGTAGCAGAGATCATGAATGCAAAAATGACAATAGGGTGAGAATATAAAGAACAGTAGAAATGTGTGCAAGGTCCTGAGGTTGCACATAGGAGAAAGATGTCACCTTGGATGACATTTCTTCACAACTCAATGACAAGTGACAGGAATCCAACTCCAATTGGTTTAAGGGGGGGAGAAGGGCAGAAGTGGGCCGAGACTGATTGTTGCTCGTGTTTCCGAAATGTTCAGGGCAACTGGCTTTAAGCATGGCCCTGTCCAGGTGTCTGTCCCCAGTTTGGGGCTGTGCTTTCAGCCACACTGACTTTATTTTGTGGAAGGCTCACTCTCTGACAAGCAAGATGTTCCCTAGAGGCACTCTCCAAGGTCCACATGGTTAGCAACACCTCTGAAAGGAGAGTCCCTGTTTACTTGTGATTTCAGCCAAATTCCCAGGACTGAGTGTTATTGAATTCACTTGACTCGCGTGCCACTCCCTCAGTCAGTCACCATGGTCTCCAAAGAGGTAGGATCATTGGTTGGCTTTCAGTCAAGTCTGGGTCATCGGCTGACTCCTGATATTGAAGGAGGAAGCCAGTCTCACACAAATCAGGGTGCTGTCACTGGGAGAAAAGGGACGGGGTGCCGAGTAGGTAAAGACAGTGGCATCCCACACGTGAGGGAGGCTTCCCAGAAGAGGAGCCCAGGAGCTTGGTCTCAAGGATGAACAGAGCATGCTGGATGTGTTGCAGCTATGGGGAGAGGGTGTTACCTCCAGGAGGGAACAGCCTGTGCCCAACCAGGCGTGGCCGTGTGAACTCACAGTTTGGCAAGCTGGGGGCCAGAGCATGTGGAAAGAAATGAGAGATGTGGGGAGAGAGGGGCTTGAGGGCCTTCAGGCCTGTGGACTTGCTCCTGCAGGCACCCCAGGGAGGCACCCCATGGTCAAGGGCGAGGGCTCTGGGCTGGACCACTGCCTCACCACCTTTCAGGTTAACTCTGCCCATCTGGTTCTCAGCTGCCCCATCTGTGGAGTGGGGAGGGTACAGCACAGCCTGCACAAGACAGAGGTGAGAGCAGACTGAGGCACCGTGATGAGCACATGCTGAGAAACATAGCGTCACTGTGGATAGATTTAGTCCCTGAGAGTGACATGCTCTGATCTGAATTCTAGAAAGGTCCCCCTGGGATGGAGTAGGGAGGCTGGGGCCAGGAGGCCAATGAGAAAACGTGAATGTGAGGGTTCAGGTCCTGGAATAGACAGAGAAAAGCAGCTGTGGGAGGCAGGGGGAAGAACAGAGAACACAGGGAGAGGGTCTAGGGAGAGAAAATTCCACGGCACAGGGCATGGAATCAGACATCAACAGAGGGAAGAATCCAGGGTAAAAATAAACAGAAAGATAAAAGTCTCTCCTTGACCTTGAATCCCTTGATTTTTTTACTTTTGAACCGTGTTTTTTCCTAAAAAAGTTTCAACCAATTTCCCTAGGCATTTTTTCTCTCTTCAAATATATCACAAAATATCCTTGAGCCATTTGATTCCCAATTTTGAAATTTTAGGGTGTTTTTTTTTTCTCTTTGAGGTTGAACATGCTCTAAATGTCCTCCCTGCCCCCTGGCTCCTGGAAGCCCACCTCCTCCTGTTTGCCTCAGGGATGTGTTTGCCCCAGTTTTGTAGGAAGCCAGTGTTCTGTATGACTGGAACTCGGGCTTGCTTGGATGGATTTACCAGCAACAACACCCACCACGTTGAGTCTACATCTCAAGCAAGTTTTCAGAACTCAAGTTCTACTGAATCTTCCCTCCAAATAAGGGAACCTCTTAGAAGAAGAGGGACAGGGAG
Organism: Otolemur garnettii; assembly: GCF_000181295.1. NCBI lineage: Eukaryota > Metazoa > Chordata > Mammalia > Primates > Galagidae > Otolemur > Otolemur garnettii. The sequence goes on along the minus strand of NW_003852398.1, from coordinate 5,444,298 downwards.
AAAAGTAGAAGGAAGAAGAGGAGAGGAAAAAAATAAAACCCAGGAGCAGTCACCATGGATTCACAAAAGAACCAAGTTTTCACCAAAAAAGTCCCTCAGCCACTCCACAGAATGTTTCACAAGAGCTATTTGATGTCCAAGTATAAATAAGCAGGATGCTTACTGAGACTTTGTAGAAACTTTGTCATTTCAAAGCCATTTTTACTGTCATAAATTAGTTCATCGGTAAATGAATCAGAGACATATGGATCATATTTCACTTGAATCACATGATTTTGAATCAGTGGGAAACTGGTGAAGGGAAAACAAACAAACAGTAAAGGGGATTTTTAAAATACATATATGCATATATATTTTTTGGTTTTGTTAAAGCCTGGACCTTGATCACTGGATGAAATGAGGTTGGACACAAACGGGATCAGGCTGCCCATCGTGTTTAACAAGAATATAAACCTCGGATTTCCATTACAGCACCGACGCGTCCCTGGGTGGGAACAGTGGAGGGCAGGAAGAGACAAACAGGCAGGCCTACCTGCCCGTGTACCCAATAAAGTCTCAGTGAGAACTTTCCCTGGGGAACCAGCCGCTGCCTACAACAAGCCACACTCACCTTGGCCACTCTCATGTCAAACTGCTGTGGATGTTTCCGTGGCTTGTGGCCTTTACAGGCATCACTCTCTGCTGGCAGCCTATGGGCAAGTCCTTCTCAGACACCTGAGGCCCGATTGTTAATAATAATAATGATAATGATAATAGCTGAAACCTATTAAACTGTTCCTATGTGCCGGGCACGTTCCCAAGTACTCGATGTTCATTAACTCACTTAGTCTGTGGATGTTCCTCTGTACAGTTTTCTCCTTCATAGATAGTTCAGGAATGGGAGGTCTGGGGTGGTCATGTAAGTGATCCAAGGTCACCGGTCATTACTTGGTGCAATGATCTTTAAGAGCAGGCAGCTGGGCTGGGCTCCAGTGTTCAGGCTCTGGACTGCTGAGCCAGACTGCCCGTGGGCACAGTGGAGGTGGGCAGCACTTCCTTCCCTTGCCACCGGCACCCACAGGCAGACGTTAGACTCTTCCTTTGCAGTTGTTCCCCCAGCATTGCAATTTGCCTTGGTTTCTCCTAAAGATATTATCTCATAAAAACAACACCTCCAAAAAAAAAATTAAAAAAAAAAACACCACCACCTCCACGTGGGGCCAAGTTTGGCGACTATTCTGGCCCTGGAGAATGAGCTTTCCATAGCTTAGCTTTCTCCTCCTGGGAAAGTGGTAACTAGGAGCTAGCAGAGTGCAGACCCTTTTAGAGAGGGGAGAGTATAAAGATGGGGTGGGCAGCACATACTTCCAGAACAGAGCTTCATTTTTTGTTCAAAGTCCAGAATCTTCTAGGATGAGAAAGATCCTGAGCTTGGAGGGGGCTGGGAAAAGTGGGCTGAGGTTGTCTTTTGCACTGGCCGGCACTCCTCCTGCCCTCCACTCCAGCCACACAGGCCCCCTACCTGTCCCTCAAAAGCACCAAGCACTTTCTCACCTCCCACCATTGTCCGTGGCCAGCCCCTCTGCCGGAATAGTCTTCACTAACACCCCCAGCTTAAATGTCTCCATCTCCCAGACACTGTGACCACACCATCAGAGGCGGCCCCGCTACCCTCTCACTTTCCCTGGCTTTTTCCTCTAGTGCCATCAGCCTGTAGGTGATTGCACAGCTATTTGTTCATGTTTTTATTTTTTCAGGGACAGAGTCTAACTTTGTCACCCTCAGTAGAGTGCTGTAGCATCACAGCTCACAGCAACCTCCAGCTCCTGGGCTCAGGTGATTCTCTTGCCTCAGCCTCCCGAGTAGCTGGGACTATAGGCACCCACCACAATGCCCATCTATTTTTTTTGTTCCAGTTTGACCAGGCCCAGGTTTAAACCCACCACCCTCGGTATATGGGGCCAGCACCCTACTCACTGAGCCACAGGTGCTGCCCTGTTCATGGACTTCTAATTCTCCTGTCTCATTTCTGCCCTCCAGGAAGCCATTCACATTTCTTTCCCACCTTATATAATAGTAACCAGCAACATGGTGTTTAGCTGGAGCCCTGTACTGAGCCTGGAACACAGTACAGGGCTTGATAAATATTTACTGAACAACAACTCCAAATCAATCAGATTTTGATTTCGGAGTGGAGCTCTGATGAGAGAATTTTCTCTTCTTCTTTTTCTATTTCTGGGCTTTAAACTCCACAGGAGCTAGACTAGAGTCCTGAGATGTACATACATACTTATTTTCATTTTATTTTAATTTGACAAACTTGTAAAGCTGGGATGTTGGGACATTGAACCTGGGACTAATAGACCCTGCCCTTAGGGAGCTCCAAGTTGGGTGTGGGGAGGGAGGGGGCCAAAAAGGAAGGGGGGTGTTCCAGGCAGAGGCCTAGAGATAGGGATCTCCTGTGGTCTGGTGTGGGCAAGTGGCAGAAGACACCCTGGCCTAGAAGGCCAGGCCACAGTTAGATCCTCCAGTGTGTCGGGTGTATGCAGCAAGGATTCCACAGTGACCAGTGTGGAGCAGGCAAGACCAGGGACAGGGAGACCCTCGCAGGAGCAATGACAGCATCCTGGCAGGATGAGGCCTGATTGGGTTAATGTGAAAACTATTCAGAAATAGATCTGTCAGGCTTGGATGACGCATTCGGAAAGAGAAAGGAGAAAGCATGAGGAAGACACGGAGGCTCCTCCGTCTCGCTAGCCATCCTGCTTCCCAGGGGCCTCCTGGCCACGACTGCGGACTGTCCTCTGCAC
>NW_003852398.1:5420012-5441468 GCF_000181295.1 Otolemur garnettii | reverse complement strand
CACGACTGCGGACTGTCCTCTGCACCAGGATCCTCCTCTGCCTCCTGCTTCCCAGGGGCCTCCTGGCCACGACTGCGGACTGTCCTCTGCACCAGCATCCTCCTCTGCCTCCCGACTTCATCATCCACTGGCAAATCGCTCTCAAGCGCACTCTTCCCTGAACCTGGATAAAATTTCTGGAAGACCCCCAAATGTCAAGTCCTTTCCCAATCTATCAACGCCAGGGCAAAACTGCCTCACTCTCTACCCACAGCAATAACTCTTGGGTTCAGGGGCTGCAGGGAGTATGATCCACTTTTTGGCAGCTGAAATTACCATTTCCCTCACGATACAGAACCCTCAATTCACGAGGGTGAGTGGGCGGGCAGGGCTCCAAGAGTAGAGTACTGCTTCTTTGCTCTCGGTCCAGAGCCAAGATTTAATTTTTAATTTTCAAAAACATGAGTGGTCAGACCACGGCTTGAAAATTGAAACCATTCTCTGAGCACCTCTGCGTCTCCTGTGAAGACCTTCTCAAGTGCAGAGCGTGGCTTGGACGGTGCTGCAGTTCAGAATTTCCACCTTGGGCTGCAACCAGTGCTACCCACCTGGCTTCCTATTCTCCAGCCAAGTGCGACCTTGGGCACCTTGGTTTTCTCATCTGTAGCACTAACACAAAACTTCTTAGAGCTGTCACGAGGAACAAATGAGATATGCATGCAAACTCTTAAGACCAGGACTGTCATATTTTAGGTGCATAATGGGAAATAGTTGAGCTTTCTCTGGCTTTTAAACTAAGCCAAGGCTTTTCATTTAGAGGAGTGAAAATTACATCAACAATAACTTGACCCACTCACACTCTCATTTTCTCCTCTTTATGGTCAGATCTACAGAAACTCTTCTCTGAGTGTGAAGCTGGGAGACTCTGTGATCATTAGGAAATCTCTGAACCACTCTGGACCTCAGTTTATTTATCTGTGAAATGGAAGCAATAATGCCCAATCTCCAGCTGTGGATCCAGGTAGGGGAGGGAGTTACCATTTATCCTGGGGAATATTTTTGGATGAAAGGAGCTATGTGAAGGATTCAAGTCTGCACATGAGAGAGAAGATTTTGCCCCTTTCCCTCTCAAGAAGTAAAGGAGGGCTTTGTGTCCTAGAGGTCTGAGGTTTCCTTGGTCCAATTTTCAAAATCTTAGGTTCAGAGAAAAAGAATTGGCTTTTCTGAAAGAGGCTGATTCCAAAGGATAAAAGAGGGGTGAGATTTCGAAGAATGGGAATGTGGTGGAGGGTGGCATCTCAAGGACAATAACGCATGGGGCAGGACTGTCTATCTAACTTTTAGGGCCTGGTGCATGATGACAATGTCAGTCTCTGTTCAAACACTGTCCAGAATTCAGGTCAGTGACAGAGGGTGTGAAGCCAAGTGTGAGGCCCTTCTGAGCATGGCATCCTGGGCAGCGGCAGAACACTCATGAAGCTGACCTTGTCTCACTTGGGCTTCAGCCAGGTAAGGTTCTATGGCTCAGATGGCACCAAGCAAGTGGATGCCACAGGCAGAGGAACCTTCCCTTCAACAAACCATGCACCTTAGACAAGCAAGGAAGACCCAATGCTTGGCCCTATAATACTCAGTTTGTAGAGGGTTCCCAGCATTCTTGTACAAGTTTAGGGAAAGGAAGCCTCTCCCTACTCCCTACCCCTAAAGTGCTGAGACTGGACATCCTGAACCAGATTTCATATGAGTTAAAAGAAAAGAGATTATCCTTATATCCAAAAGTGTCTGAGGCCAAAACTTGTTTAGTCCCCAAACTGTCCTGTTGGCTGCAAGTCCAGTGCTCTTTCCACAAAGGCTGAGGGCATCCCAGGTCTCAGATCTCAAGCAGCTTCTCTGCTCTGGCTCTCCCAGCAAGAAATCCCTCTGTCAGCCCAAGCTCAGGCATGCAGCACATGCATGGGGGCCCCCAGAGCAAATATCCCCTTAGGGATAAGCGCCTGCTGGGGAAATTAGAAGGGAAGTCAGGGTGTGTGGCAGGGATCAGAAGACGTCCTCACCTCCCCCCAGTGTTAATAACATGAACAACCATGATAGTAGCAGCAGATAACATTCACTCGGTGCTTATTGGGGCAGAACCTCCACTAGTCCTCAACACAACCCAGTCAACAGCAGCCCACTCCCCAGAGGTGAGAGGGAACTAGTCAGAACCAGTAGGATCTTATACGTATCTATATCGATATAGATATAATATGTACAGAATGTATGTATGGAGAGAAAGAGTGAGAGCAAAAGAGGGGGAGACTTAGTTCACATAGTCTTATTTTTATTTATTTTTATTGTTTTTGAGACCAAGTTTCACTTAGTCACCCTGGCTAGAGTGCCATGGCATCATAGCTCACAGCAACTCTTGGGCTCCAGTGATCCTCTTGCCTCAGTCTTTCTGTGGTAGGCACCTATCGTCCCAGCTATAGGGTATTTTTATGGCTATTTTTAGAGAAAGGGTCTTGCTCTTGCTCAGGCTGTTCTTGAACTTATGAGCTCAAGCAATCTACCCACTTCAGCTTCTCAGAGTGCTGGAATTATAGGAGTGAGTCACTGCATCCAGCCAACTCACATAGTCTTGAAGACTGGGAAGTCCAAAATCTGCAGGATGGGCCAGCAGGCCAGAGATCCAAGATAGTGTCCATGTTCTAGTTCAAGTTCCTAAGGTTACCATCTGCTGCAGAACTTACTCTGGCTGTGGGAGGTCTTTCTGTCCTATCTAAGTCTTTGACTGATTACGTAAGGCCCACCCACATTGCTCAGGGCAATCTACTTTACTCAAAGTCCCTCCATTTAAATTTTAATCTCATTCAAAAAAAAAAAACCTCACAGAAACATCCAGGATAATGTTTGGCCAAATATCAGGGCAGCATGGCCCAGGTACTTAGAAGTAACTATCACATGAGATAAGGTCACCGACTAAGTGATGGGCCTCAGCTCTAATGATGGCCCCCCATCAGGGGACAAGTCCTTGTTCCCTCCTCAATGTCGTCACAGGCCATTGTCTGTAGTGGACGATGCTCAGAGGCACATGAATGAAATGTCTATAAAATGTTAATAGGCATGTACTCATGCGAGAAATTAGTATATTAATAACTAGCATGTCAACCCCATGAATGCCTGGATGTTATTTTATAGGAAGAGGTCAAAGAGAATACATGTATCTATTTTAGAATTTTAAAGCCATATATTAAGTAAATACTATTAGATCATAACTGTGATGTTGCCATTTTTGTAAGCAAATGTGGGCAAATAGCAGCAATTTCATAAGGCTCAAACCTGAGGAAATTCCTATTTTTCATCACACTGCCTCCTATCTTATGTACCAGTGTCACAGACTGTTTTCCCCTCCAAGTGGCTCCAATGGAGTTGGTCACTAGAAAGTGTAGGTACAAGGTCCCTGGCCACTGAACACTTGACCACAAGCCACGGTTCCTCCATGCAAGGACAGGTTTGTAACATTGCTCCCAAACAGGTGCATGTAAGCTGGCCATGCCTAGCAATATGCTATTCTGTAATTAGCAGCCTTGGCAAGGGGGAGTCCTAGGTTGGAATACTAGTTTATTAGCTGTGTAACCTTGTTTGAGGGGTTTGGCCTCTCTGCATCTCCTTTCTCTCTCAATGGGAATTTGGGGCTGGGAAAAATACTATCTGTTTCATAAATATCTAGACAATGAGAAGTTCTTTCCCTCTTTGGCTTGGCCATTAGGAAGCTCAGAGCTACATTCTGGGTTTAATTGTCATAGTGTATATAGCTTCTCATGCAGCCATGTGTCTCCTAACTATAATGTGATCTATTCAAGGACACACATCATTATGGAAGTGGCATGTGACTCCCCAGGGTCTGGTCCATAGCAGGTGGTCAGCCAAGTGTGTGCTGGTTTAGTGCCTGTAGTCTAAGCCAAGTGCTGTGCTAATTGTCTTGGCTCAGTTAATCCTCACAAGTGCAGTATATGGGATAGTCACTATGATTAGTCCCATTTTGCAGATGAGAATACAGAGACATCAGGTCATTTTCCCAAAGGCCAAGAACTAGAAGGTGGTAGCATTGAGCTGTGAGCCTATGTATTCTGGTTCTGAAGACCCCTGATGAACCACACTGCAGAACAAACAGGTAAAAGAGAGACGACTCAAGATATAATTTCTCTCTTCTTCTCTTCATCTTTCCCCTGCATTCCTGGATCTTAGTCTCCATCACTGTAAGGCCCTAAGGTCAGTGCCTCAACCCTTTATGGGAGCTGATGGCATGATGGTGATGTAGGAAGTTGCCCCCAGCATTATTTGCTCGCTCATGCCCTGCCAGACACTGAACCCAGCCCCTTTTGTTTCACACCCCCCACAGCTGCACAAGGGAGAGAATGGTAGTCCCACCTCACATGGGAGGAAACTGAGGCTCCAAGCAGTGGAGTCACTTGGTAAGGTCACTCAGCTGGAATTGAACCCACATCTTGGCAACCTGGGAGTCAAACAAACAACAGGCAAGGTAGATTTTCTTCAGCAACAAGGGAAAGCTGGAAAAGACCTGGACATTTTCACCTTCTAGCCTCAACTTCTCCATCTATTAAGTGGGAGTCATGAAGCCTACCATTTACAACAGCACAGGTTCTATTGTTCGATTTCCCCATTCAAATTCCAGCACTGCTGGCTGTGTCACCTTGCACAAGTTAACTTAAGCCAGTGGTTCTCAACCTTCCTAAAGCCGCAGCCCCTTAATACAGTTCCTGTGGGTCGCGACCCACAAGTTGAGATCTGCTGACTTAAACTCTCTGAGCCACAGTTTTCTCATCTGTAAAATGAGGGTGGGGATAGTAAATGTCTCTAGAAAAGTTAAATGAGATTAAATCACATAAAGCATTGAGCCCACATTGGTAAATGTTAGATAGTCTTATGAACATGAAGATCTTTTCCAGCCAGGAGCCCCCCATAGCCTAAACACAAGCCTGAGGCCCGGCCTCCAGAGGCTGTTTCCTATCCCCTGCAGCCTTGGAACAGAAGCCAGTTGGGGGTAGTGCTGCCTTGCCCTCGCTATCCCTGTGTAGGGTCATTAGTGGGAGAGACAGCCACCTGTCCTGCACGTGAGCCTGGCCATGAGCCAGGAGGTATTCCCAGGGCATGAGGTAATGGAAGACTGGGGCTCACCATCATCACTCGGGTGGGGCGAAACAAGAGTGACTAACAATGCATTAGAGCTCCCTGTGGTGGTGGGGGTGGAGGGGGGACAGCCCAGCCCAGGTTCCATCAGGAGGAGGCCTGGAGCTGCAGTTCACACACTGTCTTTGTGTCTCAGAAAAGAGAGCCCAGTAGGCAGCAGAGTGGCCTTTTGGGGAACCACTCTTCTGCTGGGGGACCTGGTCTGGACACAAACAGCTGAAGGAACCCCCCTACTTAAGTGAGCACCTGGCTCAAGGGTGCCCCCTCCCCCACCCTAAGCTAGGAGAAGAGAAATGCAAATTCAGGGTAAATGAGCAGAGGGAGTCTGGCCTTTCTCCTTTGTCAGATTGGGAGTGGTTACACTCTAAGCTGGACCCTTGAGGTTCAAGAGGTACGAGGACCTGACCTTGAACTAGCAGGTGTTCGGGCGTGGAGGAGAGACAGACTTCAGAAGTGCAGTGGTGTGCTTTTTGATGATTTGGGGGAGCACAGAGGAGAAAGCAACACAAAGGAAGTGACCCCTGAGCTGGGTCTTGCAGGGTGAGTAAGCTGTTGAGCAGCCAGCCACTGAGAGGGAGTTGCAGGAAGAAGGTGCTGTATAAGCTAAGGCCAGGAGGCATGAGACAGCAGCAAGCTTTTCCGTATCCACAAATACTAGATGTAAACGATACAAGTAGGTAAGAGACAGGTGACAAGGCTAACGAGGTGTCCGTGGCCACAGAGCTGTTACTTATTAAAGCTTCTTAAGGGGTACAGGCACCATCCCATTTCCTTGTGCCCACTTTATAGAAAAGGAAGCTGATGCTTTTTCCAACATCAACTAATAGTAGGACATCTGGGGCTAGAACTTATATCCACCTCCGCTGAATTTTAAGGTCTTGACTAACTGCCCTTCCACCTCTTAACCCCCTGAGGATCCTCAATAGCCAGGATAGGGAGCTGGACTTTACCCTGAGGGCAATAGGGATCTACAAAGGAGTTAAGTAGAAGGGAAAGATGGTCACATTTGGCAGGCTCACTTTGGGACAGAGCAGACAGTGTACAAAAAGGATCTAGAATAGGAGCAAGGTAGAAAACTGAGGGAGCCTCCTGCATGCCACCCCAGTGTGGAACCTGCCCTGAGGCCCACAGCCCTGGCCCTACTTGTCTTTCTAGCCCCTTCACTCCCCATAGGCTCCAACCTATGGGATCACTCCTCTTTTGGTATCTGCTGCCCCCTCTGCCCCAGCATTCTCTCTGCTGTTTTGCCTGACTGACGTCCATTCCACCTTCCAGTTCCAGCTTCAATGTCATTTCCTTCAGAAAGTCTTCCTTGACCACTCACCTCTTCCACCTGGCCTGATGGCCAGGTTGTTCTGTGACCCTGCTCACCTGGCTTCTCGCGTTTAGCCTGGTTCACTGTTTTCCCTGGGTAGGAAGAGCAGAGCACTTTCCCACCAACTGCCCCAGTGCCCAGTACCTGGAGCAGTTCCTAGAGTCCCAGGGGAGAAGCCTCTGAGGTGGCAACACCTCCTTAGAAGACCCTCAGTCCCAGCCACCTCCCTCCCATGCACACTCCCATCCACCCTGCCCTCATTCTCAGTATCTCTCCTGGTCCTGCAGACGTTGTCTAATGAACCAGGCACCTGACCACAGTTAAAACTGTGCATTTTCCAATCCTTAGGCCCAGGCAAGTGCATCGTCCTGACACTTAGACAAAGGTGAGTTGGTTCAAGGGTCTTCTACTCTGAGAAGACTGCCAGGCCCCCTTCCACCCTGTTCGGCTCCTATCAGGCCAAGTCTGGGCCCTTTCTGGGCTTCCCAGCAGTCTCTTTAGGGCCGCATCCCTATCTCTCCCACTAGGCTGGGTCCTGGTGAGCTCCATGTCTGAAGGCTGGCACGTGGATGAATGAACGAGCAAATGAATAAATGACCTTATAGGTGTAGGGCACCATGATGAGCACCTCAAACTGAATGATGCCCAGGTTTTGACTATGGACATAGAGGCTGCCCAGGCTCAGCATGGAGGGACTAGAGGGACCCATATAAGAGCCCTTCCTACATCTGATCAGGGTGGGGATGGGCAAGCCCTACAGACGTCAGGGGCAGGCTTGGTACAAAGTCCCTCCCTTCCAGGGGAGCCCTTGCTCCTGGAAACTGGCTGCTTCCATTCTGGATTCCCATCTTGGAGGACCCTACAGCATCAGCTCCCCTCATGTGCCTGTTGAAAGAACCTGCTATCCTAGGCAGCTGGGCACAGGACTGGCCCCCATCTCAGAGGCACCTACAGACTTGCCCTTCTTCATCCTGAGAGGTGGAGGAGCAGGAGATACCCTGTGTTGCTTATTGCTAGAGAGGCTGGAATGCTCAATGCTTTGAGTGGAGAAGGTAGGCCCCGGGCACAGCAGAGTTTTTCCATATTAGTAAGGAGATGGGGAATTAAAATCCGTCCACACCTTCCTTGTGCTAAATACTTTACACATTTTGTCTTCTCATCTTTACACCAGCTTTATAGATGTCATTTACACATGCATGCACTTGTGCCCATAAATATACCCACTTTAGAGGTAAGAAAACTGAGGCTCAGAGAGAACAGGTCCAAGGTAACACACACGCCAAATTAGCGGCGGAGCCAGGGTTTGACCAGAATTCTATGTGGCCCCACAGTATTCCCAGGGACCCTTCTGCTTCCTGGCTGTCCACCTTGAGTGCCCTATGCAGCTCTCCTGTCACCAAGACAGGGCCCCAGGCCTCCTCCCCACAGTGCTGGACTCCTGCTGCCCAGTTCTCACTCCTGCTGCCAAGTACTCAGACCTGATTTGAATTTGGGGTTCTCTCTGCTGCAGCTCAACAAAGGTTTTTACTGGAATGCCCCTCAGATTTCCAGACTTTGAAGATGTTTCAACAACGCAGTAAAAGGCAGGTCTTTGCCACAACAAAAGGCAGAAATATCACTGAGGAGTAAACAGAATTCCTTGGCCTCTTCAGAGCGTGTGTCGACATCTCTCTTTTCCTCCTCCCCACCCCTCTTCTTCTCTTTTCCTCTCTTCTCTTCTCTTTTCTTTTTCTTCTCTCCTGTTTTCTTTCTTCTCACTGTCTTTAGATTCAAGTCTTGTTGGAGAGGGTGTCTTCCTGGCACCAAGGATGTGGGGCCATGGACTGTCCTAAACAGAGACAGAGAGCAGCTGGTCTCTGAGCAGATGCTGGGCTTTGGTAAACTGAGAAAGCGTAAACTGCTACGAGCCGCTTTCCTGACGACCACAATTACCCACATGGAAAAGCCATTCCGCCGCCCTGGCCCCTGGCACACACATGGCCAGCCACGGCTCCAGAAACAGGCCTTCCCAGAGCAAAATGTATGTGACGTGTACAGAACGGCTTGCTTTGAACTGATGGCTGGAAATGAAATGCATTTGAAATTCCTATGCTCAAGAACGATCTGGGCAGAACGAATGCCCACTGAGTGCGGGTCTCTAAATAAGGCTGTGTTCCCAGGCGGCTCACGAGGGGATGAGAATCAGCAGTCAGAGCCCTCCTGGCACCTCTCACTCCCCAAGGACTCAGTGTCCGGGGGGCAGGGAGTATGTGAGTGTGCGAGCTCACGAGTGAGTATGCATGTGAGTGTGTGTGAGCTCATGGCAGTGTGTGTCGTGTGTGTGCATGTGCGGATGGTGAATACATGTGTGCCCTTATGTAGGCTGGCTATGTGTGTGTTGGAGTGTGTGATGATGTGACACGCACGTGTCCAATGCATGTCTGGTCTGAGTCCACGTGGGATCCTGTGTGTTGGTGTATGTGTGTGGTGAATTTAGTCTGCATGTGAGTGTATGTGAGTGTTTATAATGTGTGCTTAATACATGCACTTGTGTACGACTTTGTGCATGAGGGTGTCTGTGCATTGAGGTAGAAGGAGTAGCAAGATATGGCCCTTCCATATTTTTTCAAGTCAGCAAATCTTGTTCCCTGAACAGAGGAGGATTTAGGAGAGTGATGATCACGGGAAAGGTGAGCTCGTGACCTCTCAGGGCTTATAGTCTATTTGAGACACTAAGACATAGTCAAAGAAACAATTAAAGAGCAAGCCCAGGCCGTTTTTAAGTGCCGAACTAGAAAAGGGAAAGAGGAATTAACTGATTAAGTGAAAGCTGAGCAATGGTACAAAATTGAGATGAAAACTGAACTCTGAAACCAGTTAGTCCTAGATATAAACTCCTCTCTAGCACCTCCTAATGGTGAGATCTTGAGCAAGTCACTTCTTTCCAGGCCTTAGTGGCCTTGCTGATAAAAATGGGGTTAGACTGTTTACTGCAGCTCAATTTACAATTGCCAAATTGTGGAAACAACCTAAATGCCCACCAATCCAGGAATGGATTAACAAGTTGTGATATAGATATATATATATATATACACCATGGAATTCTATTCAGCCACTAAAAGAGATAGTAACTTTACATCTTTTCTATTAACCTGGATGGAGGTTGGGGAATGAAAGTTGTCCCCAGTTGAGAACACTTGTTCTAAAGGGTTCTCTCCACCCGTACAAGGCCTAAAGTCTTCTTAGTAAAGCATCACAAGAATGGAGAAGCAAGAATCCTATATACTCAATTCTGATACAAGGACAATTGATTCTAGTACATGATTGGGGGGGGAAGGGGAGTGGGGAGAGGGAAGGAGAGAGGAGGGTGGGGGGTCACAGTGTATGACACATTTCTTGGGGGAGGGACACAATTATAAGAGGGATTTTACCTAACAAATGTAAACAGTATAACCTGGTTCTTTGTACCCTCAATGATTCACCAACAATAATAAAAAAAATGGGGTGAAGAAAATTTACCGCATTCATGGAAAGATCAAAAAGAATGTGTGCAAATCAACTGCATGCCCAGCATTAATAAGTAATAGCTCTTTATAATCTTGCCCCCTAGACGTGACCTGTGACGGAGGCAGCATAGCCCCATTTTAAAGATGAGAAAACCAGAGCCCAGTGGCCCTAGAGCTATACTGTGACAGAGTCGTGACTAGCCCCCAGAGATAGCTGGCTTCAAAATCTACCATACTACCTCTTCTGCTAAGTTCTGTCCTCCAGAAATCCTTACTTCAGAGGTGGCAGAGCTCAGTGTGGGCAGCAGCCTTCAGGGAGGTCCTCCAGGATTCAGTAGTTTGGAAGGACAGGCCAAGCAGAGGGTTTTCCTGCTGGGAGAACATTTTGGACATAGACACAAACATGGAAAGTGGTCTCCAAAGAAGGTCCCTCTTTTTTGGAGTAAAGGAGCTAAGTATCTCCCATCCACTAGGCCCAGGTGAGGCCCTGGGAGTTGAGAGGTAACTCAGACACAGCCGGAGGCCCTATTAAAGCCTTTCACCCTGGCCATAGTATGCCCTGACCAAGGGCCATTCAGTAGCAGCTCTTAGCCCCTTCCCAAGAAAAGGGGCTCCAGCACACAATTAGAAATGATTGCCCATTCTAATGTTTACAGTGGTCCAAAAATACAATGAGCTTCCTTGTGAGGTACTGAGGTCCCCATCAATGGCTAGTCTGGGATATTGTCCTAGAACTGAAAAAGGAATGTAGAACATGTAGGAATTCAATGACTGGTATAACTTAGAATAACATCATCTATCAAGAGGCTCTACTCACTCCATCAGACACCCAGTATGCATTTATTAAGCACCAACTGTATGCTAAGACCTGTACTATGTACAGAAAATGTAGAATTAATGTAGAAGTCCCTGATCCAGCTTAAGTCTCTCTCTGTTGCTTATATCCCTTGCTGATTCTTAATTTTAGTTAGGGACCAATTTGGCAGGCCAGGTTTTAACTTTGTAAGCAAGTATATTGCGTGTTTTGTATTTACTGTTCTTTTTTTTTTTTTTTAAATGCCTTTAAAACAAATCATTTAGGTTGCTTTTACTAGAATGAGACTTGACCTGACTACTTTTCTTCTAAAGTAGAGCTCCTCAATGTCAGCACTAGTGACATTTGGGGCCATCTAATTCCTTAATGTCAGGGTGGGAGGCCATCCTGTACTAACAGCATCCCTGACCTCTACCCTCTAGATGTCAATAAAACCCCCTTCCCAGTTGTGACACTCAATGCATCGCCAGATATTGCCAAATGTCTTCTGGCGGACAAAGTCATCCCCAGTTGAGATGGGAGGTGGTTGTTCTAAAGGGTTCTCTCCACCAGTATAAGGCCTAAAGTCAGGAATAAACTATTTTGCATGCAGGAAATTCAGGCTCTGAACCTAAAGACTTTATAATCCTAGAGGCCTATACAAACTAAGGTTCTGCTATGTGCTAGACTCTTAGACCCCCTACTGGAAAGGAGACAGTCTGGGTTCCTGGTCAGACAGCCTGACCATCCCACATCCTACAGAGAAACCGTGGGCTCGAATACCCATTTCCTCACCAGGAAAGATGGTATTCATGTGAAAATTTGAGTGAAATCTAGTTCGTACAAGGCACAAAGTAGGTGCAAAATAAATGTCTGATCAACATGAATCCCTTCCTTTCTCCAACTCCATTACTGCTTTTCCCGACCCCAGGGTCAATACAGCAAATGCCACCAGCTAGCAACTTCACTGCCACTTGCCCTCCACTCTCTGGACCAAGTAACACAGTGTCCCCTTGGGAGTCCAGGCAGATAGACACCTGATCATCTCTGAAGTGGGACTTCTAGGGTCTGGCATAAACTCATCATTCCCCACGTCTGCCCATCTTTCATTCCACTCACAGGGCAATTTTCTTCAGACTCATCAAAAAAAAAAAAAAAAAAGAAAGAAAAAGTTTCCCCAAGGCCAGACTTCGAAAGCATAAAATTAGCTGCAGAAAAGTTCTGAACTTTAGCTAGCACATTATTGGGCAGATTTTGAGTGCCATTTGCATTTGTTGAAAACAGCTCTTGGAGGGGTTCTGGAAAACCTGTTGAGCAGTGATTTTTCAATTTCATTAGTCACCAGTTCCTAAATGCCTGGGCATCATAGCGCGCTGGGCACCATGGTTCGTAAGCAGCTGAAAACCTGAGATCAAGTGCAAGGAGGACTCTGGTTGCCAAATTTCAGGGCAGGGGGAAAAAAAGAAAAAAAAAAAGAGAAATCTGGAATGTGTTTCTACTTACTGTCCATTCCAGTAAAATGAAACGATCTCTCCTCCAAACATGTGTTACTGCTTAGGCCAGAAACTGTATATATTGGTCTAAATCCAGAATGGTCTATGTGACATATTACTCTGTATGACAAAATTGCTACAACCTGCGTTCTCTGTAGAAATGCCGGCTGCAACAGTATAGGATGATAATTTGTTGTACAACAAAAGTACATAATAATTTCATGTCAGTGTGGGCCAGGCCTCGGGATTTTCAAAAGGAAATCTCGGATGCATGTGGACCAGCATGAATAGGCACCCTCAACACCCCCCCTCCACCCCCTCCCCACGCTCATATGGTGTGTGATCAGAATGGGAGAAAGTGGGGCTTTATTTATAACATACCATATTCTGCTTGAAAGTGACAAGAACGCATACACACACGCACACACACACAATCAAAAAACTAAAAATAAAGCCAAGTAGAAATCTGGTGTTCTCATGCATAAGGCATCGGTGGCCAGAGCTGGTTCACCTACCAAAGGGTGAAGGCGCGCAGAGGCCAACAGACAAGAATGTTCATCTTTCAGCACTGAGCTGTTTCAAACCCGTCCAGAGTGAAGCCACGTGAATTCCACAAGACCCCCCCAAACCACAGCCCCCTCTTTGGCCCTTGTCTGGGCTAAGGTTTCATTACGAAGCCCGGGCCCCATTCCAATCCTCTCATCTGTCCCTCTAACGGGCTCCGACAGATCACTCCACAGTACACGGATTCTCGTTGGGATAATGTCTCGGGGAGTAACAACCTGAAATACGATCCAGTCAGAGTGCGTTAACGGCAAAGCGTTTCTTTATGACGCTTCTCACAAAGCAAGGTTGCAAACCAGGGAGAAATATATGACTAGAAAAATTCAGTGCAGAGTGTAACACAGCTCAATTGCTAATACATTTTAGAGTGACACCGTTTTTCCTGCTGTGGAAACTTTGGTTCTAGGAAACCGTGAAAACAGTCTTTTTCTTCCCTCCCTTTCCTTCCTTCCCCTTCCTCCTTTCTTATGTTCCTTCCTTTCGTCCATTCCCTGATTCCTGTCTCTTTCCCTTTCTCTTTTCTTCCACTTTCTCTCCTGTTGGGTAGGTTTTTTAAGTGGGGAAAGACCTTTCCCCAGGAGCTTTATCAAAGTTTTCTTTGGTGGATGGCCCCCCTGAGAATTAGGACAGACAAACGCTACGGATGCCCCCAGATCACATCGTCTAAATCTCAGACCTAATGCTCTACTAGAAAATCAGCTAGGCTCTTCTCAGACACATTTCAAATGCTCCTATACAGGAAAAGATCCCATAAAAGCCTTTTTATATCTCAATTACATCAAAATCTAACTTAATTTGTCTGTGAGATTGAAGGGAATGGCTCACGCTACCGTAGCTTAAGGGAACTGAGCTTTCTCTGAAGTCAGCCTGGGCAGCCGGGCCTGTATTCTGGGTTTGGTGACCATCGAAAATCTATCTTCTTAGAGTTTTTTGGTTCAATAAAACCTGAAACATATTTTGCCTGGCATATTTCCTCAGGATTTTTAAACCCGTGTGTACTTTATGGCAAATGGGATCCATATGTCCCTGATTCATTGATACTTAAGCCATTAGGATGCTGTTTTGTAAGAACACTTTGATGTCCAAGGGCCGTCCAGCCATTTGGAGGGCTTTTTTCTTCACAAACAGGAAGTTTTTCCCATCTCAAGGAGTACACAAAGCAAGAGGCCAGCTCCCCCAGAGCACAGACAGTGAGCGGGAAACAATTCCAGCCTGTCAGGGTGTGTTTGTCCGGCCCCCAGACCCTGCCCCAGGCTTAGGGTGGGAAGGGGTCTTGTGTAAGGAGCCTTGGAGTCCGGATTAGCCCTGGTCCTGGCGCCTGGGTCATTAAGGCCCTGCCCACAGCCCTGGGGCTCAGACCCATGTCCCAGGGTGGACTCAACATGCCTTGGCATGTTTATTGCTTTTATGGGACATCAAAATAACAAGCAACAAAACAATCAGCCAAGCACCGCAGCTGAGAAGGGTGGAGATGTAACTTGCCTTCCTTTCTCCAGGACTGCTGCGGAGACTGCCCTGGCATTGGTTCAGGGGATGGACCAGTCTCAGGTGCAGTAGACGCCCTTCCCAGGGTATCTGAAGGGCTATGGTGCTTCGGTGTGTTGACTCAAGCATCAGGGGCCAGCCTGCCCCTTATGAGGACCAGGCGGACTCCACCACCATCAGGGAAAGGCAAGAGAACGAGCTAGGACCTTGGACACTGGCAGGCCTGGGTTTGGAATCCCAGCCCTGAGGCCCACTGGAACTTCAGTGTCCCCTCCTGCAAGCAGTGATACCCAACCCACAGCGCTGTCATGGGAACATGTGCCCAGAGGTGGCTTTCTCTGCCTGCTCTCTCCTTCTGCCCACTGCTCTCCCTTGGGTGGTTCCTGGGTGGAAGGCAGGGGCTCCCTCTCTGCCAAGAGGCCGGCCCTAGGCAGACACTTGACTTAGACCCAGAAGTAGGATGACTGCCTCTATGAGTCTGAATCTTGAGCTTTTGGCTTAAGCACAGGAGGGTGGCCTGAGAGCAACTCACTGCAGCGGCTGCAGCACCCAAATACCAGTTTGTTTCTGCTATGTATTCCTGCTACTCGATTCTGGAACAGCTTCAGCCCTCGCTTAGTCCAATCCTACCTCTCCCGGCCCCCTGTCAATTCTGGGAGTCATCAGAGTCCTGCTAATGAGGATTCTTTTGCTTAGGACAAAGGAAAAAGATTTTTTTTGGCTTTTACATTTTTTTTTAATTTCAGATTTAATATAAAGGCACATAGAATTAGGTTACATTATTTGCATTTATTAGGTAAAGTCCAAGTTGTAGTTGAGCCCTTACCCAAGAGGTGTGCATATAAACCCCTACATTGTGCCCGTTAGGTGAGAGCACACAAAACCCCCTCCCTCCTGCTCCCCTCCTTTCTTGAATTTAATTGTTTTTCTCTTGCATGGGTATGTGGCTGTTCATCTACTAGTTTCATATCAATATTGAGTACATTGGATGTTTGTTTTTCCATTCTTGTGATACTTCACTTAGGAAAAGGTTCTCCAAATCCTTCCAAGTAAATACAAAAGATGTAAAGTCTCCATCTTTATGGCTGAACAGTATCCCTGGGTATAGCTATACCCCAGTTTATTTATCCATTCAGGGGTTGATAGGCACTCAGGTTGTTTCCATATCTTTGTGATCATGAATTGAGCTGCTATAACCTTTCTAGTGCAAATGTCCTTATGGAAAAACGATTTTTTTTCTTCTAGGTAGATACCTAGTAATGGGATTATAGGATCAAATGGAAAGTCTATTTTTAGCTTTCAGAGGGACAAAGGAAATTTTTGTTGCTTGCAGCCAAGATCCCTGACAAATCCATACCCCTAAGCCTGTCCTGACATTCACTCTGGTGTCTACCCTGATGGCAATCCTTGTTCAACCCTGGTTTCTCATCCAAACCAACTCTCTGGCCATAGCATCCAACCCTTCCTGCTCTCTCACTCTCTCACTCATGCCACACTGCTCCCCCCTCCTTCCTTGTCCCCCTTCTTCTCTGCTTCCTACATGTAGAGGACACCTGCAACCTCTGGTTCCAAGTAGAGCTAACACTTGGTGCGAATGCAAACACACCCAGACCTACCATTTGGAGAACAGCACTGGTCATGGCATTGGCTCAGGAATGGACACATTACCTGAGTTGGTCCAGTATGAGTAAATCATGTAGATTTTCTGGAGCTCTTGGAAAGTGAAGCTCCCTTTCAGCTGGAGCTGCTAAGCTAATTGGTTGTAGACTTCGAGCTGCTGGGGAATGGTGGAGGGCAAAGGAAGCCAACACAGGAAAGCAGAGCCCAGAGATAAAGATGGTGTCTGGTGACATTGTTTAAACCCCTGGATCCAACCATACCTGAAGGCATAACATCTTTGGACTAGCTGGATGTGTAAGCCAGTCTACTTGAGCTGGCTGGGGATTTGTCAGGTACATCAGAAAAAGATCTGGTTAGTATGCCACCTTAAACCCATGCTTGCTCACTTGCACCAGTTCTTTGCCAATATATGTAACTCCCTTGGTCCTGGTGTCCTTCCACTGTGCCCACCTAGCTCCAAACCTGGATCACTCTACTCCAGGGGTCAGCTTTCCTTCTAGCTCCCAGGCTGCACAAAGCTGCTAGGAAAAGCCATGGCAGATGTAGTAGCATCATGTTAACTCCGTGGTCTCCAAACTCAATCTGGTCTTCTCTGGGGCCCTCCCCGGCCCAGTGTAGATGTCCCAAACATTTGACTTTTCTTTCAAACCCCGAGCCTCACCAGTTCCCTCCTGCTCTTAGCAAGCATTCCTACCTCCTGCTTCCTTGAGAAAAGAAGCGTTTAACGGCACACTTAACTTCTGTTCTCTCTGGTCACACATTAGCCCCATGAAATTCTACCTGTAGACATATCTATCCTTTCTTTCTAGGAATCTGTCTCCTGAGCAGAGGTAAGCTGCCTCTTATCTTAGTCTAAATCTTCATTCCCTCTCTTTTGCTTTTGTGATCAGACAGACCTGAGTTTAACCCCAGCCCTGCCACATAACTAGCCATGTGAAGGAGGCCACAATCACAGTGGCTCAGCTTCTGCAACCAGCTCCTCCTGGGCTATACTGCATCTCAGAGGACAGCACACGTCCCCGGAGCAGGCATTGCCACATAATTGCAATGTGCCTGTTCCTAAGCAACATCACACCATTATTATATGAGCATGCAGCAGTATGGTCCTGCTGGTATGGGAACCGATTATTCCTATAATCCAAATTTTATAACTATACAAGTATTTGTATGGGAATTCTTGGGGTGGGGGTAGGGTGGGGTATGAAAGGCTGAAAGGCATCTACTCCTACCACTTGGCAGGACCTAACACTGGACAGGCAGAAAACCACCCCGGCATCACCCAAAAGCATCTGGAGGCTGCTGCCTGAGCCCCCTGGCCTAATATCACCCCATGTTCTGCACAGCTGTGTGCACCAGGGACTCATGCTGTCATCAGAGCTCACCAGCCTTTAAATGCTGTATTTTGAAGGAAGATTTACCCATGTGAAATCTGCCTTTCTGAGCTTGCTTGCCCCAACTGCGGGATGAGGATAAGGTCTGCTCTTTTGAGAGGGGGCAGAAAGCAGCCCTCCCCACAGCGCCTGCCTGTGGTCAGCACACACAGACCAGCGTTTGCTGATGCCCATCTCACTTCCCGCCCCCCTCCCCTGGAAAGCATGGCCTGTTCCATCCCATGAAGTCCTCCTCCTCCTCAGCCTTTACACTCATTCTCACCCCTTCAAGTAATCTAAAATGTGATTAAATTTTCCCTTGCCCCACATCCAGCCACCTGCCCCCCAATGTCTCCCCCTCTACAGCCAAATTTCTTCAAAGTCTCTACCCCAACAATGCCTATGCTTTCTTTTCCCACTCCTACCTCAAAGCTCACTGCGATCTCATCCCCCCAAGTCCAGCAAAGACCTCGGAGGCAAGGCTGCTTTTTGTATGTATCTTCACAGCACAAATACAGGCGAAGCTGGTGGGACACTGAGGGGCGAATGGAAGAAAATACCCCACTAGGGACAGGCCGGGGGTATAGTGAGTGAGGCGCCGAGGATGCACAACTTCGGGAGGGGCTTGTTCTCAGAGTTGAGCAAAACCAAGCAGCGCTCAAGGCGGCTCATTTCCCTCACTCTGGTTCTGGCCCCGTTTCTCAAAATCATCCAAAATTTAGTTTATTTCCAATCCAGAAAGTCACACATACAGTAGAAACTCTGCAGTCACTAACAGAGATGAAATGGACCCTTACACACAACTGTCATGCAGCTGCTCCTTCCTGCCTTCCGTGGGAACACAGCCAGGGTCCCCAGACCCACAAACCCAAGGGAAGTTAGAAATGGGAGTTCGGGGTGGGAGATCATGATTTTAGAAACTGTTAACAGAGAAGATTTAAGTGATCTCACCACATACACACACACAAAAAGTAAGCATGTGAGGTCATGTGTTCATTAGCTTTTTTTTTTTTAAACAGATTCTCACTCTATTGCCCTGGTGGCATCATCCTAGCTCACAGCAACCTCAAACTCAAGCGATCCTCTTGCCCCACCCTCCTGAATAGCTGGGACTACAGGTGCCTGCCATAATGCTAGCTAATTTTTTTATTTTTAGTAGCGTTGGCAAGTCTCGCTCTTGCCCAGACTGGTCTCCAGCTTCTGAACTCAAGCAATCCACCTGCCTTGGCCTCCCAGAGTGCTAGGATTAAGCATTAGCTTAATTTAACCATCTCACAGTCCATACATGTATTGAAACATCATGCCATACACTGTAAATATGTATAATTTTTATTTGTCCATTAAAGTATTTAATAGATAAGTAAATAAAAACTTTCAAAAAAAAATAAAACAAAAAAGAAAGCTCATGACTCTAAAATGTTGACATCAAAGTCAAATTAGAAGCCAAATGCTTTATGTATCTATCAAATAAAACCTACTGTTAGGCCAGGTTCAGCCCTCGTGCTGTGTGTCCTCTAGCCTCAACTAAAGAGATGATGACCAGTGTCCAGGAGGGATAGATGGATGTCTCGGTGGGTGCAGAAAGGGGTAAGGAGATAGGAAAGGGGTGTCCAGTGATAGTGCCCTGGGAGAAGTCAGGACCCTGGAAGAAGCTGAGTTGTGTGACCCCACAGGGGATTTCCAATCTCAGCAAAGAATCGATCCCTATGAAGACAACACATAGCCTAGTCAGTGGGGATCTTCTTGGCAGCCAGAGTGAATTGGGGGTGACCAATAAGCCCAAGGCTTCCCCGGGGCTGGGGAAAACCCCCTTTCTGACTGAAGCTGAGTTTCCTGCTTGGCTATCAGGATGAGACCTTCAGATCGCTTTGGAAGCTTATCCAAAGAAAATAAATGCTTATTTTTTGCCCACCTGAGATTCACATCCTTTATGTTTTTAAGTGCATTTTTCTATGGCGGGGCATGGTGGCTCATACTTGTAATCCTAACACATTGGGAGGCTGAGATGGGTGGATTGCCTGAGCTCAGAAGCTCAAGACCAGCCTGAACAAGAGCAAGACCCCATCTCAACTAAAAACAGAAAAAATAGCCAGACGTTGTGACGGTTGCCTGTAGTCCCAGCTACTCAGAAGGCTGAGACAAGAGGATCTCTCAAGCCTAAGAGACTGAGGTTGCAGTAAGTTCTGATCCCAGAGCTACAGAGTGAGATTCTGTCTCAAAAAAGAAAAAGTGCATTTCCCCCTTTTTCCCACATTTTGTCTTTTAGGGACTTTTAAAAAAAGAATTCTGCCCAAATTAAGAATTGCTTTGCTCCCCACTGGATCCCAGGACAACAGCATGCCACATATGAAATGCTAACTTTTCTAGGAGCCCCATTTAAAGAATAACAAGAAATAAAATTAATTTTAATAACATTTCAATTGACCCAATAGATCAGAAGGGCGACATTTTAACAAGCAATCACTATGAAGAATAAAAGAGAGATTTCGTGTTATTTTACTTATATTAACTCTTTAAAATCCCCTGTGAATTTCACACACACCCACGGCACTTTTGTTCCCCAGGGGAACAAGTGATGTTTCTAGTGCTCAGTCATGTGGCTAGAGCCCGGGTGTTGGGCAGTGAGGGTCCAGCAGGGTGTCCAATAACATGGGGGCCTTGAGGAAGTTACCAAATCTTGCTATATCTCCAGATTCCCATCCAGGCTGGTGTGTACCTGGCCATCTGGTTCAGTATGTGTAGTCCCAGGCAAGGACAGTGTGGGGGTCACTGCTACCTCCCTAGTGCCTGGCACAGAGCAGGCACAAAACGTACCTTTGTAAAATAAATAAATGAAAAATGGTAACTATTGTGCTGTTAACCCCTGTCTAAAGCAGTGACAAATCTTATTACAAATCTGATAAACACTGTAGACCCTCTTCCCCCCCAAACAGATTGAAACTCAAAATATATGGAGAAAAATTTATACTACTTAAAGTGTCTCCATAAAACTCTGTAGCTCCATATAAAGTCCATAGCACAGACTTTCTGGTATATGGAGCCAAGTAAGAAATTTGGGGTCTAAAACATTATTTCTATTTCCAACAAGTATTTATCAAGTGCATAATGTATGCTCCATTTCCTTTATGCTTTTTAAAAAATATTCTTGCCTTTAATTAGGGATTTTCTCTTTATAGATCCATTTTTAAAAATTGGAAAGAAAATAGCTAATCTTCTTCCCAGTTGAGTGAGATGTGATGGTTTTTCCTGTGAAAGAAAGATTTGGGGTAAGTCCATCAAAAAAATCATTTTTTTGCCATAGAACTCGGTTTTTTTATTTGCAGTATCTAAATCATATACCAGCACTAACTTGCCAAATACCATTTTAATGGCCACAAATTGGTTCAGTCGCATATACTTACCAAAAGAAAACGTATAAAAATACGAAGGAAAAAAATCACAAATAGAGCTTACCACCTAGAGAGCTACTGATGTTTTGGTATATTTTTCTGCCATTTTTGTATGTATAGGTTTCTGATAATGATTATATGCTTACACATATTTTATATATTTATGTTTTATATTTACCTATCTTTGTATATTATTTATAGTATATATAAAATTATTATACCTATTTTTATATACTGATATGTTCATTGGTATATATTTTTATTTCATATGTGTTTGTATGTGATACATATGTATACAAATATACATACTTCCTTTTCTTTGTTTTGAGACAGAGTCCGACTCTGTTGCCCTGGGTTGGGTACTGTGGCTCATCATAGCTCACAGCAACCGCAACCTCTTGGGTTTGAGCAATCCTCTTGCTAGGACTACAGGTATGCACCACTAGTTTTTCTGTTTTTGGTGGAGATGGGGTCTCATTTTTGCTCAGGCTGGTCTTGAACCTATGCTCAAGTGATCCACCTGCCTTGGCTTCCCAGAAAGCTAGGATTATAGGCATGAGCCACTATACCCAGCCTATTGCCTATTCTATTTCCTATTTTTTAACTTATTATTTCTTTCTCTTTTTTTAATTAAATCAAAGCTGTGTACATTAATGTAATCCTGGGGTACAACATGCAGGTTTTATATACAATTTGAAATATTTTCATCAAACTGGTTAACATAGCCTTCACAGCATTTTCTTAGTTATTGTGTTAAGACATTTATATTCTAC
>NW_003852398.1:5391963-5415196 GCF_000181295.1 Otolemur garnettii | reverse complement strand
TGGCATCACAGCTCACAGCAACCTCCAACTCCTGGGCTCAAGAGAGTCTCCTGCCTCTGCCTCCCAAGTAGCTGGGACCACAGGCACCCACCACAATGCCCGGCTGTTTTTTGGTTGCAGCCATCATTGTTGTTTGGCAGGCCCAGGCTGGATTTGAACCCACCACCTTAGGTATATGTGGCTGGCGCCTTAGCCACTTGAGCCACAGGTGCCAAGCCTAATCTTATTTATAATCCAAATTCTGAATTCAATTTCTGACATCTCAGCCATTTGTTTATGAATGGGATCTTCTGTTGTGTCCACCACATCATTCTTTGGGGGAGGTGATCTACTCTGGTTATTCATGTTATTGGAGTTTTTCTGCTGATTCTGCCCCATGATTATTTTACACCATTTGGCTAGATGAGCAGATAAGGTGAAGTTGGATTGGGGCCTCCTGGAGTAGTGATTAACCAGCCCTTTGCCCAAGAGCTGGGACTGGTGTTTGCACATTTCCCCCTAGAGCTTTGCAAAGGACCCATACAGTGCTAGGGCCTGAGACACTGGGGACCTGCTTGGTGTGGTGGGGCTAAGTGGCTCTGTCTTATTTTCAGCTGGTCTCTGTCTTATCCTAGTGAATCATTTACTCTGGGTTGAGGTCTCAGCTGGAGAAATACCAGCAATTAAATCACCCCACCCCTCATGGGCAACAACTGGAAAAGGAAAATCGAACCTTCCCACAACCACACACCCAGGGTACCACTTTGGATAGTCCTCAGGTGATTGGCCCAGTTTAGGAGATACAAATCAATTGTCCCAGTGAGCACCCAGTCTCAAATGGAAGAGTTCAAAAGGTCTCCAGCAACTAGATAGCAGGGGTCTCCTGGCAGCTCAAGTATGACTCACTCCAGTGCTCTTGTGGTGTCAGAAGGACCCACCCAGCAAATGAATTAGTCTAGGAAGGTTGATGCCTCCTTCCCCACCTTGCACCTCTGTCACACCCAGTCACTGGTAACCCTGCAGGGCTGTGATCCAGTTCCCTCCAATGAGCAGATGCTCCAGGGGTTTGCACCTGCTTGAGTCACAGGGAGATCTATGTCTCCTCAGCCAGGCCACCACACTCTGCCACCATCCTGCAAGGGGAGCTGAGGCCTGACAACCTCAGGTGATTAATGGAAGCTGGGGTGATTAACTCAGTTCCAGTCCCACCCCTGATTGATGTTGCTGACACTTATATTTTTGCAGAATTTATGTTTCTGTCTCCACTATATTCCCCTGCAGACCAGGCATTGTTTGAGTTCACAGAAACTGTGACTCAGCCCTGGTCTGTGCCACTGCCCAGAGCTGGCATGTCTGTCTCTGCTGCACTCTGTGTTGGGGTGGACATGGTTAGAGCTCACATTCAGTTCTCAGTACCTGCCTCTCCCCACCCACTTATGTCTGTAGCTGCTCACTAAAGCAGTCCTTCTGACTCAGCTTTGCCCTGGGAGTATGCCATCTCTGCATGCATATATTCTAGTCTCCATCCCCACTGCACCTTGCCCAGGCACATACCATATCAGGCATACTCTTTGTTCACAGGGCCTGTGTTTCTGTCCCAGATCTGTTCCGCCAGTGGCTGCCACCAGAGAAGATGACAGCTTTTTCTAGTTGCCCAAAGAGGCAGGGAGTGTCTTTCCAAAATATCCCCAGGAGTGTGAGCCCTATTGTTCCCGCCACTGCCCACTGCTGCTCTGTGCTGCAGGGCACCACCTCTCCCTCTCCCATATGATTCCCTCAGTCCACTGTCTTCTCTTTACACCCATGCCACAGAATCAACACAGACCTGCAACAGCCCACACCTTGTCCACACCTCTCAAGAAAATGCCCAAGAATCTGGACTCCATGAGGGACAGGCTTCTGGACCTCGGGGTGAGAGTGGAGGGGAGTGCTGGGAGTTCAGAATTGCAGGTAGAGAATATAAACAGTTTTATACAGTTTTATGCCTGGCAGGAGAGTGCCATGGCACACTAGTAGGGGAAGGAGTTCTGATTTTTAGAGGGTCTCTAGTGATAGGAGGATATCTGAACTCTGCTCACTTGTTTGTAGAAAGTATACTACAAGCCATTCTCATGGGGTAGGGGAGTCCCATCCATGTGGTGATGCATTTTGTACCTATTGTTTGTTTCCTTGGGGTCGCAGCTCACCTCAGTAGGGTTGATATGCATTCTTCAACCTTCTTTCTTGGCTCAGCTCCTAACCATCAGCTTACTTGCTAAACTTCTGTCCTTTAACTCTCCTTTTGGATGGGAGCCTCTGTGGAAAACTGGCTCCACTTGGCCATCTTGCCTCCACCACCCACCTTAACTTATTATTTCTTAACCATTTTCCTAGATTATCTTAAATGCTTGCTAAAAATTATTTTAAATGACTATACAATATTTCGTAAAATGGAAGCACCTGATCATTCCTCTACTGCTAGAATTTTAGTTGTTCCCAATTATTTGCTATTGTAAATAGCCCAGAAATGAATGTACTTCTGCACAGAGGTTTCCCTCTTATTAGGTTGCAGGGGCTTCTGGATCTGAACGTCCTTTCCAAAATTCTTATTGACATGCATCCACCATTGTGGTGTTTAAGAGGTAGAGATTTTGGGGAAGTGATTAAGTCATGAAGGCAGCAATTAGTGACTTATAAAAAAGTTGGAGGGAACTAGCTCAGGCCCTTTTGCCCTTCTTTACCTTCCACCATATGAAGACAGAGCATTTGTTCTCTCTGGAGGCCACAACTGCAAAGTACTGTCTCAGATGTAGAGTCTAGGTAGGCCCTCACCAGACACTGAACCTGTCAGTGCCTTGATCTTTGACTCTCCAGCCTCTAGAACTGTGATAAATACATTTCTATTATTTATAAATCACTCATTGTGAGCTATTTTGCTATCACAGCACGTTAATGGACTAAGACAGGGTCTGAATATTTTAAAACATTTTATGTGTGTTGCCATACTCTTTTCAGTTTACACTTTTCCCAATTACATTCCTGCAAACAACACCAGAATCAGCCATCCCAGAGCAAACATTGAGGGTGACATTGTACTTTCAGACATCCACAAGGCTCTTGGGCACTGTCAGGCACCTGGGCAGGCAGTGTGGGAGCCAGTGATGAACATTTCAAATGTTCAGTGATGAACATTTCACAAGTGTCCTGAAGTTCAAGACAGGGAAAGCTCAGGTGCAACATGTGTGCATCTTGAATCACACCCCTTCTCTGGGGGGAGGGGTGCCAGCACAGCTCCAGACTCTGGTCACAACATAGAGAGCAAAACAAATGTTCTACTCTCTGAGCATTTACATGCTTCTGGGGGCAACAGACATGAAAGAATTAAATGTAAATTAAAATAGTTGTTGATAAAACAAATTTTATCATGCAAAGGAGGAAACTAAGAGTCTGCCTAATTTAACTTGACCTCTCTATAAGCAAAATCTGAAAGCATTAAGGGAATTAGATGGGCAAAGTCTGATGGGAAGGAATTTTTGAGCAGAGTGGATGGCATAAGCAGAGTCTCTAGGATAGAAAGGGCTAATGGGCTCCCAGAACTGAGAGGAGTTCAGGTGATGTCATGTCACAGAGGGAGGGCAGGGGCTGAGATGAGACTGCCAAGATTGACAGAAGACATGGTCCCCAGGCCTAGGGAGCCATGTCAAGGGGTTGGACTTTGGCCCAAGACCAAGGAAAAAATAGTGTCTAACTTTGGTCAATGGCATGATTTGTCACTTTTGCCAGACTGGCTGCTATGTAGGAAATGCATTGGTATAGACAAGATTGTAAGAGAAGAGAATATGTAGGGCCATTTTTGTCACTCAAGCAAGAGATTCTAGGGGCTCTGACATGGACAGTGACCTTAGGGAGAGAGACACAATCAACAAGAGTTAGTGATTGATTAGGTTAGGAGGATGAGGAGAAGGAGGAGTGAAATGAGTCCCAGCATCTGGCAAGATGTAGGCACAGCTCACTGGAACAAAGATGGAAGGCAGGCATGTAGGAGAGGAAAGAGTGAGCATCCTCACTGGTTTCCATTGAGTTGTTCTTGAGACATCTAAACAGTTTTCAAGTGGTAGATGAAAATATGAATCTAAGGAATCCCAGTTTTTCCAAAAATGTATTGTGCCAATGACCCAATACTCTTCTGGTTCAGTGGCTAGGTACATTTGGAAATGTTATAGACCAGGGGTTCTCAAACTTTTTAACCAGGGGGCCAGTTCACTGTCCCTCAGACCATTGGAGGGTTGGACTGCGGGCCCTGGGACGAGTCGGCTGCTAAGCAGGACAGGCAGTGGTGGCAAAAACACCCAGTGGCCGGATAAATGTCCTAGGTGGGCCCCATGTGGTCCACGGCCTGTAGTTTGAGGACACCTGTTATAGACCATAATAGACCCCCAATTAAAGGTTCACATTCCATTGGGGCATGGAGAGCTTTCCTTGCAGAAAGGAGACCTGTTTAGCTTTCTTTAAACCTGAGCTTCATACATTTACCCCATCAGGGAATTGTGTGTCTCTATAGCACCTATTAATATTCTTTGACACTGAAATTCTGTAGAAAAACCTTTAGGAAATATTAATCCTTTAAAAATGACAACAACTGAATGATATCCCTAGACAGTGTAGACCCACAGTGAAACACAGAGTGGTTCAATTTGTAGGAAACCTTCAAATACACTACTCCAAAATGTACCTTCTCATAATTCTCAAGGTGGAAATTCCACGGATAATTTCCCATTCAGGTTTTCCATCTTCTTTAGTTGTTGCCTTTAGAGATGAAAATACTCTTGGGAGAGGTTCGGTAGTATTAACTTATTCACCACACTTGCCTAGGCCTGGATCCCAAGAAACAAAGAGATGAAAACAACACCCTCCTCCCATTCATGGAGCTCACAGCCTAGTGAGAAAGACAAGCATGTCAGCCAATGATTATGACACGGTAGGAAGAGTGCTCTAA
Source organism: Otolemur garnettii (assembly GCF_000181295.1). Classification (NCBI taxonomy): domain Eukaryota; kingdom Metazoa; phylum Chordata; class Mammalia; order Primates; family Galagidae; genus Otolemur; species Otolemur garnettii. The sequence continues at coordinate 5,410,242 of NW_003852398.1, read as the reverse complement.
TAGAGGCAGAAAGGCCTACAGGAATTCTGGGGTGGCTAATTGAATCCACTGGGTGGGCACTTCTCTAATGAAGTGGCATTCAAGCAGGACATTGACATCTGAATAGGTAGTTTGCAGGTAGAAGGAAGGAGAGGACAAGGGTGTTTTGGGGGAAAAGCCCATGACCCTAGTCAGCCCCAGCTACTTCCTTTATAAGAGGAAAGGCCCAGGAACACCATGAGATCCTACCTGCCCTCCCTGCACCCACCAGGGTGCTCTCTAATCCTTTCTTCCACTGCAGCACAGATTACCCCCAGCCTGCCTCTCCTCTGGCTTTCCAGCTTCCGCCAACCTAATCTCCATCCACACACCTGCCATTCTCCCTCCCTCCTTGTATCCTCTGCCCACACTCTGCGCCTGCCTGGAATACCTTCCTAGGCCACACTACACTCCTTAGCTGAGTATGCCTTCCCTCAGAGCTTGGCTACAAATGTCACTCACCAGGGAAGCCATTCTTGACCCTTCAGATGATATCAGGTCTCCTCATAGTCTTCCAAACTTTTTGGTCATAGCACTTATCATAGGGTGTGTCTATATTTCCTTGTTTGATTCTTTGATTAAAAGCCATTGCTTCAACTTTTCCTATGAGTTCGGAGGCTGTGTTGGATTCTTTTGCCGCATGTGACTGGTATATAATAAGTGCTCAGTAAAAACAAGATGCATACATCAGTGGACACCAGTGGAATATGAAGACTGGAATCAGTTTACACAGTCATGGGAGCTGGGTAGGTAAGTCTGAAACCCAGAGGCAGGACATCAGGAAGGACAGGTTGCAGGTGCAGGTTGCTGTCCACAGGTAGTTCTTTTTTTAGGGAAACCTCAGTTTTTCTCTTAAGACCTTTCAACTGATTGAATCATTCCCACTCGGATTATCTAAGATAAACTACCTTGCTTACAGCCAACTGATGGGGACATTAATCACATCTATAAAATACTTTCCCAGCAACACCTAGATTATCCTTCACCAGAATATCTGGAGCCTATAGCCTGGCCATGTTGACAGATGGCAAGACCATCACAGACATCAAACAAAATATTTGTTTCCTACCTGGGAGTCAACAGAGAGAAAGCAAAAGATATTGAGGTTCAAATCGGATTAATCAGTTTATCTTCTTCAACTTCTAGCTGAGTGACCCCAGAAACTGGGGTCTTCCAGTTGTGCTCTTCCTCCTGAGCACACACCAGACTAGCTTTCGTGGATTCCCTTGCAGTTAGATAGATTTGCCTGACTGAGTTCTGGCCAGTGAGTGAGAAAGCAAATGTGCTATCTCAAGATTAGTCCACAAAAACCTCCCTTCTCTTCCCCTTATTTTTTCCCTCTTCTGACTGGCTGAAATGGAGATAGTTCCCAGAGCAACTTTGGAATTTCCATATTGAAAATGGAAGCCCCTCCATTATCCTGGGCCTCAGATGACTGAAGAGAAAAGGCTGCCGCACTGACTTTCTCATCCACCCACTTCTACATGAGCAAAAACTAAACTTCATAGTGTTTACAACTCTATATGCTTAGGATTGGGTCTATTTGTTACAGCAGCTAGTGTTATACTAATTCACTAGTATAACAACTTGCAAGTTCCTAAGTATTTCTGAGCCTTCTTTTTCTCATCTCAACCATGAATAGAAGCACATTTTTATAAAAATGCATAACATATTGCTTTGGTTTCTTTTACAGCAGAAGATCTCCTATTAAACAATATAGAGACTTTCATGTCAAACAATCTAGAGATCCATTTGTGTCTTACGTAGGAATCTAGGCATAATCAGTTCTTAGCTGATATGGTGGCTCCAAGGTGCCAGGATCCTAGATTCCTTCCTTATTGTTGTTCTGCTGTCCTTAAGGTGTTGATTTGTCCATAAGGTCCAAGGTGACTCATCATCACGTTTGTTTTCCCACTTGCACATGGAAAGAAAGGGGCACACTCTTTCCTATTAAAGACATGATACTGAAATTGCACATTTCTCTTCTGCTCACATCCCATTGGCCAGAATACATTCTATCTAGCTAAAAGGAAGACAGTGGCCTTTATTCTGGATAATGATGTGCTCAACTTAAAATTGGGGTTCTGATCCTACGTGCAAGAAGGGAGAATGGGTACTAGAAGAACCGTGGAAGTCTCCATGCAGATGTAATGCAATAAAGCCCTGACCAGCAGTAAGGGCTGAATAGATGGCATTGATCATTATCCCATCAACCTTTCTCCTGAATTCTCAGTTTTCTGAGCCTCCTCCTGCTTCTTCACTCTCATTGCCCAGATACTCTAAGCCCTCCAGTGTGCATTTAGATAGGATTGTTAACAAACTTTCATAAAACAAGGCACAAGACACCTAGCTTGAGAAAGCCTGTCCTTCCCTCCCCCTTATGTGGACACTTTACAGTCTGAACCTATGGTCTGAGCTGCTGTCAAGCTGTGTCCCTGTTGTCTGGGTGACTGTGACACAGCCTCAGCACTTGCTTCTCTGAGTCCAGATGTCAGCCACATGAAGCCTAATGATCTGCAGCTGGTCCTTGGCTATCTTTGGACTCCCAGAGGCCCAAGTCAGGGAATGATAACAATTATACTAATAATTGCTACCATTTAGTGCTTGCCAGTGGCTTGGGTGCCAAACAGGGCCTTTTACAGCCTTGCTCATTTGCACACACAGATTCTGAGTGGCAAGCTTTTTAATATGTTCTCCATTTTAGAAGTGAGACAGTTGAGGCTGAAAGGAGTGGACTTAGCCTAAGTCCATGTAAGCAAGCAAGTGGCAGAGGCAGGGACTCCATACCACCCATTCCCATCTGCTAAAACATCCATAGTAGAGGGCTTAAAGCAACCTCTAAGAAGCTTCTGTCCTTTCCTCCCTAGAATCCAGTGCCCTTGCATCTTGTGTGGATGTAGGAGGGGAAGACCCAGCACCATCCCACACACAGACCACTTAGTCCAGGTGAAGCTCTGCACCAGCCCCACAGATGGGGCATGGCCCAGGCCTGTGTTGTTGGTGTTTTACACTTCATGGTCACACTAATGGGCTCAGGAGCTGGATTCTGATCCATCCAAGGGAACTGTGGCTGGGAAGGTGACACTGAATAAGAGAGCAGATGAGACTTGACCCCAAGGCAGCCAACTTGTGTCGCCTAAAGAAAGTAGGCAGCAAGTTCTGGGGCACACTCAGGCAGGACAAGGAGGAGGTATTTCCTAGCCATACCCCAGATTCTCTGATCCTACTCAGCTCCTCCCTGGGATGGATTTACCTGGGCTACCTAGGGACATGAGCCCAGGGCCACACACCTAGGGAGTGACAGGTAGGATCTGAAGCAGGTGGGGAGCACTTGCCTGCACACCTAAAGGAAAGGTAGATGGTAGCCGGAGAGACGTGGGCTCTTCTCTCCACCTCGGCACCCCGTGTCCCACTATCCACCAACCCTGCCTTTTTACCTTTTCTTGGCCTTACTAGAACCCTCATGGCAGCCCCAAGGCTTATTCAGGTATGGCCAATGTGGCCTTGGGCAAAAGCCTAGAAATTCCTGTATATGTTCAGATTAGGCAAAGTAAAAACAAGATGAAAGCCTCTCTTATACAGTTTTGGAAGTGCTAAATGCTCTCATCAGACTGTCTTTCTGTGTCCTACGCACAGAATGCTAGAGGTACCATCCTAGCTGCTGGGGTGCAGGGGAGTTTGCAGATGTGCTCACTGTCCCTGGGTGTTCATTGTGTCCAGATTTGCATGTGCTATGCATCAGGTGCTCTTCCAGGTGCTATGGAGCCAACAGTTAGCAAACATGAACAGTGCCTGCCCTCTGGGAGCTAACAGTCTAGTGCACCATGGAAACCACTGGGCCTCCTTCCATGAAGGCGTTTGGGACGTACCAATAGATACCACATTCTGCAGCAGACCTGGATCTGTGCTTTGGCATCTGGGTTTTGTAACAGAAGCCTGCAGCTTTATGCCTATCAGGGGTGTCTGACAGAAGCGAGGATTGCATGTACGTTGCCTTTTAATAAACTGGATATTTGAAAACACCCATAATCAGTGCATCATTCAGGGCCTCATTAAGAAACAGGTGGCACAATCAAAAGTGGTGTTAGCAGAGAGTTTAATAAGGGGACTATTTATAATGGCATGAGAGCCAACAAGGAATTGTGAAGCCCCCAGGAAAGCAGTAGTAGGCAGTTGCTGCTGCTGCTCAGCTGTTGCAGAGAGTCAAGGGAAGGAAGGAGGGCTGCAGAGCCCAGAGAGAACCCAGCTGTGCTTTCCTGAGGATCAGACACACATGTGACTATGGCCATCACTGATGGGTCTCCCAGTTCTGCTCAGATCTACGTTTCTCGCAGGCGTCCTCAAACTACAGCTCATGGGCCACATATGGCGCACCTAGGACATTTATCCAGCCCGCCGGGTCTTTTTGCCACCACTGCCCGTCCTTCTTAGCAGCCGACTCGTCCTAGGGCCCGCAGTCCAGCCTCCAATAGTCTGAGGGACAGTGAATTGTCCTCCTGTTTAAAAAGTTTGAGGACCCCTGCTGTAGAGTTTTGTTCCATTCAAAGATGGATGGATCTCTCCACCTGGGTCTGCCACAGGCAAGGCAAATTCAGCATGTGTGGATCAGGGCTCAAAGCTGGGCTCCTACACAGGCAGATGAAGTGAATATTCAGCAAAAGAGAGAAACCAAAAAAAAATTTTTAATGAAAAGTATTTAAGTATATTGTCATTTTTTTTTTAAAAAAAAGCATGTATGTGTGCCAAATGTTTACATTAGTGCCAGAACAACTAGATGGCTATAAGGAAAAAAGTAAATTTTGACCTCACACCATGCATAAAACACTTGTAAAATTAATTTCTATAATGAGACATAGGAGAAAAATCTCTATAAACTTGAGATAACTGAAGATTTCTCAGATGGGATAAAACCCATGTGAACCATGACAAATAACCCCTACAAATTGACTTTATTGAAATTTCGATGGTATCTTCTTCAAAAGATGCTACTAAGAAAATTAAGAGGTGAATTACAGACTAAGAGAAGTTATTCTCAAAACAATTATCTGACAAAGGACTTGTATCCAGAATTTAAAAGAACTTCTACTATTTAGTAATAATGCAAATAACCCAATTTTTGAAAATTGAAGCAAAAGATTTTGCTTCTCAAAAGAGGATATGTGAATCTCCAATACCCATATAAACCACAATGGGATGCTACTTCATACCTGCTGAAAGGCTAAAATCTAAAAAAGAAAAAGTTTGACCACACTAAGTGTTGGAAAGAATGTAGAATAACTGAACTGTTCAGACACAGCTGATAGAAAAATAGAATGGTACAACCACTTTGGAAAGCAATTTGGTAAGTTTATTTAAAAATTAAATACATACTTACTTTATGATCAAGTGATTTCACTTCTAAGTGAAATATTGAAAGTATTGATCTGAGAGAAATGAAAATACATATTATCAAAGGGATTATACACAAATGTTTGTAAGAATCTTTTTTTTTTTTTTTTAGAGACAGAGTCTAACTTTATCGCCCTCAGTAGAGTGCTGTGGCATCACTGTTCACAGCAACCTCCAACTCCTGGGCCTAGGCAATTCTTTCCTCAGCCTCCCAAGTAGCTGGGACTACAGGTTCTTGCCACAATGCCTAGCCATTTTTTTGTTGCAGTTTGGCCGGGGCCAAGTTCGAATCCACCACCCTCCGTATATAGGTCTCGTGCTCTACCCACTGAGCCACAGGCGCCGCCCTGTAAGAATCTTTTTATATTGGGTGAAAACTAAAGATATCAACAGATGAATGGCTAAAACACTGTGGTACTTCAAAATAGCCGGTTGTTATGGTGGGCACTGGTAGTGCCAGCTACTTGGGAGGCTAAGGCAAGAGAATTGCCTGAGTCCAGGTGTTGGAGGTTGCAGTGTTGTGAGCTGTAATGCCACAGCACCCTACTGAGGGCGATAAAATGAGACTCTGTCTCTAAAAAGAAAAAAAAAAAAAAGCTGTGGCACTTCATGAATGGAGTATTACCTGGAAATAAGTATAAACACATCACTGATGTTCACAACTTGCTGAATCTCAGAAATACAATGCTGAGCAAAAAAAAAAAAAAGACACAAAATAACATTTTCTGAATAATTTTATTTATTTGAAGCTCTAAAACAGGCAAAATTAATTATAGTGCTAGAAATGAGATCAGTAGGGGATGTAGGAACTGTTTGCAAAGGGACAAGAGAGAAATTTCTGTAATGACAGAAATATCTTTCTGGTAGTTGTTGCACAAAAGATGTGCACATTCGTCATTGAAATGTGCACTTAAAATATGTGCATTTATGTAACTTAGAGCTCAATAAAGCTGATTTTTGAAAATCATCTAAGCAGGTATGGGAAAAGTCTGAATCCTGTATAGAGGTGTCTGACCTTTTGGCTCCTCCCCACATTGGAAGAAGAGTTGTCGGGCGGCGCGGGTGGCTCAGTGGGTAGGGCGCCAGCCCCATATATTGAGGGAGGTGAGTTCAAACCTGACCCCAGCCAAACTGCAACAAAAGGTAACCAGGCGTTGTGACAGGCACCTGTAGTCCTAGCTACTTGGGAGGCTGAGGCAAGAGAATCACCTAAGCCCAGGAGTTGGAGGTTGCTGTGAGCTGTGACACCACAGCACTCTACCAAGGGCAATAAAATGAGACTCTGTCTCTAAAAAAAAAAGGAAGAAGGATTGTCTCAGGCCACACATTAAATACACAAATGCTAGCAACAGTTGGTGAACAAACAAACAAACACACACATAATTTTTGTAATGGGTGTATCTGCCACCACAGTTAAGCAAAATAGTCCTCCCATAATCAACCTGTGGCCCACAGGTTGGACACCCCTGCTTAGGACTTCCTGGCAGGAGAGGCTTCCTAAGAGCACACTGCTATCTGTTCAGTGACCAGGGTCCCTCAGTCTCCATCCTGCCCTGCCTAATGTCATCCTCCTCCTACCCCACCCCAAAGAGTTCTTGCCCCTGATTGGTTCCGGCATGAATTCCCCCCCACCCGGAAACAAAGGTGGATTCTGACGACTCCCTCTTTATCCCTCACCAGGTGCTCCCACCTCTACATCTACATCTCTCCCCAACCCCCCACTCTAATTCAGGCTCCATTATACCTCCCCCATCATACCTCCTGTTGCTTCTTGCCCTTCTCAATCTACACCCACCTCTAACTCTCCTCTGTCAAAGGAGATAGCCCAGGGCATGCCCAAAATTCATCTCCTCTTGTCCCTTAGGAAAGAACCCTAATAGTTTGCCCCAGGACACAGAGATGGGAGTCACTTGGTGGGACTCCCAGGAAAGCACATTTTTTGTTGTTTTTGGTTTTGTTTTTGTTTTTTTATTATTGAGGTTTCACTGAGGATACAAGAAACCAGGTTACACTGATTGCATTTGTTAGGTAAAGTCCCTCTCACAATTGTGTCTTACCCCCCAAAAGGTGTGTCACACACCAAGATCCCACTCCCCTCTCTCCTTCCCTCTCTCTGCCCTTCCTTTCCCCCACCCTTCCCTCCTTCTTTCTCTCTCTGCCCTCCAGGAAAAGCACATTTACAGAGGGGTTGACTCAACTGGGAGGCATTGGGGACCTTATCCATCCTTATTCCTCTTTCTTCCAGACTGGAATGCTAATGTGATGGCTGGAGCAGAAGTGCCCACTGAGGGAACATGAAGAGAGGTCAAGGATGGAAACAGGTAGTAAGGATGGTTAGAGCTGAGAAATAAAAGAGTTAACAACATTATAGACATCAGTTAGCAGCAAACTGCCTATCTTGGATTCATTTACAAGAGAAAAAAACAAATAACTGCTTACACTAGGGCTAGTTTGTGTCTTTCTTTCATAAAGCTGAAAGTAATGCCTACCTGTTATAATATCCTAACTGCACTCTGGATTAAGTCTTGGATTCTTTAAGCTTACGAGGCTTTTTGTACTCTGTCCTTCTAGACTTCCATGGATGAACTTCAAAAGGTTCATAAAATTATATGCAAAATTGTTTAGGCATGTGTGCCTTTTTCCCTAGAAAGGGGATTAACAGTTTTCATCAGATTCTCAAAGGGACCTGAGCCCTACTCCACCCCCAAGATGTTTTCAACCTCATATAACAACTCCAATTAGTATGCATAATAATCCCCTTTTACACTTGAAAGAACAGATTCTGATCACTTAAGCACCCTGTAAAGTGGCAAGTGAAGGTTGATGAAGAATAACATGCCAGGAAAGAAGCTAAATGTTCCCTGTAGTCTGAAGCCAGGGCAGAGGGTCTGCATTTGCGCTCTGGGCCCGGAACATGCTGGGACTTTTCGAGTGTGTGCTGCCTTTTGGCTAGTATGGCTTTGATTACTAAGGGCAATCCTTTCACAAGCTGCCTGCCTTCAGTTCTGCCTGACCATAATGTTCTCCAGCTGATTTCTCAGGAATTGAGAGTGTCTGGCTTTTGAAGTCATCTTGTCGAGCTGGTTTGCTGCTCTGTTCAATTGCTGGGCTACCCCTAAGAGGCGCACAGCCCCCGTGCGTCCAGAACACATGCTGCAGTCTTGTCCAGGAATGATGGAGAGTGGGGGTAGGGGTGGGGGAACAGGCCCAGCTGTCTTCTGTAAGCCCTGTCTTTTTTCAGTCGCAGAAGAAAGTCAATGCAACTTCTGAAAAGTCACAAGGTTTGCTGAGCACCTGGTCAGCTCAGCCTCCATGCAGCCTCACAGACTCCCTTTATAAGCAGTGTCTTAGACAACATTATGAGGATTCTTGTGTAGTGGACATTTTTCTTCCTATATTTGGGTCCCTAGTATCTGAACCTCCATCCTGTGTTTGGGAAACTCTCACTCTATGAATCTTAGTGAGAGGCAGAGTCCATCTTTCTCTACTGCAGCTGAAAAGACCAGCCCCTCATTTCCTCCCAGCTCCCTTGCAGGGCACAGGGCCAGCACCACCAGTCATCACTCCATATTGTCAGGTGGAAGCCAGGGGACACCAGGAAAATAGATGATGGAGGGACTGCCCCAGTAGAAGCAGCCAGAGTAACAAAAACATCTCACTCGCAGCACCAGACCCTGTGGCTGGTGTGGGGAAGTACTGAGGCTATCGGTGACATCTAACAGGGGTGGCTACAGCAGTAGTAGTGTCCTTGCTTCATAGTGGCTTGGTGGTGGCCAAGGTTCTGGCTACCCTCTATCCAAGCCTGATGAATCTGGTATCCAGGCCTGGCTCTCCCTTTCACTTTGTAGGTAGGGAAACCAAGGGCCTAGAATAGACCCATGTGGCACAGACAGGAAGCCATTTAGGACTATGGTCAGATTTCCTGAGCCAGAGTTGAACACGCTCTTCACTGGGCTATATTCCCTCCTTCCACTTTGAAGTCAACGAGGAATACACTAAAGCCACATGAATAATGAAGGTTCTCAGTTCCACACCATGAGACTGTCTCATTCCACAAAACGGGCATTTATGTAGCACGTGCTGTATACTTGATAACTTCGGGCACTACTGGAAGAGTATATCAGCTATTGTTCTGTGACAAACCATCCTTGTACTCAGTGGCTTAACGCAATAGCATTTATTATTGCTTACATGTCTACAGGTCACCTGAGACTAATGGTCTCAGCAGGCTCATTTATGAGCCTAAAGCCAGCTGTGTGTCATCCAGGTGGCTCTGCTGATCTTGGCCAGGATGGCTCACATGCTTCAGGGTTGGTTGGTTATAGGATGATCTGCAACAGCCAAAATCTAGAGGAAGAAAGCTGTAAGTTCTAAAAGAAAGTCAAGGCTTTGAGAAAATAACTCTGTGGATTTCTGGGCTCACTCCCAACATCTTTGTCTCCCTTTAGCCCTTAACTGGTCCCTCCCCCTTCCCCTTGGGCCATGTCCACACCAAGGGCTTCAGCCTACATGTCCCTTGACAGTGCAGAGATTGGGTATTCAGTTGAAGTTATTTATCTTTTCATCATTTTTAATTCCAGTCTTCCCAGCAGCCAAAGCAGGGCAAGGAAGCATCAATTGCCTGATATTTCTTGTAAGAGAGAAAATAATTTGCAACAAAGCTTTCCCTAACCCACTTCTGAAAAAATAGATGCCACATCGGGGACTCTAAATCGCATAAAGCAGCATCGTGGACTGGTTTTGTGGAACCATTTCGGCACCGTGGACTGGTTTTGTGGAAGACAATTTTTCCACAGATGAGGGGAAGGAATTAGCTTCTCATGAAGAGCACACACCCTAGATCCCTCCCTACACAATTTACAGTAGGGTTCACATTGCTATGACAACCTAATGCCCCCACCATGTGACAGGAGGCGGAGCTCAGGCGATGATGTGAGTGACGGGGAGCGCTGTAAATGCAGATGAATCTTCTCTTCGGTCCTCACCCACTGCTCACCTTCTGCTGTGCAGCCTGGATCCTAACAGGCCAAAGACTGATAATGGTCTGTGGCCCAGGGATGGGGAATGCATAGGGTGACCAGACGTCCCAATTTTGGCGGGACAGTCCTGCTTTTCAACAATTTGTCCTGCGTCCCACAGCATTTTTAAAAAGTCCCAATTTTTGGAAAGAATGCATGAATGGGCTGGAGAACAAGAAGGGAATATACGGTTTTCGGCCACCATATGGCTATTTCGCCAGAATATGAGTTTTATATTATTTTTGTTAATTTTATAATGTTAAACTGTAATAAATAATTGCTGAGAAGTGATTATCCAGACCTTCTTATCAAAGTTTGCCTTGTTGTCAGGCCCTGCCCTGCGCCATCCCCTGCCCTGTGCCCCCCGCTCCACCCCCGCCCCCCCCATGTTGTCCCGCCTTACAGATGTTAGAATCTGGTCACCCTAGGAATGCAGAAATAGCGAAGCAAGTCTCTGCAAAATAGCTAAAGGAATAGAACGCATAGAACACACAGAGCTGTGTCTTGTGGATGAAGATTAACAGATATGGGCCGGAGGAGAGACTAATACGATATAGAGGTCATGTCTGATGTGGTACAGGAAGCCCGGAGGGTCATCCTGCAAAGACAAAACATGGGTGGCCTGTGGAGTCCCCAGTCTGCCAGGTACTGTGTCAGGTACCATGCACCTGAATCTCTTTCACTCTCCACAACCACTCCTCGTGATAATGGGCATTTCCTCCTCTGCTTGAGAGAAAAGTGAGACCCAAAGGAGTTATGTGACTTGCCCAAGGTCCATGGCTAGTAAGCAGCCAAAGCCTGCTGGATTTCTATCCCTTTTGATCCTCCAGATCAAAGCATTCATCTCCTCCGGGACGCCGGCCATTATACTGAAAGCAGAAAGCTGTGTGAATCTGGAGAATGGGAACACAAGCTCCTGTAATTCATATCGATACCGGGATTTTGAGGTTTCTGCCTAGTTTTTCAGATTTTAACTCAGAGGAAAGCATAGTTATAAGCTCTTCCTTTCTATAATCACTTTTACAAAGGTAGTAACATGTGCATAGATATTTCATTTGTTTGTTTGCGGCCTGTTTCTTCCATTAAGGAATTTGGAGTGTTATAAAATGAAAGTACATATAATATATATGATACACGGAACGGAAGACCAAAGTAGAGGAAAATATACCAATTACAAGGTAGTTTAAACAACCTTGAGACGGGGGTTTGAATCTAATTCTGAGCTTCCTAGAAGCCAACACAAAAAGGAACACAAGGTCAGTTATTCACATATTTTCAGAAGAGGAGAAAGGCATATCCTTACCTCAGGTTTCTAACACTGAATTCTGAAAGAAATATACTTACAAAAGCGTCACTGAGTGATACAGGAGACAATGTCTTCAGTGATATTTTGATCATAAATACATTAGTGAGTTTCATATGTCTATGCATGGCATGGCATGGCGTGGCGTTAAAGCTCAGCTCTAAATTTCGAGACAGGATATTCTGATGGGTATTGCAGGAAACTGATAGAAATAGGGTTTTTATACATGCATGCTATCTCTTTTGGTATTCAGGCCCAGTACTGTGATTCTTATTCGGTTAAATGCTCAAAATTATTGTCCCACTCCATTATCAGATAGGACCATTCCAGCTTTTCAGTTGCAAGCCAAAAGAGAGAATTTTTGATCCATGCTATTAGATTCAGGGGCTCAAATAAGATCAAAGAAGGTTGGTCTCTTGGTGGCCCTTAGCACCAGGGTGGCTTCATCCTCAGGATTCCTGTGGTGAAAGAACAGTTCCAACGGCGTTGAACCTTATATATGATCTTATATACATTTCTCACCCAGGGGAGAAATGGTGACATTTCCCCAGCAGCCTAAGTAGTCTTATTGTCTCAGGCTTTGTCATGAGCTCATCTCCGCACTAATTACGGTGGCGAGAGGAATGTAATACCTGCCCAGCCCGAGTCTCAGTTCCTTACCATGAGCACAGACCTTGAGGAAGAAGAGACATGGACAGTGGTGCACAGCCCGTGCTTCCTACACTCGTGGATCTGCTTGCAGGAAAAGAGGGCGCAATCTATAAAACTAGATCACTTTCAAAAGCCAGAGAGATTACCAGTGCTTTCAAGAATTTGATTCTTATACCTTTAGTAACTATTAAAATGTATGATCATTAAACCATTGATAATTAAAGAACCACCTAGTCCACTTTTTTTTTTTTTCAGAGCCAGAGTCTCACCCTGTTGCCCAGGCTGGAAGGTAGTGGTGCAATCAAACCTTGAATTCCTGGGCTCATGCAATCCTTCTGCCTTAGCCTCCAAAGTAGCTGGGACTACAGGCACCCTACACCAGGTGTGGCCAATTTTCCCTACATTTCTGTACATATGGGATTTGCTATGTTGCCTAGGCTGATTTTTGAACTCCTGGCCTCGAGTAACTAACCCTCCTGCCTCAGACTCCCAAAGTGCTGAAATTATAGGCATGAACCACTGTGCCCAGGTGAGTCCACTTTCTAGATGGGAAAACTGAGGCCAAGAGGATGACTTAACTGAGTCAGTACTGTTCATTCAAACTATCACCCTCACCATGCAGTAATTATAATCTCTCCTATCACCTATTTTATCGGTTTTAAGATATACATTTCTTTCACGTTAGTGTCTCTGAAATTGGGCTGTATGACGGTCATTAAGCTGTCCAGAAAATATACCAATTCCTTTTACTCTAGGTGCAAGGTAGCACTGCACTTCCGCAGGTGCACAGCCTGATTAAGTTGCCAATGCCCCTGTGCCTTGCTTTGGCCAACAGTATGATTACTGAGTGGAGCCTTGAAGAGCCAGCAAGTTTGCCATGGGCCACTGCCCCTGCCAAATGATCGTGAGAGCACAGGGCCAGCAGGGGCCCCCACTAGGCTGGGATTCTGAGGTAGGCTGAGTTGTGTCCCTCAACATCCATATGTTGAAGTCCTAAACCCCAGCACCTTAGATTGTGACTATATTTGGAAATAGATCCTTTATCGAGGTAATTAAGTTCAAACAAGGTCATTGGAGGGGGCCTTAATCCAGTATGCTTGCTATTCTTATAAGAAGAGATTAGCTGGGCTTTGTGGCAGACACCTGTAGTCCCAGCTACTTGGGGAGCTGAGGCAAGAGATTGCTTAAGCTCAGTTTTGAGGTTTCTGTGAGCTGTGACGCCATGGCACTCTACCGAGGGTGACATAGTGAGACTCTGTCTCAAAAAAAAAAAAAGAACAGGACACTGACAGGTACAGAGAAAGAAGACAACGGGAGAAGACGGCCATCTGTAAGCTCAGGAGAAAGGCCTCAGAAGAATCCAACCCTCTGGACACCTTGATGTCAGAGCTCCAGAACCGTGAGACACTAAATTTCTGATATATAAGCCACCTGTCTGCGGTACTTTTGTTATAGCAACCCTAGCAAACTATTAATAATACAGTTCCCAAGTCAAGTGGCCACAGCGAGCCCAGCCCTACATCTGACTAGTACCACAAGGTAGACATAGACTTTGGTTGTGTTAAACCGTGAAACGTTGTAGTTATTTGTTACTGCAGCATAACCTACTCTACCCTAATTGAAAAGAATACATCTCACAGCTGACATAACAAGAAAGCAGAGGGCCACTGTTTGATGGGCAGCCTTTTTTCTTTCTTAGAGACAATAAAATAATTATCTTCTAATTAATAGCATTTTATATAGATTTAAACATGATACACGCAGCACTGAATGGTAGATAAAGATATATCACTATTACTTTTTATTTTGATAATAACGTAATTGTAGAAGAAATAAGAACAATAAAAGCAACAATAATAATAGATGGCATATTCAGGCCCTGACTTTGTGGTAGGTAACTTTGTGGGAGGTACAATGCCAAGTACTTCCCACACTTTATGTTTTTAATCCTCTCAAAAACCTGTGTAAGGCATTTTATCATCCCCATCCAAAAAATGGAGAAATTGAGAAAGTTAAAATTAACACCCCTTCACCCCCCCCCGCCCCCAGTAAATTTTAGAACTCAAACCAAGGTCTCTAAATCTGGGACTCTGCTTTATTCCATGAGACTATTTGTTGAAAAAGCCTCTTTTTTTATTTTATAAATATCTTTTATTTTTTGTTTCAGAATATGCACTATGCTTGACAGTAATTAAACTCTTTTTTTAGTTTAGTCATTGAGGCCTTCCAATGAAATCTAGGAAAATTTTCTCATTCATGTAATTCAAGACAGTCTCAAATATCTAAATATATTTAAGTAACTACCGCCTATAAATATGGTGGAATTTTTTATGTGTAAATATCCACAGCATATGATATGCCTTTTTTTTTTGTTCTTGTTGAAAAAAAAAAAAAACCAGCCATCCTACACACTGTGGGATGATTTATTCGATTGTTGTTATTCATGGCTAGGAAAAACTTAGAATGCTCAAAATAAGCAAAAACATTTTTGCAGCTGCTGCAGATGGTCTACTCCCCAATACTAAGCTGGCCCTGAATACCAGCGACAACGCAGAAGTGCCAGCCTCATATTGAAGCCATTAGCACTTTAAAGGAGCACATGCTGAACGAGGGTGTCCTTGTGAAAATTCTGATGACTGGTAGAGTGCCCAAGCGAATCTTTGACCCTGAAGTCAGCCCCAATCTCAGGCCCCTCACATGCGAGAGCACCTTTTCTCATGCAACTGGAGCTGTGCAGAACAGGGAAGGATGAGGTGTTAAGAGAGTCCTAATGAGCCATGTTACAGATGTGTAAAACAGCTGGGGGGATGATGTCACCCTGCCGCCTCTGCTACTTGCTGCCCTTATTAGAAACAGACACTGGAGGAGGGCACCTAGAATACATGCCCATCCCCTTCTTCACCACCCTCTGGTCCTAATTAGGTAGACTGGGCCCCAGCTGTGCACGTAAACCTCACCAGGTGACTCCAGACCGTCTAGGTTTCTAATCCAGATGAGCCCTGTTCCAGCTAGCTCTAGAGAGGGGCCATCTTCCCTGGAAGATTCATTGTATTTATTATATTATAAGCCTGACCTCTGAGTGGGTAGGGACAAAAAGTCTTGGGAAGGGATCTGAAAAGGATTGCAATTAGTCACAAACTGTGAATATTTTCAGTTAAGAGTGTGATTCTTAAGGCTCCTGATGTCTGATGATGTCAGACTCTGTCACAGCTGTCAGTTTAAGACTTGTTTTCCAAGACAAACATGAGGAATCATCCTGTCTTTTGCTAACTCCAAATACATACTTTTCCCTCCTCCTTTAAACTGGAAAAGGAATGACTGAAGTACCTACTATGTGCCAAGTGGTTACATAGATTGGTTCATTCAATCCTTTAACAACCCAAGGAAAGATTGGGTTTTTTTGTTTTTTTTTTTTTTTATTTCTTATAGTATAACTATGTACATTAATGCAATCATGGGTTACAGTGTGCTGTTTTCATATACATTTTGAAATACTCTCATGAAACTGGTTAACACAGCCTTCATGTCATTCCATTAGTCATTAAGTCAAGACATTCATACTCTGCTTTTAGAAAGATTGACTTGTACCCTTGTAAGATAAACCATATAGGTGACCCCACCAATCACCCTCCTTCCCCTTATCCACCCCCAAGGAAAGATTGTTATAGATGAAGTTGAGCTCAGAGAGGTGGAGTGACTTATCTAAGATCACACAGCTATGATGTGGAGCAGAATGTGACTTCCTTTTTAAATTTCAAAATAGTAAAGGGGTACAAATGTTTTCATTAGATGAATACCTTGTATAATGCTTAAGTAAGGGCTTTTGGTGTGCCTGTCACCAGACTAGTGTTCATTGTACCCAATAGATAAGCTTTTCTCCCTCAGCTTCCTTCCCGCCCACCCCCCTTTCCTGGTTTCCAATGTCCTTTTTACATCCTTATGCCTGTAGGTGCCAATTGTTTAGCTCCCACTTGTTAATGAGAACATATGGTGTTTGGTTTTCCATTCCTGAGATAATTCACTTAGGGTAATGGATTCCAGCTCCATCAAAGTTGCTGCAGACAACATGATTTCATTCCTTTTTATGGATGAGTAGTACTCCTGTGTGTGGGGGGTGTGTGTGTGTGTGTGTGTTTCTTTACTCACTTGTGAATTTATGGACACTGAGCTTGATTTGGAGTGGAATTTGAATCTAGGTCAGCCATTCTGAATGAAAACAGAGCCACACATGATTTTTTCAGTCATTTGTAGAAGTCAATATTGGTTGCCATCCATTGGTCATCTCATTCCCTTTCTACTTGCTAGCCAAGTCAAGATTTTGTTTTGCTGTCTGCCTTCTTTCCAGTGATTCAGAGATAGGTCCCAATTAGCCTAAACCACTTTTAGTGGTCCCATTCCTCTCACTAGTAATTGACTGAGGATGTGGGCACTAAGGTAGTTCTGGCCAATGAAGTAAGATGGGAAACTAGCTGACAGAATTCAGGGGAAAGTTCATCTGTTCTTAAAAGCATGAGCCTGGGAAGAGACCATCTCTCCTCTCCCTCTTGGCATTGTCACATCTGCATATGTCCCTTGGAACTGTAGCAGTCGTCTTGTGACCATAAGAAGAGCCAGCCTAAGAGCAAAGCTGTGGGGAACAGAGAGAAAGATAAAACACATGGGTACCTAATGATGTGGGAGTTGTGAGAATTAAGTAACATTCATTCACCCTATTATCACTTATTGAGTGGCTACTAAATATTAGGCATCAGAAATGGAATAGTGAATAAAATGAAAATGATCCCCGCCCTTATGGAGATAAATAAGCATTTTGATGTACAATCACAAGGAGTTATACTTCCAGGAGAGTGATCCATAGTATAATAACTCTACGACAAGTCACAATATACATTCTGAACAAAACAACCACTTGGAGGCAATGGTTAAACTCTTATTAAAAGCAGACCAAAGTTGGTGGGAAGTTGACTACCTTTTTGCCTCAGAATACTTCATAGTCTATGTAGCCCTAGTGGCCAAACCTCAAGCAAAAAGCCCTCAGTTATATGGGCTTGAGGAGTCAGAGGATAGTGTTTGAAGGGTACAAAATGAGGAGAAATTACTGGAAAGGAGGGAGCCACAAAATGTGAACCCTCAAAAATATATATTAAAAACTTTGCCTCAAATTCTTACTGACTTCTGAACTGTGCATCTGTCAAGAAAGTTCCAAGGTTCTCACCAAAAAGAAACAGCTGGGAAGCTGAAGGAATTGGGCATGGGCAGTTCAGCTATTATCTACCTCAGAGGAGACTGAGTTTAGAATTTGAACTCAACCAAGTTAACTGCCTGCTGGAACAAAGATAAACACTATTCAAAGGAAAATAACTGAATCCAGAGGCTCTACAAAGTGCCTGAAAATCTCCAGTTTCCAATAAAATATAATTAGATATGCAAAGAAACAGAAAAAATATGACTTGTGGTCAAGAGAAAATAACAGCCAAGAGAAAGAAACCCTGAGACAATTGAAATGTCTGAATTAGCAGAAGAGCATTTCAAAGTAGATATTAAAAATATCTTCAAGGATATAAAGAAAAGCACTGCCATAATGATAGAACAGTTAGGAATCTCAGCCAAGAAACTGAAACTACTTTAAAAAATAGAAATTCCAGAGCTGGCTCGGCACCTGTGGCTCAAGTGGCTAAGGTGCCAGCCACATACAAATAAGGTGGCAGGTTCAAATCCAGCCCGGACCCACCAAACACCAATGATGGCTGCAAAAAAAAAAAAAAAAAAAGGTGGCAGGTTCAAATCCAGCCTGGGCCTGCCAAACAACAATGATGTCTGCAACCAAAAAAAAAAAAAATTGCCAGGCGTTGTGGTGGGCGCCTGTGGTCCCAGCTACTTGGGAGGCTGAGGCAGGAGACT
>NW_003852398.1:5384096-5391943 GCF_000181295.1 Otolemur garnettii | reverse complement strand
GGTTGCTGTGAGCTGTGATGCTACGGCACTCTACCCAGGGGGACAGCTGGAGGCTCTGTCTCAAAAAAAAAAAAAAAGAAAGAAAGAAAAGAAAGAAATTCCAGAGCTATGAACTACAGTATATGAAATTGATAATTTACAAAGAGTGAAAGTTTCATCTTCTCTGATCCTATATGGATACACTTGATTGCCTTCTGTTGCCTGATTGCAATGGCTGAGACTTCAATAATAGTGTTAAAAAGCAGTGGAGACAGTGAGCAGCCTTGCCTGGTTCCTGATCTTACTGGAAATGTTTTCAATTTTACTCTATTCAATATAATATTGGCTGTGTGTTTGCTGTAGATGGCCTCTCTCAGTTTAAGAATTGTCCCTGCTATACCTATTTTCTTAAGTGTTCTGATCATGAAAGTATGCTGGATATTATCAAAAACTTTTTCTACATCAATTGAGAGAATCATATGGTCTTTGTTTTTTAATTTGTTTATGTGATGTATTATATTTATAGATTTATGTATATTGAACCAGCCTTTAGACCTAGAATAAAACCCACTTGGTCATGGTGTATAATTTATTTGATGTGTTGCTGGATTCTGTTTGCTAGGATCTTATTCAATATTTTTGCATCAATATTCATTAGAGATATTGATCTATAATTTTCTTTTCTTGTTGGATCTTCTTCTGGTTTAGGGATCAAGGTGATATTTACTTCATAGAATGTGTTGGGAAGTATTCCTTCTTTTTCTATGTTTTGGAAAAGGCTAAGTAATATAGGTATGAGTTCCTCTTTTCTTTCTGGGGAGATTTTGTATAGTCGATACTATTTCAGAAGTCAATATAGGCTTGTTCAACGTTTCCACTTCTTCCTGGCTAAGTCTAGGAAGGTGGTGTGCTTCCAAGTGTTGGTCAATTTCCTTCAGATTTTCATATTTCTGAGACTAGAGTTTTTTTGTAATATTCATTAAGGATTTTTTGAATTTCTGAGGAGTCTGTTGTTATTTCATCTTTGTCATTTATGATTGATGAAATTAGGGATTTTACTCTTTTGTTTCTGTGTAGGTTAGCCAAAGGTTTATCTGTTTTATTGACCTTTTCAAAAAACCAACTTTTTGATTCATTGATCTGTTATATAATTCTTTTGTCTTCAATTTCATTTAATTTTACTCTAATTTGGTTATTTCTTTTCTTCTGCTGAGTTTGGGGTTGGAATGGTCTTCCTTTTCCAGTTGCTTGAGATGTACCATTAAGTTGTTGACCTCCTCTCTTTCCATTCTCTTGAGGAAGGCTTGCAACACTATAAATTTCCCTCTCTTAGCCTTTGTAGTATCCCACAGGTTCTAGAAGTTCATGCCTTCATTATCATTTTGTTCAAAAAATTTGGTAATTTCTTTCTTAATCTTATCTATGACCCAGCTATCATTCAGCATAAGATTATTTAGTTTCCATGTCTTTGTGTGAATTTGCAGATTCCTGTTGTTACTAAGTTCAACTTTTATTCCATAATGGTCTGAGAAGACACAAGGAATAATTTCTATTTTTTTAAATTTGCTGAGGTTAGACTTGTGATCTAAGATATGATCAATGTTGGAGGATGTTCCATGGGCTGATGAGAAGAATGTGTATTCAGTTTTGTTAGGATGAAATGTTCTGTAGATGTCTGTTAAATCCAATTGTTGAATGGTTAATTTTAAGTCAGGGTCTCAAGGCTGGTTTAATATACATAAATCTATAAATATAATATATCACATAAGCAAATTAAAATACAAAGACCATATGATTCCAATTGATGCAGGAAAAGCTTTCGATAATATCCAGCATACTTTCATGATCAGAACACTTAAGAAAATAGGTATAGCAGGGACAATTCTTAAACTGATAGAGGCCATCTACAGCAAACACACAGCCAATGTTATATTGAAATGAAGTAAAATTGAAAACATTTCCACTCAGATCAGGAACCAGGCAAGGTTGCCCACTGTCTCTGCTGCTTTTTAACATTGTAGTGGAAGTCTTAGACATTGCAATCAGGCAACAGAAGGCGATCAAGGGTATCCATATAGAATCAGAGGAGATCAAACTTTCACTCTTTGCAGATGATGATTGTATACGGGGAAAACCCCAGGGACTCAACTACAAAACTCTTAGAAGTGATCAAGGAATATAGCAGCATCTCAGGCTACAAAATCAATACTCACAAATCAGTAGCTTTCATATATACCAATAATAGTCATGCTGAAAAAACAGTCAAGGACTATTCCTTTTACAGTAGCGCCAAAGAAAATGAAATATCTGAGAGTGTACCTAACAAAGGATGTGAAAGATCTCTATAAAGAGAACTATGAAACTCTGAGAAAAGAAATAGCTAAAGATGTTAACAAATGGAAAAAATTACCATGCTCATGGCTGGGAAAAATCAACATTGTTAAAATGTCCATACTACCCAAAGCAATCTATGGATTTAATGCAATCCCTATCAAAGCACCTCTGTCATACTTTAAAGATCTGGAAAAACTAGTACTTCATTTTATATGGAAACAGAAAAAACCTTGAATAGCCAAGACATTACTCAGAAAATAAAAAAAAAAAAAAATCTGGTGGAATCACACTATCAGACTTCAGACTATACTATAAATCTATAGTGATCAAAACAGCATGGTATTGGCACAAAAATAGAGAGGTGGATGTATGGATCAGAATTGAGAACTAAGAGATGAATCCAGACACTTCTCATCATTTGATCTTTGATAAGCCTATTAAAAATATAAATTGGGGGAAAGACTCTCCATGTAACAAATGGTGCTGGGTGAATTGGCTGGAAACTTGTAGAAGACTGAAACTGGACCCACACCTTTCATCATTAACAAAAATTGACTCTCACTGGATAAAAGACTTTAAGACATGAAACTATAAAGATTCTTGGAGAGAGTGCAGGGGAAACACTTGAAGAAATTGGCCTGGGAGAAAACTTTATGAGGAGGACCCTCCAGGCAATTGAAGCAATACCCTAAATACATTACTGGGATCTGATCAAACTAAAAATGTTCTGCACTGCCAAGAACCCAGTAAGTAAAGCAAGTAGACAGCCCTCAGAATGGGAGAGGATATTTGCAGGTTATGTTTCTGACAAAGGTCTGATAACCAGAATCCACAGAGAACTCAAACTTATTAATAAGAAAAGAAAAAGTGATCCCATTTCATTGTGGGCAAGAGACTTGAACAGAAGCTTCTCTGAAGAAGACAGGCACATGAAAAAATAATCATCATCTTTAATCATCAGATAAATGCAAATCAAAACCACTTTGAGATATCATCTAACTCCAGAAAGAGTAGCCCACATAACAAAATCCCAAAACTACAGATGTTGGCATGGATGTGGAGAAAAAGGAACACTTCTGCACTGCTGATGGGAATGCAAGCTAACCTGTGCTTTTGGAAAGAAGTTTTGAGAACACTCAGGGATCTAAAAATAGATCTGTCATTTGATCCTGCAATTCCTCTACTAGGGGAATATAGGGGAATTCTCTACTAGGAGTATATCCAAAAGACCAAAAATCACTTTGCAACAAAGATATTTGCACCAAATTATTGATTGCAGCTCAATTCATAATTGCCAAATCATGGAAGAAGCCCAAGTGCCCAAGGACCCATGAATGGATTAATAAATTGTGGTATATGTATACCATGGAATACTATGCAGCCTTAAAAAAGATGGAGACTTTACTTCTTTTATATTTACATGAATGGAGCCGTAACATATTCTCCTTAGTAAAGTATCTTGAGAATGGAAGAAAAAGTATCCAATGTACTTTAATGAAACCCATTTATATTTACTCACACTTTCTTATGAAAGATAGATCACAACTATAGCCCAGGATGAAGGAAAGAAATGGAGGGGGAATAGAGGGGAGAAGGAAGATTGGATAGAGGGAGGGAAAATGGTGGGACAACACCTATGGAGAGTATTGCAAGGGTACAAGTCAAATCTATCAAGTATTGAACATAAATGTCTTAACACAATAATCAAGTAAATGAAAGCACTCCAAATTGTATTAAAAAATCAACACACTGTACCCTACATATGCATAAATGTATTCATGATCTATGTGTATATGACTTAATAAAAGAAAAAAAAAGAAATTGATAATTTATGGGGAGTGGGTTTATCAGCAGATTGAAAATAAAAATTTAGGCTCGGCGCCTGTGGCTCAAGTGGCTGGGGTGCCAGCCACATACACCTAAAATGGTGGTTTCGAATCCAGCCCAGGCCTGCCAAACAACAATGATGGCTGCAACCAAAAAATAGCCGGGCGTTGTGGAGGGTGCCTGTGGTCCCAGCTGCTTGGGAGGCTGAGGCAGGAGACTCACTTGAGCCCAGGAGTTGGAGGTTGCTGTGAGCTGTGATGCCACAGCACTTTACCCAGGGGGACAGCTTGAGGCTCTGTCTCAAAAATAAAATAAAGAAAATAAAAAAGAAAATAAAAATTTAAAGGATCAGTGAACTTGAAAATAGACAATAGACATTTTCCAATCTGTAGAACAGAGAAGAAAAAGCAGAGAAAATAGAGTTTCAGGGACATGTAAAAATACATCTAGTGGCCTCGCATATGTTTATCTAATAATTTAGTGAAAAACAAAACAAAAACTCAGAAAAACCCGAGAAGGATAAATAAAAAGAAAATTATACCTAGCAAATCAAACAAAAAGAAAAATCAGACAAAAAGAAAATCTTTATAGCACCCAGAAAAAAACACAATGCAAAGAAACAACTATAATTAGTAACTTCTTCTCAAAAACCATAAAGTTCAAAAGGTTATGGAAGAGAATCATCCAAATGCCGAAAAGCAATTATGTGATGTACTCAATACTAATATGAAGCCAGTACATGATCTAATGCAAATCCAAATAGAAGAAAAACTCATTTCAATTCAAGTTGAGGGGCAGATAACGAGGGAGAGGGAGAAGGAGGCGATTGGGGTGTTGTCACTGAATGGGCATGGGGTGGGGAGGGGTGGCACACTTTTGTATGCAGCACATAACCACAAGAGGGACCAGGTTAAAACTATGGTTGTTTGTATCCTCACATTAACCTGAAATAAATTTACTTTTCAAAAAAAATGCTGAAGAAAAATAAAATTGTTAACCCAGGAGTCTATGTTAAATTAAGCAAATCTATCCTTTAAAGGTGAAAATAAAGTATGATTAATGCATGCAAAAATATAGTTAGATAGATAGAATGAACATTTGATAGCACAACAAAATGATTATCATCAACAATAAGTTATGATATACTTTAAAATAACTAAAGGAGTGGAACTGGAATGTTCCTAACACAAAGAGATAGTAAATTCTTATGGCAATGGCTACCCCAATTACCCTGATTTGATCATTACACATTGTATGCCTGTATTAAAACATCACATGTATTCTATAGATACTTATATACCCATAATAATTAAAAATGAAAAAACATTAAGTGAAAGTAAAGTAAGTATATTTTCAGGTAAATAAAAATATAAAGACTTTTTTTGCCAGCCAGATTGAAATACAAGAAATAATACATTAAGTTTTTTCAGTAGAAAAGAAAATGATAACAGGTAGAAACCAAGATCTACAAGAACAAACAAAAAGCACTAGAAATAACAAATATGTGAATAAGCATTAAAGGTTATAGTTTTTCTATTTTTAACTTTTTTAAATGGCAGTCTAAAGAAAAAATATGACAATCTATTATAGGATTTATATACATATGCAACATACATAATAATAATGGCATACAGAATAAAGTTAATTAAACTATAATCTTACGATAGTGTATTTTATGTGAAATTGTACTTAGCTAAGCATCTCAGTTAAGGATGTATAGTACAATATTGAAAGCAATCTCTATAAAATACAAAAACATATAGCTAAAAATGCAATAGATGAATTAAAATGAGATACAAAGAAGTATTTGACTAACCCAAATAATGCAGGGGAGAAACAATAGAAGAATAAAAACAAATACAAAAAATACAGAACAAGTAAACAAAAAACCAAAAGCCAATCACATCAATACTTGCATTAAATAATAATAGACACAAACTCCAATTAAAAAGCAGAGATTTTTTTGACATATAAGAAGTATGGTTTAGCTATGCACAGTCTACAAAAAATGAACTTTATGAAGACACAGACAGCTAGAAAGAAAAGAGATAGAAAAAGATATAAAATCAAATAGTAAGCAAAAAAACCTGGGCTTGCTATATTAATTCCAAACACACTAGACTTCAGGAAGATGAGAATTACTAGAGATAAAGAGAGATGTTTAAAAATGATAAAAGAGTCTATTCATCAGGAAGACATCATCATAATAAGTGTTTATGGCCTATTAGCAGTGTTTCAAAATACATGAAGCAAAACTTAATAGACCTAATGGGAAAAATAGACAAATGCAACATCATGTTGGACATTTTAACATCTTCTCTCAGTAACTGCTAGAACTAGATGAAAATCCTAAGACTGCAGGAGACCTAAACAAGATTAGTAACTACATAGATCTAATTGACATGTACCGAATACCCTATCTATACCTAACTACTGTAGAACAAACAAATGCAGGCCCATAAAACACATCTCAGCGGATTTCAAAACACTTATCTCTTACATAGTGTGTTCTCTCATAACACAGAATTAAATAAGAAATTGAAACATTATTCAGACAAGCTCCAAACATTTGGAAACTAAACAACATATTTATAATATATTACATTCAAAGAAAAAGTCATAAGGCAAATCAAGTTATATTTTTAACTAAGTAGTAATAGAAATACAGTATGTTAAAATGCATAAGATTTAGCTAAATTATCACTCATAGGGAAACGTATAGATTTATTATTCATTTATTTGTTTATTCAATTATTTACTTATTTATTGAGACAGAGTCTCACTGTGTCACCCTGGGAAGAGTTCCATGGCATCATCGTAGCTCACAACAACCTCAAACTCTTGGCCTCAAGAGATCCTCTTACCTCAGCCTCCTGAGTAGCTCAAACTACAAGCTTCCACCACATCACCCAGCTAGCTTTTCTGTTTTCAGTAGAAATGGGTCTTGCTCTTGCTCAAGCTGGTCTCCAACTCCTGACCTCAAGCAATCTACCTGCCTTAGCCTCCCAGAGTACTGGGATTACAGGTGCAGCCTAGATTTAAATGCTTATATACAAATCATCTTAAGTTTCTACCTTAAAATGCTAAAGAAAAGCAAGTTGATCAAATACAAATCACATAGACAGTAAAATAAAAGTAGCATTCAATGAAATAGAAAACAGACAAACAATAAAGTAATTAACAAAATCAATAATTGGTTCTTTGAACAGATTAAATCAGTGGATTGACCCCCAGCAACTCTAAGAAAAAAAGAGAGAATACAAATTACCAATATCAGGAATAAAAGAGAGTGTATGACTATAGTCTAAATATATTAAAAGGATAATGAAATAATATTTTGAAAAATTTTATTGCAATAAATTCCACAGCTAAGATAAAATTGATGAAATTTTTAATGTTACCAGAACCTCTCCAGGATAAAATAGAGTATTTTATTTGAGTAAAATAGAATTAAAAAGATAGAGTATTTATGCATAGCCTTCTACATACAAAAATATTTAATTATAATTAAAACCCGTCACAAAAGGAAAACTTGAACCACAGTTTCACTAATGAGTGTTAAAAATTCTTTAAGGAGGGCTCGGCGCCTATAGCTCAACCGGCTAAGGCGCCAGCCACGTACACCTAAGCTGTCGGGTTCGAATCCCCAGCCCGGACCCGCCAAACAACGATGATGGCTGCAACCAAAAAATAGCCGGGCGTTGTGG
>NW_003852398.1:5382900-5383960 GCF_000181295.1 Otolemur garnettii | reverse complement strand
AAAAAAAAAAAAAAAATTCTTTAAGGAGGGCAGAGCCTGTGGCTTAAAGGAGTAGAGTGCCGGCCCCATATGCTGGAGGTGGTGGGTTCAAACTACAAGCCAAAAACTACAAAAAAAAAAAAAAATTATTTAAAGAAACTGATGTTTTATCAAGTCAGATAACCTTAATACCAAAATCTGACAGAAATGTTATAAGAGAAGAATATTATAGAGCAACATCTCTCATGAACACACCACAAAAATCCTTATAAAAATATTAGTAAATTGAATTCAGAAATACATAAAGAGGATATTACATAATAACTGATTGGGCTCTATCCTAAGGATGCAAGTTTGGTTTAACATTCCAAATTCAATAAACACAATTAACCATATTAACAGAATGGAGAAAATTATATCACTGCTGAAGAAAAGCATTATCAAAACTGAACACCCATTTATTGTAAAAACTCTCAACAAACTAGGAAAAAAACAATTCCTCAATCTGATGAAGGTCATCTACAAAACATATTTTTAAGACCAGGTACAAGACAAGGATGTCTCTCTAAGCATTTATATTCAACAGATTACTGGAAATTTTCACTAGGTAATAAGGCAAGAAAAAGACACAAAGATGGGAAGGAAATGATTAAAATAATCTCTATTCAGAGGTGACATGATTATTTATTTAGAAAATCCTAAAACTACATAAAATGTCTATGAGAGCTATTAATACATTTATAAAGATCATAGGATAGAAAGTTAATATTTAAAAATCAATTGTATTTCTATACATTAGCAGCAAACATTGGAAAATAAAATTTAGAAAAAGCACATTGACAACAGTCTCAAAAAATCAAATATTTAGGAATAAATTTAACAAAAGATGTGTATGACTTCACACTGAAAACTACAAATCATTGCTAAGAGAAATTTTTTTTAACTAAATAAAGGTGTCCATAAGGCGTGTGTGCAATTTACTACGTTAAACTATTTTAAATTGCACATGAATCTTGTGGACACCCTGTATAATAATAGAGAGATATACCATGCTCGTGGAATAGAAAAATAAACCAAGGAT
>NW_003852398.1:5342488-5382602 GCF_000181295.1 Otolemur garnettii | reverse complement strand
CAGTTCTTCCTGAACTGATCTATCAATTCAATGTAATCCCAATCATAATCTCATCACAGTTTTTTCAGACTGCATTAATTCATTTATTGCCAAGAAATTACCCATAAGCATAACAAAGTCACAAAAGTTCATTATAACATTTTTCACTTTTTATTTAGGAATAACTTCAAACTTGGAGAAAAGTTACAAGACTAAAAATAGTACCTTTTACCTATGTTTATTCCATTTACTTTATCATTTGTTTCTCTGCCTCTCTAAACACACACACAGATTTCTCCCCATACCATTTGTTGGTATATTCTCCTATGCTTTCATCTGTATAAAATTCTAGAAGAAAACATAGGAGAATATCCTAATGAACTAAAATAGGCAAAGAATTTTTAGGACTCAGAAAGCAAAATAACAAAAGAAAACTTTGATAAATTAGAGTTCATCAAATTTAAATAGTCTGCCTCTCAGAAGACATATAAATAAGCAAGCCACAGACCAGGAGAAAATATTTGCTAAACATACATCAGACTAAGGATTTGTATCCAGAATACATAAAGAACTCCTTCAACTCAGTGACAAAAATATTTTAATTATTTCATTTTATTTTCAAAATATTTGAACAGATATTTCACAAAGAAAGACATAAAATGAAAAATACTATTAGTCATATAGAGAAATACAGATTAAAACAATGAGCTACCTCTACACAGCCACTAGCATGGCTAACATTCAAAACACTTACAACTTTAAATGTTAGCTAGGAACATTGAAAATATGAATAGGAATTCTTAAACATTGTTGGGAGGAATACAAAATGATGGTACAACCACTTTAGAAAATTGTTTTTTATAAACTTAAACATATTTGAATTGTACTTTAATAAAGTTATTACTAAGTAAAGCATGAAAACAGTTAAATATATACCTACCTTATAATTCAGCAATTCCACTTCTAGGTATTTATCCAGAAAAATGAAAATACATGTTTACAAAAGCATTTATACATGAATCCTCTTAGCAGCTTTATACATTATAGACCCAAACTGGTAATGACCCTAATTTCCATCAATAGAAGAGTAAAAAAGCAAATTATGGTATGTTTACAAAATGGAATACTGCTTCACACAACAAAGTAACTAATACCATATGCAGGAACAGAAATGCCTTGCACAAACATTATGTTAGTTGAGAGAACTCAAATGCAAAAAATATACATACTGGCTGAGTGAGGTGGCTCATGCCTGTAATCCCAGCACTGTGAGAGGCTGAGGAGGGAGAATTGCTCGAGCTCAGGAGTTCGAGACTTGTCTGAGTGAGAGTGAGACCCCGACTCCTAAAAAAATGGAAAAACCCAGCCAGGTGCCGCAGTGAGCACCTGTAATCCCAGTGGCTTCCGGAGGCTGAGGCAGCAGGATGCCCACAGCCAGAGTCTGAGGTTGCAGTGAGCTATGACGCCTTTGCACTCTGCTCAGGGCATAGGGTGGGACTCTGTCTCAACAAAAAGAAAAAAAAAAAGGCAAAGAAATAAAAATTTTAAAAAGCAAGGAAATAAAATATATATATACATACTGTATAATTTCATTTCTATGAAGTTCTAGAATAGGCACAATTTACATAATGAACCTACATGGAAAAAAAATTAGAAAATTTGTTGTGGAAATAAGCACATATGCAATTCCTAGTTCAGTCAAACTGAGAAGTTCCAGAAACAATAACACAAGTAGCAAAGTGCACCACTTGCACTCAGGTCTTGGATTTTAAAAACCATCCTCCAATAAAAGGAACCAATGGATACTTTGGGGGAAAGAGTGGTTTCAGGGCTGGGGCAGATGATGCTGGGACTTGTTGTTGCATTCAAAAGCAAGGCCATGCTCCAAATATGGGGCCAAAAGGACACAGGAGTCAGCTTGAAGAGCCTTCCTTGCCAAATCTGAAATAACTTAATACCAAAATAAATGATGACAGGAACAGATTTTAAAATATGAGTCTGTGAGCCCATAGTGATAATTTTTAAAGAATATTCATCACTGGGGAAGATAGGAAAGTTCTTTCTTACAATTGGAATGCCAGTTAATTAACATAAAAGGAGTAATAAAATTAGAAAATGGTCAATGAACAATGAAACTAGTGGGTGAATGTTCGATGAAGAGCAAAGCATTTACAGAGTCTCACACTATCTCCTTATAGCTCATTAAGTACAAAAGGAAAGAGAAATGTTATAGGGAAGAAACTTGGTAGTCACCACTTTAACCAAGTGAACAGGACTAACATCTCCAAAACTGGGCAAACCAATGCTGTGTGCTTCCTTGAAAAAGATGCGACATCATGTGGGTATAATCCTGCAAAAAAATGCATAACAATGTATAATATAAATTTTAGGAACCATCAGGTAAACCCAAATGTAGTGCCATTCTGCAAAATAATTGGCCTTGAATGCTCAAAAAAAGGGTTACATCATGAAAACTAAGGAAAGGCGTAGGGCCTATTCTATATTAAAGAAGATGGAAAGACACAAACTGACTCTGGACCGGGAAAAAAATGGCTACAAAAAAAATAGATTATTGGGTCAACTGATAAAAGCTGAATATGGTCTATGGATGAGATAAAATTGTATTCATGCTAATTTTTCTGATTTTGATTATCGTATTATAATATAAGACTATACTTTTGTGCTCCGGCAGGGCCCACTGAAGTGCTTAGGACTAGAGGGGCATATCATATACATGTGTCTGCAGAGAGAGAAAGGAGGATGAACGAATACATAAACGAATGATAAAGCAAACAGGGCGACCCAACGCCTGATGAATCATCGTAAAGGCTCTATTCAAGGCTTCTCTAGATTGTTCTTACAACTTTTCTGTAAATCTGGAATCATCTCAAAACAAAAATTTCAAAAACATATTCAATCACATATTTTGATAAATGAGACGAAGAGGTAAGGAATGCAAAGCACTTAGCCTGGGGTAGGAATAGATGGTAGCTATTGCTCTCATTCTTGCAGAGAGAAGAAATTAAAAGGAGCATAGTGCCTGCTCAGACAGGAGGTTCCTCCACTAGCTTTTGCCCAGGTCTTTCCTCACAGATGAGACAGATGAAGGTCAAGAGAAGGGGAACTCCTGGGGTGGGGTAGAGTTCAGTGTTTTAGGTTCTTTCATTTTTTACCCTATATGAGGAATAACCACGGTGTCTAGGAAACTGCTTTAGCAGTTACATAATGCAATCTAAAAATCCAAATATATATGCTTTTTGATTGCTTGTTTTGAGTAACACCTTGCTCGTGGAACAAATACGTCACCTTTATTTCCCCAGTGATAATAGATAGATATCTATCTATAATAGATAATAGATAATAGACCCAGAATTAGGGATGGTTCAATGTCCAAAATGTCAACCAGTCTTATGTTAAGTGGAATAAGCCAAGCATGGAAAGACAAACACTGCATGTTCTTGCTCAATTTGGGAATGAAAAGACTTTATCTCACTGACATAGAGAATAGATAACAGAGACTGGTAGGCAGGATCAGGGGGAGATGAGAATGAAGAGAGAGTGTTATGGCTATGAACATACAGTTAGATAGAAGAAATAAAGTTCTAAGTATAATAAGTATAATAGCAGACTTGAGTGACGATATTTAGCAACAATGTTATGTGTATTTCAGAGTAACTAGAAGAGGGGACTTGAAATAATATTAACATGTAAAAATTATGATAAACATTCAGGGTAATAGATACCCCAATTACCTTGACTTGATCATTAACTGTTCTTTGTATGTAACACTCACATGTACCCCATAAATATGTAAATTGTCACATATTGACAAAAGGGGGAAAAGTCAATGTAATCAATATAGCTATCACTTTCCTGGCTATATTGATCAGGACCTTGGTCAAGAGCCTTTCTGTAGAAAGTAACAGAAAAGCCAACTTAGAATGAGATAAGCCACAAATATGTGCAATTAAAACAGTCCAGGATCAGATGGTCTCGTGTATGACTTCACTCAGCACCTTTAACACCGAGGTCTGGTCTCCCTCTTTCTCTATGTTGCACTCTGGCTTCCTGAGTCTGCAGGTGCCATAAGAAGGCAAGATGGCTGCTGTAGTTCTAGACATGTCATGTGAGGCCCAAACTAAGAAGGAGACAGAAAATGCCTACCAAGATTCTCTCTGATGGCCCCAATTTGATTTGATTTGAAGCCTATTCCTAATCAATTAATCTGTCTTGGAGCATAACACATAGTGACCAGATTAGGCCAAAATTAAATATTCTTGAATGCGCTGAAGGACCCACAACCAGTCTAAATGGTAGCCATAGTCCCAGCTGAAACTGGGAGCTGTTGTAAGAGTAATGGAATGTTAAAACATTTCTAAGTGAACCTGACCTAACCACACCTACTAAAAGGAGCACACCTATTAGTTCTGGCCCTCCCCTAACTCCACACACACGCTTCCAAACCTCAGATAATTAAGCACCTGAACCAAGAGAACTAGTCTACAGGTCTAGCTGAGAGCCACTTAGATCCTCTCTTCATGATAGAGTCATTGCTCAAATGACCCAATTCCTCATGTCTCCTGGTAGGTGTGTCCTTTGCAATGTGACTTTGCAACTTCTTCCCTGAAGAGGTGGAGCCTACTGGGAAGAAGGGAAGGACTTGTAACTTGCTTTGGAAAATAGAAAGCAATAGAAGCAATGGTATTCTAGTTCTCACCCTAAGCCTCAAGAGGACCTGAGTGTCTCTCTCTCTCTCTCTCTCTCTCTCTCCTGTTTCTCTTCTTCTCTGTGATGATATAACCAAGCTAGTCTGTTGGAGGATAAGCCACCTAGAGCAGCACCCAGTGAGCCCATTTTCCCAGGTGAGGTCCAGACATAGGAGAGAACCAATCCAAGATTCACAGAGACATCCAGCTAACCCAAAGCTGACCACAGATGCATGGATGAGTCCTGCCAAGCTCAGCTCAGACGACCCAACTAGTGTGCAAAAGTATATTCTCTTCCTTGTATGACACTGAGGCATTGATGATTGTTACCCAGCATTACTATGGCAACAGATAGCTGATACACCATCCAAAAAACCCATCAGAGTCCCAGAGCATCATCTGTGAAAGATAGTGCTGAACTTGTACAGTCATAGGGAGATGGGGCTGGAGGTGGTGTGAAAATCTCGGTGCAAGCCCAAATTGTGGAGAGACACAAACCACAAGGAGGCAGAGAGGCTGGCCTGCTACCTCTCAGAAAGAAACAGAGGTGCCAGAAAGGAAGAAATGGGGAGACTAGCTGGCAGCCTGCTTTCTAGTCCCCACAAGGCTGTGCTTCACTCACAACTTTCTTTTGATAATAATCTCCTTTATTAATCCCCAAATAATCACTCTGTTCCTTACACTCATCCCTTACTGCTGTGGATGTGTTTGCAATACCATTTAGAAACACAGGTAATTTCATGTATGTGGGCCCAAACATAACATTGCCAGCGCATGGTCCCATAGCCCAAAACATCAGGATATAGTTCTAGGATCTATACCCACTTCCACAATCAAGGTCACAGGGCTTCTGGATAGGCACTCAGCAGGTCCTCTTGAAACAGCCACACAGACAGTTCAGGCATCTGGTGGTTAGACTCATCTGCAGCTCTGTTCACAAAGGCACCCACTGCAACCTTAACCAAGAGGCATGGCTCTGACAAATCTGACACTGTCCTGAAAGCATACCCATTTCCACACAATGGCTGTGGGTCCTTCCTAATCTGCAATGGAAGTGGCCAGGGCAGTTTGGCAATGAAACATGAATACAACTTCCAATTGCTGAATGCATGTACTTGGTCTGAATCTGGATTTCTACATTTCCACTGACAAAAGAGTGTGGGGTACAGTTTCTTTTATTCCTACAGTCTCAACTACAGGTTTACTCAGACGCCTTTTCACATCATTAAGAAAACACAATCTTGAGGATTGACCAGGGAGGTAGTTGGGTGGGGTGGGCAGTACAGGCCAGGTCTCTGAGAGGTCCAAGTATATCAAAATTCTTGGATCAGAAGAATTCCAAAATTTCCCCCCAGGAAGCTGCATGGAACAAAATGGGTTCTTCACACATGGCACAGACTTCTTTCAAATATCCCCCCAAATGACAATAGAAAAGGCACAAACAGAATTCACGACGTCCATGGACCTCTTCCACCCTTGCCTCTTCCAGTGACTCTCACCTGCAGAATTTACAGCAGATGAGACCTTTCTGATCGTTAAGGGATAAAAGGAGACTCTAGGGCAGCGGTTCTCAATCTGTGGGTCGCAACCCACAGGAACTGTATTAAAGGGTCGAGGCATTAGGAAGGTTGAGAACCACTGCTCTAGGGCCTCATTTTCTGACTTCGAAGAAAGGGTTAAAACCATTTTTCCCCTTCCCTGCAGGTACCCCCTCTGGGGCAAATGAACTCAGCTTTTCCATGTTTAGACCAAACGCCTCAAATTCCTTCCTGGCAGGTGTTCATATGTATGTGAGCAAATTAGATTTTGAAAGTATTTTTTGCCACAAGTCTCAGGCCAGCAGTACAGGTTGTGTGTTGGAAGTCCAGGCATAGCAGGCGCTGCCTCTCCTGAGCCCTGAGAGCTGGAGCAGATGAAAAGGGTAAGCAGGAGACCTTGGAGTTCGGAATCAATAAAATCTGGGTTCAAGTGTCAGGGCTGGGTAACTCTGGGCATATGACTCCAGCTCCCTCAGCCTCAGTGTCCTCATCTGGAAAACAGGTAAAATAGTGATTTCCTCACCGGAGGGCCTGAGGATCTGACAAGATGTCTCATGTCAAGCATCTGGCTCATATGTAGCATTTAATAAATGGTTGTGTGTTAGTGGTCTTGTTTGCAAGCTGTGTGGTAATCAAATGGAATTTATTGGAAAGCTATCAGGGGCTCATAGAATTGGCAGGGAATACTGATGAGGTCTGGAAAATGGCCAGAAACTAAGGGATTGCCAGAAGGTTAAGCAACAGGGAACTTAGCAAGGTCATAGTAATGGGTGGCCAGCATGCCACCACTGCCACTGGCCTAGGGAGCCTCCGGCCATTTCTCCCAGCCCCAAGTCACTCACTCAAGAGCCTAGGTCCTGGAGAGAACATCTGGTTACACTAGCCTGGATTGCATGCCCATCCTGGGGTTGCAGCTGGAGCAGGGTAGGAGAACCGGGTGTTTGTGTTTCGGTATTAGTGGCAGGTGCACCATCCACTCTCACGACTATACACAATGGCAGGAGTGTGGTTTCCACAGGGAAAGCGGAGTGCTGCTGGTTACTGAGTAGTCCCAAACCCACAAATGCTTGCTGCAGTTGTTGCTATTTAAATCCAGGAGGGAAGGCAGATGCTTCTGAATAAGACCTGGGCAGAGTTACGTGACATGGTGGGAAGGGGAGGGTCTGGGTTTCCAGCAAGCTCCATATGCAGGAGTTAAAATCGCTGTAGGTGAAGGAAGAAGCTAAGAGGGGCAGAGCCTAGTTCTCCCTGATACTGATGGTGTGGCCATGAGCAAGAGACAGCACCTGACTGAGCTTCCCACCTGTGGGGCGCCAACTAGATGACACACCTGGGACAGGAGCAGGCTCATGGCAAACACTTAGGAAGAGCTGGCTCTGGCGATTGCAGCATCTTCTGCACAGAGAAAAGGACAGGCTTCTCCCACAGCTGAGGGGCCCCTACGCAGACGACCAGGAGCAGCGAGCATGGGGAAAGACTGATGCGTCTGGGAAAGTAAACAGGCTTTCTCAGAGAGCCTCCACCACCCACAAAGGGAGCTTGGTCCAGGCTCCGCTGGGGCTTTCAGCAACAACACGCTGCTGGGAGTGCCTGAGAACCTGAGAAGTACATTTCTTTCCTAACATGAAGATGACTCTGCACCTAAAATACTCCCCTGAAACACACTGAGAGTATGATTCTGTCCTCGGAGGTTTTCCAGGGACATTGAGCAACTTACCTATTTTGCAGCCCGGTGCTTCCTACCCCACCCCTCGTGACTCCACTGAACTTTCAGAGAAACCCCTGCTCAGCTTCATGTAGCCCCAGAGCTGCCAAGGGCAGCCACCCCACAGAAAGGGAATTGGTTGCAGGGAAAACATTCTAGGCAGAGCAGACATACACATCTTTCTTTTTCTTTTTTCTGGAAGATGATTTTCCACGTTGAGTCACAAGATTCATTTTCTAGATGAGAAAATAATGGTTTGTATGCAGCCAGCAGGAGCCAAAGCATCTATCACTTCTTGACTCCACGGTATATATTAGGCACCTATTCTGTACAGGGCACCATTAATGCAGTACATGGCTATGAGGGATGATAGGGAAAGGCCAGACAAACTTAGGATTTGGTTGTCACTCATTTTCTCCTGGTTTTCGGGTATCCACCCTCGTTTCCTTCCAACACAGTTCGGTGCTGACTTTGTCACATTCTTGCTTAGAACCCTTTCTTTGTTGACTGCCCACACCCTTTGGGAGCCTCTCTGTGTACAGACTCTGGCAGGACCTGGCTGCTGCCCACTTCTCCAGTCTTTCTTCTTCCCCGGCCCTCATGCCTGCTACCCTTCAGCCATTCACTCATTCATTTTCTACTCATCCATTTCTCAAGTACTTTTTGGGCCTCCACCCCAATCAGACACTGAGATCCCTTCTCCTAAGAAGTTTACATTCTAGGGGAATGCAAGTAACAATGAGAGAAAGAAAGAGATGGGAGCATTTCAGACTCTAAAAAGTGCTACAGGGAAATTCTATGGGGTGATGTGATAGAAAGTGACTAGGACGGGGTCAGCACCTTTAATTGGCAGGCAGGGAAGTGGGGCAGCGAGATGTGAGTTGAGTCAAGAACCAGCCATTCCAAATTACTTTCAATTCCATGATTGTCCAACGCTTAATCTGTCCTCTGCGTGCATGCACACACTGCAGTCTTCTCCAGAAGGCCACCCCCGGCCCCTCAGCCCCCCACCGGCCTGTTAGTCCGGCCCAGTACCATTTTCCTAGGGAAGCCGTTTCTAATCTGCCAAGGGCTGACTTGGGCATCCCTTCTCCACACTCCCCAAATACCCTGAGCCTTTCTCCAACTAATCTCCACTCCGCCTCCACAACACCCAGCATCAAGAGAGCAGGACCCAGAAGTTGCCTCTGCTTCATGGGGAGAGCTGGGGAAAGAGAGAAATGTTAACGCAGGATTGGGGGGTGGGGACCCAGCTGGGGTCTGAGCTTGGCGAATATCAGTAATTTTTCCAACATTTTTTGTTTGATTAAATCCCGAAGGACGTTTTTTCCTCCAACTCTTTTTCCTTTAACTTTTAAGCCATATGGTTCTGATTCATTTATACTTAACTAATTACAACATTGGTTTTGTAAGAGCTATTTGATGTCCGTGAGTCTTCGGAGGCCTTTCATACAATTTTCTAGCTCTTTTTACTGTGAAACCCAAAGTGGTCTTTCGCCAGCCATAAACAGCATCCAGCGCCAGAAGGTCACAGTTTGGTCTCTGTCTGGTCACTGGGACCAGGCCCTGTGGTTATGAGGCCTCCGAATTTGGCAAGGTATGTTTTTTGACTTCCAGTGAAATTCTCAAAAGGTTCTCAGAAAAATAATGAGATCAGAACATGTAAATAAGACAAGCAGCTCTCCAGAAGCAAGGTGTCTCCCTTTAGAGAAGGCCTCCTGTGGTGCTGGCTTCCTCCAACTTTCCCCAGGAATAGCAGCCTGCAGTTTGATTACTCAATAAGGCCTGAGGCATTTCACTTGTGCAATCCCGCCCTGTCTCCAGGATGTCAGAAAGTAGCATTTGTGTAAACAGGTAGGATTTTATGGGAATGCCAGGGTTCTGGCTAACTTGGCCACCAAGAAGCATTATTTTGGTGGTGGGAGATAAAAGAAACTGAAACCAGCTGAGGTCCCATGGTGGGCCAGGCTCTCTGGAAGGTCAAGGTCATACAAATTTGAAAAATCACAGTCCTTGCTCTCAAGGGGGTTAGGGTCTAGTGTCCTAATAATGAGCAATAGCAATACCATTCACTGACCATATGCAATATTCCAGGCTCTCTACTAAGTGCTTCCAGAACATTATTTCAGTTAATAACTTCAGAGGTTGGTACTTGTCTTAGTCTATTTCCTGTTGCTTATAATGGAATATTTGAAACGGGGTAATGTATAAAGAAAAGAATTTATTTCTTGAAGTTATGGAGGCTAAGAACTCCCAGGTAGAGAGATAGTACATAGTAAAGGCCTTCTCGCTGGTAGGGAGGTTCTGCAGCCCGAGGCAGCACAGGGCATCCCATGGCAAGGGGACTGAGCATGTCACCTCAGGTCTCTCTTCCTCTTCTTATAAAGCCAATAGTCCTGCTCTTATGATAGCCCATTAATCCCTTTAACCCATTAATCCACTAAGCAATTTAAGGATTAATCCATTCATGAGGGCAAAGCCTTCATGACTCAATCATCTCTTAAAAGCCCATCCCTTTAATGTTGGGGTTAAATTTCAACATGATTTTTGGAGAGGACAAACCTTCAAACATAGCAGTATTCTTAGTATTAATATCTCCCACTGGTACATAAGAAGAGTGAGTCTCCGAGAATTTAAGTGACTCTATTGATAAGCAGGAGAATTGGAATCCAGTCAGTCTAAGCCCAGAGACCAGAGTCCATGGAACATGGAATGAGGAGGCCCATGGATTCGGAAAAGGTACGTGGCCAAGAATTAGACCAAAGATTATCAGCATAAAAGTCAAAGAATAAAGAATGGGGTGGGGAAGGGGACCAAGTAGACAGAAACATAAGCTATCATTAAACACCTACTGGGTGCTAAGCACAACAACCCACAAGAGCAGCACTATTTCTAGTCTCATTTTTGTAGATAAAGAAACGGGATAGGATTGGTTGAAGTCACTGCCCAAGGCCTGATGGCCAGCAAAGAGGAGCCCAGGGGGTTTGGATCCTGTTCTGCCTGGCTCCCAGGTTCTCTCCAGTGCACCTGTACAGGTATGACCTCTCTCCCCATGGGGTTAATGATTAAAATCACCATCTCCCACATTCAGCTACAATCTATGCAAAGTGGGACAGTTCAGATGAAATCAAGATAAGGTTTATCTAAGACAAGTTACATAAATGTTAAACAGGGAAAGGAACTCTGTCCCAAGAGAAGGGCTGAAAAAAGGGAAACAGAATTTGGGATGATTAACAACGGAAAAGATGTATGAAATGCAATACTCTCGAACAGCATATGTGCAAAATCCTCCACAAAAGAATAAGAAGGGAGAAGAGCATGGCCAAATTTGGGTGTGTGCTGAGAGAATAAAAAAGTGGAACCAAAAGACCAAAATGTGCCCAGCTTGGTCAGGGAGAAGGGAGTTTGCTGACGGATGACTCTTTGTAGACTCTTTTCAAAAGAAAAAGAAGAAAGGAAACCTTTACAGGAGCCTGCCAAGGCCCCACCGTTTTTAAACAGGTTTATCTCATTTAGTTCGTTTTCTCATTTAATCTTTACAGAGTCTTTTTAAAATGAGTCTGATTCTCATTTATGTTTTACAGAGGAGAAAAATAAAAGCTCAGAGACATAACATGACTTTCCCAAGGTCACAGGCCTTGAGAGTATAAATTGGATCTCATCCACTGACGCTTTCTCATGGTGTTCAGAATAAAACACAAACCAGACCTTCGCATCACCTGGCCCTGCTGACATCTCTGACTATGTCCTAAAAGCCTCTGCCCTTACCCTGAATGTCCCTTTACAAGGTCATTATCAGCTCCTTGAATACACTATTTTAATTTCCAATTTGAAGCATTCAGATACACTGTTTCTCACCTACCGGAAATGATCCAGCTGAATCCTTTGCTTATGCAAGTTTAGCTCAAATGACACCTCCTCCAGGGAGCCTTCCTTGACTGTGTAGTTTGCTATGGTCCCTCCCACTGCTCTGTCGGGCAGCAGCCCATCTTTTACCACTCACCACAGTTAGTTTATATTGGGTATTTCCTTGACGGGTATCCCTCTCCTCATAAGCTCAGGACAGCTGGCTTATTAATTTGAACTCTCGCGCAATACATTCCTTACCATGACTCAGTGACAATTTAAATAGAGCCTTTCTAGCAGAGATGTCAACTCCAGCACTGCCCCATCACAGCTCCTCCTTCTATAGGCCGTGTGACACCACCACTGATTGGATACCACATGCATATCAGACCATCTCATGCTCCCAGGCACAGCCTTTGGGAACTGAGATGGACTGCAGACCTACGAATCCATAGGCTGGCCAACCGCTAGCCCAAAGTCTATGAGGAAAGGGTGAGCTGGGCCAGTCCTATTCGTCCTTCAGGAATTTCCAATGAGAATTGAAGCTGAAAGGATGTCATTTGGAGGTGGAATCAGGGTCTTGATGGGCCACCTGCTTGTGAAGATTAGAGGGAGTGGGACTCATGAAAAGGCAGAGGGCTCTGGCAAACAGAACTAGAAAAAGGTGTGCAAGAGCGAAGAGAAATAGAGTTGCCACAAGAAAAGAAACACAAGAGCCCCCTGTCCCCACAGCTGCCTTGGTTTCTTCCTGTACCCCAATTCTAGTTCCCATCAAGGGTGATCCTTCTCCCTTTCTAGGATGAAACTAGGAATTTTACTCGCATTTAAAAGAGCCAAAATGAAGGCGTCTCCAAGCCAAAGTCATATACCAAAAAATGTTTGCACTTGTGTGAAAACAACAAAGAATTTTTTACAGGAGAGACATGCTGAAAATTGCTCTAGGACGACTGCTTCCGTGTCCTGTGCCACCAGTAGGCAGAGACACCAGGTGGCAGGTGTCAATGCAAGAGACAGTACTGGCTTCAGAGACTGATGGATGTGGGTGCTCAAATGTGTCTGCTGCCATCTCTCAGCTCTATTTCTCTCTGCCTCAGCTTCTTGAAAAAATTTTCACTCCTGCTGAGCCCAGAAGCCTACCAGCAGGAAAGAAGCTTCTCTTTCCCAATAGTCCCACAAAAGTTCCAGGTTTGCAGATCACTAGAGCACTTAGCCTTGAACTTAGGTCAGATGGAAGAAACACTCTGGTCAAGACTAGCTCCTGTGACAGTCCCTGGCATGTGGGTAGGAAATGGGTAGAGAGGAGCCAGTCTCCCCAAATACATTAAGAGTGGAGTTGAAGTGATTTTTCTCTAGAAAAAATTGAGGTACTGTCACCAAAAGAAAAGGGATAGAATGCTGAGCAGGTGCAAACACCCCTAGGGAAATAAAATCCACTTGAAGCAGCAGCCACATGGGAAGAAGACCCCTGCTTTCCTCCTCTAAGAGGGGGCTTATAGCAAGTGAACTTGCCTGAAAGCTTTCTCTAGGTCTGGTCCTTGGGATCACAGCTTCACCCTAAGGTGAGCTGCATGCTGGTTTTGTGGGACTGGTTTGCTTATCTGTGGTATCAGATATCATGGCTATTATTCATGGACCTTTCTTTCACTTGTCAGCTCTTGTTACTATTTATATATTTAATGTATGGATGGCCCAAGACAACTCTTACTCTTTCAGCGTGCAGCATTCCTGCCCTAGAGCATGTTTATTTGAGGAACATGTTCAACTGAGGGTTCCTTTTTGAGAAGCATCAGAAACAATCCAGGGGTCAGAATGCCTTCTTGATAAGACAAATCTTAGAAGTTCTGATCTCTACTCTGCCACCTACGGCTGGGTATCTTGGGCAAATCCTTTCACCTCTCAGAGCGTGAGCCTTCTAATCTACAAAATATCAATAATTATACCTACCTTACATGTTTGCCATGGGAATTCAATGAGTTTACAGAAATAGAGGACTCAGGATGGTGCCGAGTACAACGTGACACTCAAGGGACAGTGATGATGAAACATGATGATCCTGAAACAAAGGTAGAAGAGGACGAAGAGAGGTAATTACAATGTCAGAGGGAGACTCTCAGAGTCAGAAGCTCAGAGTTGGAAAAGCCCTAAAGAAGTCACCTGGCCAACTCCTATGATCCACACAAGACCCAAAGGGATAGGATTTGACTTTACTCAAGTTGAGGAAACTGAGGCTCAGAAAGAATAAGAGTTTCTCCATGGTCTCTTAGCCATGGAAGTTGTAGAGATGGGCATCAGTCCATCTAACCCAGTGGTTCTCAACCTTCCTAAGGCCGTGATGTATTTTCATTGTTACAAAGGGGTCGCAACCCACAGGTTGAGAACCACTGAATTTTAACCTAAATCAACTTCGCTCCAAAGCCCGTGCTCTCCAGATGGAGGTAAATCTCAATGAAAATCGGGCTGGGAGATGTTGCGAGGAGGGGGTGGGCAAATTCACACCTATTGGGTGTGGTGTTCACTGTCTGAGCGGAGGACGTGCTTATAAACCTTCCTCAATTTGTGCAAAAAACAAAGTACGGAAACAAAACACATGTATCCTGGTAATATTCTGAATATTTTTTTAAACCCCAGATACAAAAAAACAAAGCCTGTGTGGCACATGGATGACTGGCAGAGTGTACTCAGGGCTCCCAAACAAACACATCCAGGGCTTTGTCACTTTGCACCCACTCCCCTGGGGAGGAAGTCACCCCATTTTAGGATTCTCACCTCTTTTTCTTTGGGCTTGCTTTCTACCCTCAGTAACCCCAGGCAAAAAAAAAGCTTCTCTGTAAAAAGAAAGCAAATTATTAAGAACTATCCACATTTCAAAAGCAGTTTTACATCTGTAGTGAAATTCCTGTACTTAACAAACATTCACAGATAAGCACAAAGCTATGCACTAAAGAAAAAGTAGGCCAACTCTGCCTGCACCCCACAGATGGTGTGAAGCAGTCATGCGCATCCATTTTAGTCTTGGCCATAGCATTATTCATTAGTGTTGGCCCATGAGCTGTTTAAAGAAGTGTCTTCTTACCATGAAAAGAAGAAATTTAAAGTAAAAACATCTTTGGATACATTTCTGAAGAGCTGAAAAGAGTCAAGTGGAGCCAGAATCAATGCCAGCACATCGCTGGTCCTTTTGTGAAACTCAACTTTACACAGACACGTACACTGCCAAGGCCTATGTATAATGTCTCTTTGGGCTTAGAGAGACATGGACTTAAACACTGCCGTCTGGACATGATATGTTTGTGCATGAATTATTTCTAAATTTCTATCAACAATACCAGCACTGAGCTTTGCCTTTAAGGCTTTTATTTTAAGCAGACAATAAATGGTGTTTTCTAGAAATGACTATTCTTTGCATCTTATTACGGAAGACATGGCTGGTTGCCAAATGAACAGCTAGTCCTCTACTCTTTCTGCCTTCCTGGTGAATTCTCTCTCTGATAATAGAAGTTGAAAATGACAGATACTTTCTCAGATTCCCTGGTCCATAGAGCATGGACCAATGAAACATAAAATAAAGTCTGTAACAGACTCCTTGATTAACAAAATCAGTGCAGGAGGAGAGGCCTTATGCTTCCTGGTGTGGAGGCCATCCTGGGAAGGTGTGATGCCCGGAGCTCCTGCATCTATTTGGCAATCCCGAAGTGATAAAGCCTAAAGACAAAAAGCAACAGACTATCCATGGGAGAGCTGAGGGATGGGAAGATGCTGGCGTCTTGATGACAGAGTTGAGCCATAAAACAAGCCCAGCCTCCCCACTTCCAGACTTCTTATTTTTGTTTTATCAAAAGTAAAAGTATTCGATAAGTAAACCACTTTTAGTTGAATATTCTATTGCTTGCTGCTGACAGCATTTCAACTGATATGCTCATGAACCTGTTGAGATAAAGACTCAAGACAAACAGCGGCTAGTCTGCCCAACTCTGGTGACCAGCTCTGGTGGACAGCCCCATTACTGGAGTGGGGCTCTGGCAGCCAGGTTTGCGCCACGGGGCCCCACATCCCAGCCACAGCTGATTGGACCCTCAATGGATTTCTCCAAGCTGAATCCATCTGAGCCTCTCTACGAGGAATTGAAAATTGGGATTCAGAGATAATTACATGCTTTGGCATGTAAATGTGGGAGATACATACACAGAGACATAGAAAACCCTTGTGCGGGCATGTAAAAAGACTTATTTGCTCCAGAAAAGAAAAACAAAGATGAAGTAAATGGTAGCCTGGTGACACTGACCTTCATTTCCTGGTTCCAGGCCCTTGTGATTTTTCATCTTTATATTTTCCACCGTTGGGTCCCATGAAAGACCCTCAGTTCCCTTGCTTAAGCTGGTTTGAAATAGGATTTTCTTTATTTCAAACAGCCTTGCCAAGACCCCTGGGAGTTGACAGCCAAGCTGGGATAGAACTCACATCTCCCTACATGAAACTGCACCCTGCTGCCCGCAAAAACCATGACTAATACTCACTGAGCTTTGCTAAGTGCCAAACACTCATCTGAAGTACTTCTTATGCATCTTTTTCCATCCTCACAACAATCTTAGGAGATAGGTCCTATTAATAACCTCATTTTCCAAAAGAGGGAACTGGAGGCTCAGAGATTTTAAGTAACTTGCCTAAAACCACACAGCCAGCATGTGGCTGAACCAAGGCATGAACTCCTGACCTAAAGCTGGTAACCACTTTGCTTTGCTAGCTCACCTTCCTATTCCTCCTCCTTGCCTTACCACCCAGTATGCTTTCAGTAAGTGCAGCCAAACTGTCTCTGCTTTGCTATAGCCCCCACAATGCCTTATACACACCTGAGAGCCCAGATGTATTAGCTACTCATTGCCTGAGAATCCAAGATGGCTTCCTGGAAGAGGTGTTATTTTTGAAGATGAGATGGAATTTTCCAAATAATAGAAAGAAGAGAGATAGTATCCTAGTCTCTTGTGGCTTCTGTAACAGAATACCATTAGACCAGGAAATCTATTCTCACAGTTTTAGAGGCAGGGAATTCCAGTGTCAAGGCACTGACAGATCTGGTGTCTGATGAGAAAACACTTCCTGATTAATATACAGCCATATTCTCACTGTGTCTTTGCACGACATAAGGTGCAACGAGCCCTCCAGAATCCCTTTTATAAGAGCATAATCTCATGCCCTAATCATCTACCACAGACCCCACTTCTAAATATTGTCATGTTGGACATTAGGATTTCAACATATGAATCTGCAGGGAACATGAACATTCGATCTATAGCAGAGGGTGTACTACGTAGAGTTCATGGTTGCCAGCACAGATGCTGACTTTGGCTCTTTTGACCAGAAAAAAGAATTCATTAAAAAGATGCTAGGAGTTCTCAGAACTGCTGGGAATGATAGAGAACCACATTCTAGGCAACACAGTCCAGGGCATTGCCCTAAAGCAGGCGTCCTCAAACTACGGCCCGCAGGCCACATGC
This sequence comes from Otolemur garnettii, assembly GCF_000181295.1. NCBI lineage: Eukaryota > Metazoa > Chordata > Mammalia > Primates > Galagidae > Otolemur > Otolemur garnettii. Next base: position 5,365,336 of record NW_003852398.1, on the reverse strand, counting down.
AGCCCACCTAGGACATTTATCCGGCCTGCCGAGTGTTTTTGCCACTGCTGCCTGTCCTGCTTAGCAGCTGACTCATCCCAGGGCCCACAGTCTGGCCCTCCAATGGTCTGAGGGACAGTGAACTGGCCCCTTGTTTAAAAAGTTTGAGGACCCCTGCAAAGTAAAGTGTATCACAGAACTGATCCAATGAGGACACTGCTGCCACCCTCCCCCAGCACAGGATGCCGCAGCAGGAGGTTCTCCAGAGGAGGTTCTCCAGGTCCCTACTACTGCACTTCCACACTCCTGATCGCAAGGTCAGGCCAAGTGCATCTTATTGGTTCAACCTTGAGTCTGAATTACATGCTATGCCCTAGCCGCAAAGGAGGCTGAGAGTTGGCGTTGGCATTCTGCGCACCTATTCTGGGGGAGGGACTCTGTACCCACTGGGACTCATAGGAAGGGTGTTCAGTTGCCGCATGGCTAAAGACAATGTCAAGTGTCTGCTACAGAGGGCATTGAAGGCAAAGGGAACAAATCGTGCAAAGGCATAGAAAGCATGTGATTGTCTTGGCTCAGAGCAATGAGATGGTCACTGGGCTCCTTAGAGTATATACTTAGTGCTGAATTATGCCTCCTGAATTGCTGTTTGGACAGCTTGCCTTTTCATTTCAATGTCTTCTGTCTGCAAGGGCAGACTCGGTTCTCAACAGACCTCAGAAGGCCTGGAGGGATGCCAAGTGTTCCAAAAAGTTTCAACTGCTGTTGAGAAGAAGGGGGAGGTAAGGGTGGCAGGAGGAGAGCAAGGGTGAGAAGGGAAGGAGGGAGGGAGGGAGGGAGGACAAGCTCAAGTATAAAGTTGTCACCCTCCCACAGCAGAGTCCTGGCTGGATCCCTTTGTCCAAGGCCCAACTCCCAGAGAAGCAAGTTCACCAAGGAGCCCAGCCTTCATGAAAGGTCATCCTTGAATATAAAACCTTCTCTTTCCAGAAGAAGCCGAAGTCCTGCTGAGAACAGTTCTCCTTAAAGGGCCAGCTCCTGCAGTCCAGGCCTTGTATGCCATGCCTCCTCTGCATGCTCACATGACACTTGTGGAGGGGTGGTGACATCTCTAGCTACCCCTCTCTTCCCCTGGTCACTAGCAACCTGTGATCATCCTCACCCTTCAAATACTGGCTAGAAACCCTACTCCAGGCTCTGGTCTGCCTAAAGTCAAATTGAACCATTGTCAGACAGAAGCAACAACAGAGCCAAAGCCCAAGTTTTCTGTTGGAAAAATGGATGGTAGTCCAGCCACGGCAGTGACCCATCTGGCCTACTCACTCACCATATGTTGGAGGGCAGGAACCATGGGAGCCGATTCTCAGAGAAGCTAAGGGACAAATTTCAAACCAGCCTGGAGAAGGTGGCAGTGAGCAAAGAAGGAGGCCTGGTTTCAGGGATGGGGTAAGGGGAGGGGTTGCCTTTGCCACAAATGCCACTCCCCCTTGCTATTTCTTGCCCAGGTGCCCCGATGTGGCTCCTGGGACAGCAGTCAGCACAGTGACCCTAGCCAGACACCAGCAGTCACCCTCACCTTCTCTGTCTTCCTCAAGCCCCAAACCCAAACACCTCCTAAAACCATCACTTTACTCTTGCTCCTTGTCCATCCCCTCTCCAAAACAGCCCCAAAGGCCCTTTCATAGGGCTTTGGCCTAACCCACCTCCTAGGCAATATCCCCTCTGACTCCCCTTCAAGTGCCAGCCCCCTGGCCAAGTGGCCCTGGGCCCTGCCCTCTAGTTTTGCCCTCTCTGAACTACCCACATGGCCCGTGAGTGCCAGGCAATGTTTCCTGTGGTCCCAGTGGAACATTTTTGTACAAGAAATATCCAGGTTGTCTCTTTCTTCACCTTAAGATCATTGTTCCCAGGTGATTTTACCAGCCTGGGAGACATTTAGCAATGTCTGAAGAGTTTTTTGGTTGTCACAAAATCGGAGAATGATGCTACTGGTATCTAGTGGGTAGAGGTCAGGGATGCTGCTCAACATCCTACAATATACAGGACAGTCCCCCAAATGAGGAGTTACCCCAGTCAAAATGCCAATAGTACCCGAGTTGAGAAACCCAGTACAAAGGTGAAACTGTTCAGCCACATCCTGGCAGCCCCACCACTGCTTCAATCATTCCCAGCCTCTGTGCCCAAATGTCCTGCCTGTGCCGTCAGGCCTTCGGGCCTGGGCACCTTGTAAGGCCAGAACACAGATGACCCAGCCTCCAGGCCCTACGCCACCTTGGTGACCCTTTCAACAGATCTGGGGAGACACAAGACTCAGTCACACTCTTCTCATTCAGAGATGGGTCCTTCTCCAAAGCGACTGGAGAAGCGCCTTTGCTAGTGCCAAAAGGAAGAGCCAAGCAAGGGCCTCTCCCTGGGAGTCACTCCACTTTGGGGGAAAAATATGCTAAACAGCAACAAGGCCTGAGTCATTCCTTCTGTCTCCCGAGGTCCAGTGTCACACTCACTGCCAGGAAGGTTAGCCAAGTTTGGGGCTGCAGATGGCTGGGGTTCAATGCAGGGAGCTGGGATAAAGATGGCCTAGCCATCTCCTAATCTTCCCTGACTTGGCCCCTGGAGCCCAGCCCTCCAGCCAAGAGGCTGGCCCTGGCCCTGCTTTCCTGCCTCTGGTCTTTTCCTCCCATTGGGCCCCCCTCTAGAAGGTGTGTCCCCAGCTAATTCAGCCAGGCCCTGCCTATTTTGTGCCGCCAAAGAAGCCCCCTTTGTCTCCTCTGTTAGAAATGATGATAGCATTTTGAAGGCATGTTTTCCCCTGGATTTCTAGTGATAAATATTCATGTATCATCCCTCCCAATGAACAGTGACCTTCCCAAGGGCAGGAGATGTCCTATTCCTCTCCAAACCATCAGTGCCTAATATAGGGCAGAGGCCACAGGACGTATACAGCTAGTGGAGTAAACATGCCACCTCAGCCATGGCCTTTTTTTCTTCTTAGCCTCCTCATAAGCTGTTCCCTCTGACTGGGACACCATTCCCACCACCTACCACCATAGCCCCTCTTCCCAACTGGCTTCATAGGGTTGCTGGCCATGGAAGGCCTTCCCAATGCCCTGGCCCAGGTAAGTCTCTGTCATTTGAACCAATAACAGTGCACCCTTTTTTCATAGCTTTTATAATTCTTCATTTAGGCACTCACCTAAGCAGCCTCTGCTTAATCAACTCCCTGCATTGAGTAAGATATGCTCTCTGTTCCCTCCCTCTGTAAAACATACAAGTAATGCCCAGAGCAAGCTGAAAACTCACATCTGCCAGACCTCAATGCCCTTCAGGCAGGGCTGCCTTCCCAACACTCGTGCCCCTTCCCTGTCCTGCTGCTGGCAGAGCCATATCCCTATATAGAGGCTAAAAATAACAGTCACCTGCTTTCCCAGCTTCCCTTGCAGCATAGACACACACAATCCTTACCGATGGGACCTAAGGAGAAGTCAGCTGGGGTGCCTGAGAAAGGGTTCCTTTCTCTCTTTTTGCTCCCGCATGATGGGAAATTTCTAATTCTCTGAGGATGGCAGAAAGAAATCTATAGAAAGTATCTGTGACCTTGAGGGTACTGCTGAGCTGGAGTTCTTCCTATGCAAAATAATAAATGTCTTATATTTAAGACAGTGTTTTTCACATAGTGTATTGTACCCCATTAGTAAGACATGACATTAAAATAGAACCCTTGTAAGTTGACCACCCAGGGGATTCTAACAAACTGGTCAACATATGGAGGTGGTCAACATAAGTAACTTCCCTGAGTACATGTGTTACGTGTTCAATCTGTGAAAATTCAGTCAACATAAGGAGGTAGTCAAGGTAGGATGGTGGCCAATTAAAGAGGTTTTACTATTTTAGTGAGTATTTACCAGCATTATTTTAATAGACTAAGAATAGAAAAGAATAGCCTAGAATAGAAAGCATTAGATAGTATCACACAAAGTAAACATAAGTATCATTTGTGAAAATTTGCTTCACTTCAAACTCTTTGCATGTATATGTGCATGTATAACTGAGTAACAATATAAAATGCATTGAGAGATTTAGAAACAAAATTTAAAATAAGTATGAAAGATTCTATTACTTGCAGCCAAACACACCATATCCCCAACAACCACCATTTAGCATACCAATCCATGATCATCTCTTCCCAGAAAGTGGGTTGTTTGCTGATTAAGAAATTTTGCATTTTTGTCTGAGTTGTTTATGGCAGATATACTCAGTACTATCATTATATAATTTAAATACTATGAAAATGAATGAAAGATGAGCATTAAAGGAAAATTGTTCTTTCTAAGTTGAGTGCTTTGGAAACAATCAATAAAGGTAAGTCCCAGGAAACATATCTGTTGGATATGGTGAGAATACTCTAAACAACTAACAACAACAACCATAAAACCTTAGAATGTTTAGGTACTTGTATTAATTTATAAATATCCAGTTTTACTTTGAAGAAAGTGGTTTATACAAGAAAAAAATATACAGAACTCAGATACCACAAAAAATATTCTTTTCTACATCATTAATATTGGTAAATGAAGGTATTCAAGAACATTTTTAATTAAAATGTCACATAAGTGTTGCTTTTATAATTTCTTATACTAACAAAGTTTTTTTGTAATTGGCTGCCTACCATTCTTTAAAGGATTGCACAGGTAGCTTCAAGTACAATAGTTTAATGTCTGTGTTCTATAGTTAATTGTGAATTTGACAAGAGCAGAATCCTTGGTCATCACTTTATACTATAACACAGTACCAGGTGCATAGGAGATTTTTTATAAACATTGTTTGAATGTATAAATAACTAAAGAAATGAAAACACAAAATTACTAAGTATTATTGCATTTGATCCTCATGAAAAACTTGTCAGATAGAGAGAGATTTTATATTTTTATTCCCGTATTGAAGATGAATTAATTAGGTTTCCGAAAAGCAAATTGACTTAAGTCACACTACTAGTACTGAATGCCAACCCAAGTGCCCAGAATTTTTTAGCTCATGGGATTACTCTGCTGCAAGAGGGTTATAACATGAGGCCAAGACATCACCAGAGATTCCTTATTACATTTTCACTCCCAGTTCTTCAACTGGATTTACTTAGAATGCTGCAGAGAGTTCTATGTTTTGTATGTTCCGTTAACATTTTGAGGGTTATTGATGAAGTCTTATTAAATAATTGATTGCTTTTAAAGTGTGAGTCTACATCCAGAGGCCAATATTTTTTCTCCAAAACAGAAGGTGTTTCCAATTTTATAATAGGAGTTGACAGGAAAGATTATTTTTGACAGAAATTCACTTTACAGGACACTTTGTTGGGTTACATATCATCAGTTAAGTAAAAGAATGAATCTTGATGCTGAGTAGACAATCTAATACCAATTGTCAATCAGTATCAAAGATGCTTTTGTCCTTAGTTTAACTTTGTGTTTGACCTTCCTTGAGCACTTCTTTTTTTTTTTCTAGGATGTTAATGATTGCTTATAAAAGAAAACATATAATAAATTATAAAGTCCTTTTATTTATGTTTATATACTCAAAAATGTGTCAGGGCACAGGACTTGAGGGGGTGGAACAAGTTCTGAGTAGTGGTTACTCAGAATGTACATGTAGAAGGCCACTGAGTGACTTAAGACCCAGGTACTTTACTGTATATTAGATATACCTAAATTAGAAAATTTTTTAAATGTGTCTGGCTTTAACCTTGCAGAGTCAAACATGAAAAATAAAACTAGCACATGCAAGATTCAATCAGCTCAAGTCCATAAATATTTATTAAATGCTTGCTATATATAAGGCATCATATTAGACCCTGAATGAGGCGGACAGCAGTGATTATACTAATTATAAATAGTCCTTGATACAAGTTGCATTCTCAATAAATATTTGTAGAATAAAAGAGTAAATTAATTAATAGCTAACACTGATGGAGGGGTTAATTTTAAATAGGAACAGAATATACTGTCCCCTGATATTGGAGAAAGGAAGATTAAAATATGTGGGTATAGGCCAGGCATGGTGGCTCATGCCTGTAATCCTAGCACTCTGGGAGGCCAAGGCAGGTGGACCACTAGAGCTCAGGAGTTCAAGATCAGCCTGGGCAAGAGCAAGATCTTGTCTCTACTAAAAACAGCTAGGTTTTGTGACCCACACCCATAGTGTTAGCTACTCACAAGGCTGACACAGGAGGATCACTTGAGCCCAAGAGTTTGAGGGTTTTGTGACTGATGACACCATGGCACTCTACCTAGGGTGATAGAATGAGACTCTGTCTCCAAAAAAAAAAAAAATGTGCATATACTGGTTATTCCTCATGAGCCTAGGGAATGATAAATCTTCATGTGAATAGTTGGTCTTAGCACTAAAATATTAATATTCAATCTTTTATGTGAAAAAGATTAATTTGGCACCAGCTATATTTCATGCAGTAAGCCTGACAGTAGAAACAATAGTGATCAAGCCATTCATAAAGGTGAGTGGCAGAAGATGAGGAGGCAGAAATATAAGGTAGATCCTATAGGGCAGTGAGGAAGACATTGGATAATTAGCCATGGGCTGGCTAGAGAAAGTGGAAATAAAATGCAGACAGCTGACCTGGAAATGGAAAGGCTAGAAGTCAAACAACAATTGTAGATTTCTCTTTTGAAAATTTTGTGGGAGAATCGAATGAAGGAGACCCCTCATTCGGGGTCTAATATGATGCCTTATATGTAGCAAGCATGTAATAAATATTTCTGGACTTGAGTTGATTGAATCTTGAATATGCTGGTTTTATTTTTCATGTTTGACTCTGCAAGGTTAAAGCCAGACACCTAGAAAGAGACAGTGAAATGAAGATTCTTTTGTAGATTTATTTAATAAAATAGGAGAGACTTGATTGTGTATACAGACTAAGGAAATAGGGAAAGTAGAAAGGTATTGAAAATACAAGAGAAAGAAGGGAGAGGGCTGCTGAAGTAAAGTGTTACCTCTCACCTGGTGATTGCAACAGATACCTAATTGGCCTCCTTTTTCCTACTCTGATCCCTCCAATCTATGCCTATTGAGAATTCATGGCAATCTTCCTGAAATATAAATCTGATCATGTCACACTCCTATTTAAAACCTCCCAAACCTTCTTAACGTATGTTGTATAAAATTTTAATTTCTTGCCTTGAACTTCAAAGCATGTATTGGCTGGTCCCACTCTCCTTCTTTAACTTCATTTCTTCCTATTTTCTCTATTTCTTACTGTACTCCACTCACGTTGACCTACCCTTAGTTCTGAAATCTCTTTCCTGCCTCAGGACCCAACTAAAACAATTATTACAGTAAGTATAAATAGGCTAGTCATGGTGTCTCACACCTATAATCTTACCACCTTAGGAAACTATGGCAGGAGGTTTTAAAAATTAGCCAGGCTATATTCCCAGCTACTCAGAAGACCAAGGTAAGAGGATCACTTAAGTCCAGGAGTTGGAAGTTATAGTGAGTTGGGATCATACTACTGCACTCAATCTGGGTGACAGAGTGAAACCCTATTTCAAAAACAAAAAACAAAAACCACTAAATGTAAACAAGTGAGAAGAAGCACAATTTGAAATGAAAATGAAAGGATTTCCAAAAAACTAATACAGCATAAAAGCACCAAGAACATTGGAATAAATTGCCAAAAGATTTTCAGAACACTGGAAATGAATCAAAGGTTTGCAACAATTCAAAGAGAGAATCTTGAAAGCAGCAAGAGAAAAGCAACTAATCATGTATAAGAGAGCCTCGATAAGATTAACAACTGATTGTTTTCATCAGACCCCCATGGAAACTGGAACACAGTGGAATGACATATTCAAAGTGCTAAAATTAAGTAAAATAAAAGAAAACTATAACAAAAATCTTATCAACCAAGAATTCTATGTTAAGCAAGAGTATCCTGAAAAAATAAAGGAACAATTCATGACCACTAGACCCACTCTGTAAAAAAGGCTGAGAGAGTCTTTCAGGTTGAAATTAAAGGACACTAGACAGTAATTTGAATCTCTATGAAGGAAAAAGATTCGTAGCAAAGATGAATAAATGGACAAATATGAAAGCCAATATTATTGTATTTTTGGCTTTTAACTCCAACTTTTAAAATTCTTACAGAATTGAAAAGGTAAATATATAAAAAATTATGAATGTATGTTACTGAGAACACAGAATATAAAGATTTAATCTGTGATAAAAACATAAAGGGTGAGCGATAATAGGATGAAAGATTTCAGCAAAGGTGCAGAGGACAAGCTCAACATTCAAAAATTAGTCATGTTTCTATATATCTGAAAAGGACATTAAGGAATTGATTCCATTTAAAATAGTATCTAAAAGAGTGAAATATCTAGGAATAAATCTAACCAAGAAAGTAAAAGTCTTTTTACACTGAAAACTATGAAACATTGCTGAAAGAAATCAAAAGGAAATAATTGAATAACAAATGGAAAAACAGTTCATGTTCAGGAGTAGGGAGATTTAATGTTATGATGTCAATATGTCATATGTCAAAGTCATCTGCAGAGTCAACACAACTTCTAACAAAACTCCAACGCCTTTTTTTTTTTCATTTTTGCGGAGATGGAAAAGCCAATCCTCAAAATCACAAGGTATTGCAAGTGGCACTTAAAAGGCTAAATCATCCTGAAAAATAACAGAGTCGGAGGACTCACCCTCCTGATTTCAAAATGTATTGCAAAGGTATAGTGATCAAAACAGTGTGATACTACTATAGATAGACAATCAGTGAGATAAAATAGCACAGAAATAAACCCATACATCTATGGTCAGTATTTAATGAGGGTGCCAAGCTCATTCAATAAGAAAGAAGTGTTTCTTCAATAAATGGTGCTAAGCCAATTGCATTTTCACATACAAAATAATGAAGTCGGAACCCTATCTCACACTCTTTACAAACATTAACTCAAAATGAATCAGAGACCTAAATGTAATAGGTAAACCCATAAAACTCTTTTAAGAAAACATAAAGGTAAATGTTCGTAAATCTAAATTTGGTGAGACTCTTACATAATACCAGCAGCATGAGAAACTAAAGAAAAATAGACAAATGGGACTTTATCAAAATTCAAAACATTTTTGCACGAAAGGACATTATCAAGAAAGTAAAATATAACCTATAGTATGGGATAAATATTTGCAAATCATATATCTGATAAAGGTTTAATAGCATTCAGAGTATATAAAGAACTCGGATAACTCAACAACAAAAAGCAAACAAGGCAATTTTTAAATGGTCAAAAGATTCAGACATTTCACCAAACGTATACAAAGGCCCAATAAACACAACATCATTAGTCATTAGAAGACTGTAAATCAAAATCATAATGAGATATTACTTCACATCTACTAGGATGGCTATCATCAATAAAACAAAAAATAGTAAGTGGCAAGGATATCGAGAAATTGGAACCCTCATACACTGACGGTGACAATGTACAATTACTGTGGAAAACAGTTTGATGGTTCCTCAAAAAATATATATAAATATGTCTATATTTTACTCAATAATTCTACTCCTAGGTATAAACTCAAAAGAACTGAAAACTGATTCAAACAGATATTTGTATGTCAGTGTTTGTAGTAACATTATTCATAGCCAAAAGGTAGAAACAACCCAAGCATGAGTTGATGAGCAGATAATCAAAACGTGGTACACGGATACGTTGGAATATTATTCAGCCATAAAAAGAATGAAGTTCTGATGCGTACATGCTATAACATGGATGAACCTTGAAAACATTATGCTAAGTGAAATAACCCAAACACAAAGGAACAAACATTTTTACTGTGCTTGTATCTAGAGCAGTGGTTCTCAACCTTCCTAATGCCGTGACCCTTTAATACAGTTCCTCATGTTTTGGTGACTCCCAACCATAAAATTATTTTCACTGCTACTTCATAACTGTAATTTTGCCATTGTTAAGAATTGTAATGTAAATATCTGATATGCACGATGTATCTAGGCGACCCGTGTGAAAGGGTTGTTCGACCCCCAAAGGGGTTGTGACCCACAGGTTGAGAACAACTGATCCAGAGGTATCTAGAGCAAGAAAATTCATAAGACAGAGGTAGAACAGAGGTTACCAGGAATGGGACCAAGCTAGAGTGGGGAGTTATTGCTTAATGGTTAGTGTTTGGGTTTGGGGCGGTGGAAAAGTTTTGGAAATGAATCGCGAAGTTTTGCACAACACTATAAGTGTATCTGATGCCACTGAACCGAATACTTAAAATCATTAGAATGGCAAATTTCATGTTATACATTTTAACTGCCATAAAAATCTTTCAGAAATATATCTGTTCATATACGAATATGTACTGTTCTATACAGGACCCTCTCCTCTCCACACCCCATACCATTCTGTAAATGTTGCCTATTAATTACAACTTAGTATCTGCTGATTGTCTTTCTTATTCAGAGCCGTCTTCCCCCTGTCCATTGAACTTTTATCAACAGAATACTGACTTTCGTCCCCTCTCACCTTCCTGACTGGCTCTTCATAGTCCAGACATTACATGCCGGTGAGATGAAACTTCTGCAGTTCTCCTACTAGCTCTTCTGTATTCGTGTATCTTGGGGGACTCTTCATGAATGTATGCATACATCACCCAGCCTCCTGACATTCGTATTCTTGCCTCTGCACCATGGGGTTGACCTATCTTTCTAGCCCCGTCTTGATTATCTCTGTGTGAATCATAACATTCAATTAAAATGAAATTTTTATTTGTGCCCCTGCTTCTGTTTCTTTATTCAAGCTGCTTACTCAACTGGAAATTGTGATCTCTGTTAACCTCCTCTACTAACAATCCTAGAGCTCCCATCTCTAAACACATAGCCCGTAACAAACCTCAGAATTGTCCTTCCTCCTTTAAATTGTATAACTAATCCCCTTATCTCTTTGACTACATTATAGACTCCTTAAGAGCTCCTTATTTTGAATTTTCCAAAATCTTTTTAATTCTAAGATTCTCCAAGAAATAATTTCTGATATATTTGTCTCTGACTAAATAAACAAATTTTTATTGCTGGATGATAAAATGTACCTGGACCCTTTGAGTCTATGAATAGTAACAACAGGCCTGTGATAACTAGAATGCAATTACAATGAAAGAGCTAATTAATGGATAGCTTTAATTAGATAAAGCTAATCATGTTTTATCTAAACAGAATAGTTTGTGTTTTTTTGGTTTTTTTTTTGCAGTTTTTGGCCAGGGCTGGGTTTGAACCTGCCACCTCTGCTATATGGGGCTGGTACCTTACTCCTTTGAGCCACAGGCGCTGCCCAATAGTTTGTGTCTTGATAAATCACTGTAATCACAATTATTTGCATCCATTAAGTATACATTATACAAACACTACCTTAAAAAAAATCTTGTGTGTGGCTCGGCTCCCATAGCACAATGCTTACAGCGCCACCCACATACACTGAGGCTGGCGGGTTTGAACCCGGCTCAGGCCAGCTGAGCAGCAATGACAACTGCAACAGAAAAATAGCTGGGTGTTGTGGCAGGTGCCTGTAGTCCCAGCAACTTGGGAGGCTGAGGCAAGAGAATCGCTTAAGTCCAAGAGTTTGAAGTTGCTGTGAGCTATGACGCCAAAGCACTCTACTGAGGGCAACATAGTGAGACTCTGTCTCAAAAAAAAAAAAATGTTGTGTGGCTGTACTAACATACTAATATACTGCCAGAGCAAATTTTAATCAGACGGTAGTATAGAAATACACAGGAATATTTCATGATGATAAAAGGGTCAATTCAACAGGAAGACAAAACAATAAATTTGTATGCACTTAATAATTCAGCTTTGGAATATATAGCAAAAATAAACTGTAAAAAAAAAGTACACACAAATAAAAAACAAGTAAAAGCAGAAATAGACAAGTCCACTAGCATAGTTCACAATTTTTGCATATCTCGCTGGGTAACGAATATAATAAGTGGACAAAAACCAATTAGAATAGGGTACAACAGATTTAAATAATGCCATCAAACAATTTGACCTAATTAACATTTACTGAACACTATACTGAACAATGTCAGAATACACATAAGTGTACACAGAATCTAAAATGAAAAGTTTCTTAAGTCTCCACAAAAATTAGAGGAATAAAATTATACAGAATGTGTCCTTTGACCACAGAAGAACCAGCAATTAAAACAAACAGATAAGTAAATGTTCCCACCACACCTTCTCCACGACCTGTCACTATCCATCTTAGCACCAATCATAACATTTATCACAGCTTGAACTTCATTTTTTTATCTCTTGCATTTTCTTCCTTCTAGCCAACTAGACAGCAAACGCCATGAAGGAAAGACCTCAGCTACTTGTTTACTGTGGTGTCCACCAATGCCAAGGATACTGTGTGATGCAAGGTAGGTGTTCAGTCAAGTTTTGTTGCATAAATGAATAGCACTGATGGAGGACTTAATCTGAAAAAGAACCAGGATGCATTGGCCCCTGACACTGGAATAAAGAAGATAAGAGAGTATGTGCGTATTTATCAGGACAATTTTAGTTTAAACTGACTTAAGCATAAAAAGGGAATTCTTATAATATCCCTTTGGACTTTTCCAAAAGTAGCATTACCTTCAGGAATGGCTAGATATAGGGGTTGAAATGAGGCCAGTGGCCCCCTATCTCTTTCTTTCTCCTTCCCTTAGAGCTCCAGTGTCTCTTTCTCCATTTCTTAGTGCTATGATGCAACCAGTCTCATGTAGACCCTCTCCTCATCATGTACAGATACTCATGAACAACCCCTAACCATTACCCTCCTAGCTCAGTCATCCCAGCAGAATGCATATTTCTCACTTGGAATCATTCCCCAGGTGGTTCTCACTGGAAACTCTTTGGTCTCATGTGGATCCAAACCCCAACTCACCAGGGAGTTTGACTCAGCTCGTTGGACACCTGAATTCAAAGGCAGTGACTGCTCCCATCCAAACCAGACAAACTGAGTGGGGCAGGGATTTTCCCAAAGGAAAAACTGAAACACTATTAGCAGAAGAAAGAGGCATGCACATTGAGAAGGTGACATTGGCAGGGCCTCCTTCTCTAGTGTGGCTGTAACAAGGTTGTGGATGAGAAACAGGGAGTTGTAAAAGATTTCTCCTAATGGAGTCTGTGGGACACTGAAGGAGAAGGGAGGTTAGGCTGAACAAAAATAAGACAAAGATCAGTTGGCTGCAGTGGAAATAGCAATGTTTTGGTGATGGTGCCAGTCTTAACAGCTGCGTGAGCTCCTCCAGCTTCAAGCCACCTAGGGACTTGAGAAGGTGCAGAGTGGCACTGTCCCAGAGAGGGGAAGGGGTGCAAAGGAAGTGAAGATCCTGGAGGGAGGATAGATGAAGTAACCAGTCATGGGGTCAGGCAGAGCAATGACAGGAAAGGAGCCAAGAAACAGAGAGGTCAAGGACCTGAGAGTCTCAGGAGGCACAGGAGAGACAGGAGATGTGAAGGACCAGAGGACGGGGCCCTGGAGCATTTTCAGGTAATGGCCAAGTCCAGGGAGTGGAGCTTGAAATGAAGGGGGAGTAATCCTTATTGGACTTAAGGAAGGCCCTGGAATTGTGGTGCAAGTGTTTGGATGAGTTGTCTGAATGGAAATGGGGGTCTCTGAGAATGACAGCAGGAGCTGGGGTGAAGAGGCAGATGATTTCTGTATGAGCCTCAGCCTCGCCGTCATCTTCACAACCTTCACTCTGGAGGATAGCCATGGACTGCCTGGACAGCTTCTATTCCAGGGGTCCTCAAACTTTTTAAACAGGGGGCCAGTTCATTGTCCCTCAGACCACTGGAGGGCTGGACTGTGGGCCCCGGGACTAGTCAGCTGCTAAGCAGGACAGGCAGCAGAGGCAAAAACACCCAGTAGGCCGGATAAATGTCCTAAATGTCCTTAGTGGGCCACATGTGGCCCATGGGCCATAGTTTGAGGATGCCTGCATCTATTTCCCCTTCCTCAGGAAAAATAACACGTCCTTTTTCTCTGAAGAACAGCCCCTGCCCCCTGATTCCAGTCAGGTGGAACATGTGATATTGATCATACCCAGCTCCAGGCTTAGCACATGTCAAGGCCTAAAACATTATCGTCTTTTATTCTCCTTCCACAGTGATTGTATCAGGGTGGACCCACATGACCCAAATTAGGCCAGTGGGAGCCTTTCCTACGACTTTTGTTGAGTCTATTGAGAAAGAGGCTTTCACTTTCTGCCAGGATTGCTAACCTGCTACAGTATAAATCTGGATTTTCTAGAGGCCTTGTCTGCAATATCAAGGGAAACCCTGTTTGAGAAGAAAATCTGTAAAAAATGAAATGGTACTGAAAAGAGAAAGAAATGACTAATAATATCATTGGTCATTTGGGTCCAGACTCATCTATTCCTGTGGTTCCAGATCTATCCTTAGACTTTTAAGACTCATAGCCAGAGATTTTTGTTTCCAGGTATGATGGAGTAGATTACAGTAGATCTACGTTCTCTCTGACAAACACTGAAAAAAACAACTAGAATTAGAAGTGACAAGATCCAGAGAGTAGGACTTATGAAGAGGTTTGCCAGCATTCTGGAGCCCCATTTTCCTTAGGTGCATTTGAGGACTCAAGGTACAGGGGAAAGAATGAGAATCCAGATTTGGGGGGCAGAGATCACTACTGGAGGACATAGAAACCAACAAAGCTGCCAAATTCTGAAGCTACCCAAGTCTTTTAAAAGAAGAGAGAGTTAGCAGCAATCTCACAGTTCACAAAGATTGGAATTTCAGGCCTTGCCAGGGGAGAGAGACACCAATCTCCTCACCGGAAGTCCCAGAGGATGAGGAGCAAACCCGAGTTAGATGGAGACTTACCAACACTACAATTCAGCCTTGACTCAGCTTAGTCGCATTAGATTAATGAGATCAACCCCGACACTATCCTCCTAATACAGAAAAAAAGAATGGAGAATTTCTGGAGGAAGATAACATCATCTGGAGACTCCACAATTTTTTAATATTACAGTGCCTAATATTTAATCAAAAATCACTAAAGGACACCTGCACTCAAATGTTTGTAGCAGCACAATTCACAATCAGAGACATGGAAACAGCCCAAGTGCCCACCATATCATACACGAATGGATTGATAAAATGTAGTATATGCATACCATGGAGTACTACTCAGCCATAATAAAATGGCAAGCTAGTGTCTTTTTAAACAACCTGGAGGAAACTGGAAACCATTCTTCTAAGTGAAATATCACAAGAATGGAGAAACAAACACATGTACTCAATACCAAATTGGAACTAATGGATCAACACTTAAATGCACATATGGAAGTAAATCTCTGAAAATCAAGCTGGGGTGAGGAGGGAGGAGGGGATGGGTAAATTCACACCTGTTGGGTACAGTGCACACCATCTGGGTGAAGGGCACATTTAATGTGTATAATTTTGACTCAACCTGTACAAAAAGGAGGTATATAAACAAGACACGTGTATCCCCTAACATTCTGTAGCTATGCCAAGAAACAAGACCATATTTGAAAACAAAGTGAAATTATAAATAAAAGATGATTATGTGAGCTAATAAGCTCCCCAATTAGTTTAAGCCATTTTGAGGTGAGTTTCTGTCATGCATGATAGAAAGATTCCTAACATTCTCACAGGCCTTCCCTGCGTCCTCCAGCCATCACGGGCCCCATGGCAGAACTTGTACCACAGTTTTCCTTATCCTTTATCCAGGTATGAATCGGAATATTTTAGACTACCAGGTTCTAATTTTTTTTTTTTTCAATTTTTGGCCAGGCCTGGGTTTAAACCCGCCACCTTCAGTATATGGGGCCAGTACCCTACTTCTTTGAGCCACAAGCACCACCCAAGGTTCTAATCTTTCACTATTAGGTTTCCATAACAAAATCTGCATATATTTACATTCCCTGTTGTCTTAGTTCATTCAATTTGCGTTAACAAAATTCCTTAGACTTGGAAGCTTATAGACAACAGAGATTCATTGCTGATAGTTTTGGAAATGAGGCAGTCCACGATCACAGCAATAGAGGACTTGGTGTCTGGTGAAGGCTTGCTCTCTGCTTCCCAGATGATGGCTTCTGCAGTGTCCTTGTACAGAGAGAGTAAGGGGCAAGCAAACTCCCTGGAGCATCTTTCATAAAGGCACAAATCCCATCCACAAGGTCTCTGCCCTTAAGACCTCGTCATCTCCCAAAGTCCCCACCCCTTAATGCCAACGCACCGGGGATTTGATTTTAACATATGAATTTTGGAGGAGACAAAAATATTCAGACTGTAGTACGTTATCTTTTAGCAACGATGGTGATAAGAACTAGCAATTTATATGAAAACTTATAGTTTATAAAATGTTCTGGGGGAGAGGATGCCAGTCTCTCAACAGGAAGTCCTGAAAGACCAGGGGCAGACCAGAGGTAGATGGAGCTTTACCAGAACTGCAACTCAGCCTCAACTCAGCTCAGTGTGATTAGGTTAAGGTGGTCAGCCCCCATTCTGTTTGCCTACTACATTACCAATAGTCAAAGTCACGTGGAATACTTAGGTAATGTTAGCATCTTCATTCATAGACAAGTAAACTTGACTATGGGATAATGTCACAGCTATAGATGAAAAAGCTGAAGGTTAGAGAGCATGCTTGAGAAGTTAAATGACATGGCCAAGATCACACAGAAATGGCAGAGTGAGATCTTGAATCCAGGATCCCTGTCTCCTGTGGAGAGTGAGTCCCATATCCCTGGGGCCTACTCCTAGCTCTAGTATTACTGCTCTGTCACCTCAAGACAGTCCTTTCCCCTCTCTGTGCCTCAGCATATTCATCTGCCCTCCAAGGCTATGCCTATCACTCTTGACCCTTCCTAGAAGTTTGCAAAATGTATCTGGACTATGTGTTTCTAACTTTTAGAGCAAGAGGATCTTAGTATGAGGTTTCTGGATTCCCATTTCATTGGCTCCGTTAACACCATGGAGTTACAAGTAATTTCGTTGTAACGGTATGATGTGCATTTTATGAGCACACATCGGGGTCATGAAGAATTCCATGATTCCCCCTCTAAAGTCTAAGGAAGCTTCCTGAGACCCATGCCAGAGGAGTGGCTGCGTGTTACTATGTTTCCTCTTCTCTGGTGGGATATGCTCTTGAACCTAGATGTCCAATGCCTAATCCAAGGCAATGATGAATGTCAGAAATTTCAGTCACCAGGACCAGCTCCACTCAGAGGATAGTTTGAAATGGGAAGTTTTTGCTTCCTTCAATGAAAATAATACTCATAATGATAATGCCTATGGCACTATACTGATATTATCTCAATTTTGTTTTTGACCTTCATTAATAATCCTGTAATTAAGAAAGGAACAGAAATAATGGTTCCCTGCATTAATTGGTTTCAAGACGTTAAAAGAATTGTTCATTACCTGGGCGTTGTGGTGCGCACCTATAGTCCCAGCTACTTGGGAAGCTGAGGAAGGAGGATCACTTGAGACCAGGAGTTGGAGGTTGCTGTGAGCTATGATCACACCACTGCACTCTAGCCCAGGCCACAGAGTAAGACTGTCTGTCTCAAAATTTTAAAGAGAATTGTTCAGGTACAACAGTCAGTGCTTGAAATTGAGAGTTTTTGGTTGCTGGCTGCGTGGGTCCTTCATTCCTGCCCAGGGTAGAATCCGTGCAATAAGGAAGGGGACAAAGGCTTGGTGCCTGTGGCTCAAGCAGCTAAGGCACCAGCCACATACACCTAAGCTGGCATGTTCAAATCCAGCCTGGGCCGGCCAAACAACAATGATGGCTGCAACCAAAAATATAGTCAGGCTTGTGGCAGGCGCCTGTAGTCCCACCTACTTGGGAGGCGAAGGCAGGAGAATCTCTTGAGCCCAGGAGTTAGAGGTTTCTGTGAGCTGTGATGCCACAGCACTCTACCCAGGGCGACAGCTTGAGGCTCTGTCTCAAAGAAAAAAAAAAAAGGAGAGTCCTAAGCACATTTCTTCCCTCTGCCCATACTCAGTGGGCAGCCCCACACAGCATACCTCCCAAGATACCGCTCTCGGGCTCAGGAGGATGGCCAAAGTAACGGAGATCCACAGCATGGCGTTAACAAATCATATTTTCTTAATAGCAGGCCATCCCTCAAGTCACATGCATGTTTGTGGGCATGCTGGAGGTCGCTAATCAAGTGCAGCTGGCCTCAAGATGATGGCCAGGACACACGGGCACGCGCGCGCATACACACGTGCAAGCATTCACGCACGCGCACACACACATACACATGTTTAGAGGAAGCCTGCTGCCAATTTCTTGCCTGGCAAACCAGAAACATTTTAGTGGTTTATAAATATGAGCCCAAACCATCTTGGGACACTTCTCAGGTTCAGGCCCATCTGTGTCAGGTGCTTACAGAGCTGTGAGTCCTTTTCCGTCAACACCCACACTCCACCCAACCAGGCTTCCACATCCCATGACACACAAGCAAACTCCTCAGCACCAAACATCTGAACTGGACGATTTTGCAGCCCGCATCAGTCATGTCTTGATTTGTTCTTTTTTCTCCCATGTTATTGAAATGTTATTTTTTCCACTCATATACCACCACCTCTCACCCCTCCCAAATCAGCCTGTTGGAAAAGCTGTTTATTTTGCTTTTCCTTGGCATAATTTAATATCAGACAAGTGCATCTCCCTGATGCAGACAGTATATTCTTGAGGCATACATTTGAGATCCTGGTTGATTAGAATTACAAATTTGTCATGCAATCCTGGCCAATTTGGAATTTGGCACCATGACATCATGTTTATGTCCTTTTGGCCTTGCCAGCGGTTGCTAGGATTGTCAGGGGGCTTTTTTCAGCAATAAGTTAGGATTTCATAAATAGTTGGCAATGCCTTCAAAGAAGCCTGCTCTTTAACATGAGATAATGTATGTTTTCTTTCTACTTACTTGGAGTAGGTCGGATTGGGAGCCACCCAAATTCACTTTTAAATCATTTCTCCACAAGCCAGATGAGGCTTTTGAAGTTGTCTGCACCAACCCACAGGGAAGCCAGCACCCCGGCCCCTACCAGCAGCCCCACTGTGTGCCCGCGCCCATAACAGGAAGTGTGTCAGAGCCGGGTGGGCGCAGGGTGGGTGGAGTAGGCCGGTGGGGCTCAGTTCCACCAAGTGGAAAATCATCTGACGTGTCCTCGGTGTGTGCGTCTGGAGCAGAAGCCGGTCAGATGTCACCCTGGCCTCCAAGTCTCCACACGCCTTTCTGGTCTGCCCTGTTGGCCTTCAGACGCGGCCCATGGCGTAACAGCAGGCCTTTTTCAAAGTGCAGGCCACAGGAAATCACATTTGAAGTGCCTGGCATGGAGGGTATTTTCATACCGTTCACATTTTC
This sequence comes from Otolemur garnettii, assembly GCF_000181295.1. Lineage (NCBI taxonomy): Eukaryota > Metazoa > Chordata > Mammalia > Primates > Galagidae > Otolemur > Otolemur garnettii. The sequence goes on along the minus strand of NW_003852398.1, from coordinate 5,345,935 downwards.
CCTTTTCTTTTCATCTGTTTTCTGCATTTTTTTAGTTTGCTTTTTCTTCTTGATTTATTGTTATATTATTCTATTTTTAAACCAAGACATACTTTCCCATCAGACTCTTTAATATAACTCATATGAACATTAGGGATGGGTGGACCTCAGATGGTGCAGGGGCTGAATTCGGTAGGAATCGACTTCCCAAAGCTCAGATGCTTATCTGAATCCACACCAGCTGCCCTAGTGGAGGGCAGCAGAGCAAGAGGGGAACCAGCCCCCTCTTTCCTCCCCCACTAACTAATCTGGGGTGTTATGATGGGGACCCCAGTCCCCATCACTTGAACATGAAACAAATGGCTTCTTTGCTCCTCTGGTGTCTAGAAAGTCCCTGCTGGCCTCCTCTTCACTGTAGAAACACATCTATTCTAGTAAGGATCAAGGAATACTCAAATCAGGAAAGAAGAAAACCAGTTTGGCCCAACCCAGCTCACCCACCTGAATATCTATCCCACTTGAGCCGGATTTCTGAGCAGGATGGGGTGATAGGACACCCTCTTCATGGTTCTCCTGTATATCTCAAGGAGGCCATTTCAGCTCTGAAGCCAGAGACACTTAGGCTGACCTCTTTGGGTGAGCGCCTTTGCCTCCCTGTGCCTCAGGTATCTATAAAATATGAATAAAATACTTCTCTTCTAGAGTTTTAAAATCAGAGAAAACCTTTTTCAAACAAATGGTAAAAGCTCAATAAAGTGGTCTCATGATTCTGAGATTTGCTCCCATTTCTATATTCAGTATGAACTCCTCCCCTCTGCCCCCACCTGCCCGATGCAGACTTAGCACAGTCTCCCTCTCATTTTTTTATATGTCTCTCCTCACTCTGCCCAAATTGGAGACAGGACCCTTCATATGCCCTATGGCCCAGCAGTTAAAAACCCTGACTTCAGAGACCAAAGTCTACTTTCACTGCCTTTAGTGAGCCATTCCTCTATCCTGTACAGAGTGACAGCAGGCAGCAGAGTAGCCATGGGTCCTGCAGCGGGCAAACCACTTCTTCCCTCTTATTTCAGCCACAGCCACAGCAGACATCTCCACACAAGTTCAAGTCCACCTCATGCTTACAGCATCCTACCTGCCAGGTGCACTGCATGACGCTATGCCTCCTGCCCCAAGAAATTGTCCAACATCAAAAGAGTCTATCGGGACAGTCTTCAAACACAGCATACAAGTGTGGCACTAACATTCCTGGGGAGCTATCCTCAACCAATGGGGGCTGCAAAATAGTCAATAATCCTGCAGCCTTTGTCCTTCATGAAAACAAATCAGGGAGGCATCTTGTGCACTTTTGGGAGATCCCAGGGAAATTCAGGCCCTGCTGCCTGTGGAGACAATCTCAGTAGGACACCCTGACTGACTTTTCCTCCTTCCCCCTTCCACTCTCCCTGCTCCCTCTCTCCTACTTCTTGAAATCAACTCCCAAATCAATGACTTCCACCTAAACCCTTGACTCAGGCTGTACTTTCATAAGAACCCACACCAAGACAATCTCTGCTCTTATAATGCTTACAATTTAGTCAGTGTAGAGAGGCAATAAAATAAATTAATTAACAACAAAGTTATCAGATAATAAAGCAGAGAATGATTAAAGGAAACTATTTTACACTGGGTGGTTGGGAAGGTCTCTCTGAAGATTCAGGAAGGAGTTATCAATGTGGCGTTCAGGGAGAGGACCTACAGCAGCTAGAACTGGGCGGGCGGTGGAGGGGGGGGGACAGGGTCCTTGGATTATAATAAACTTGTAACAATCAAAAAACCTGAAGGTCAGGTTGGAGCATGTGGATGGGGAAGAGAATGGTCCAGGACAGTGTCAGAGAGCTAAATAGGAGTCAGGTCAAGTAGGGTTTTTACAAGTCAGGACAAAGATTTTAAATCTTAGTTCTTATCTAAAAGGGGCCCATCGCCAGGTATTAAGCAAGATAGTGTGCCGTATCTATTTATGTTAATTAACCTCTTGGAGCCTCACTTTGCTCATCTGTAATTATCTATAACCCCCGTCGTTACAAGGATGGAAAGGAATAATCTGTATAAAGTGTTCAACACAGAGCCTGAATGACATCCATTCCGGGTATATGTTTGCTGTAATTATTATTTCTGTTTTATGTCCACTGCTTACTCAACAGTGCCCAGAACAAAGCAGACACTTAAAGATTCACTGAATTGTTTAGAATGGAAATGATAATAGTCATAGAATTGGTTATGTCATAGAAGATTTTAGAGTTCTGTGGATTCAGATCATAGCTCTGCCGCTTAGAAATAAATTACTTCCCTCTTTGGAAGACTCACTTCCCTCCTCTGTGCATCTAAATGGACTGTTGCAAGATAGTGCATCTAACAAGTAAGGCAGATGTGGCTTCTGGGAGGTGGGGGCAGTGATGCTGAAAGTTTAATTTTGGATTTCCCAAAACCCCATATAAAAACGGAACAACTGGATAGAAAATCCAAAACCTGCTGGCCACGTTTATAACTGACCTAGGTAAAAATGGCTGTCTGTGAACCCCAAAGCATTAGTAGCCATAAGACCCGCATGTTATTGGCATCCCTGAGAGAGACAGAGGAAGAAGCAGCAAGACATTGATGGCCCCAAGCACAAGAGGCTCCCAAATAGCCAAGTCTCCATAGGAAAGTGGGACAAGCTGATTTGAAAACAAGTGAAAATAGGTGGGGTTTTGCTGAATTTAATAAGGGATGAGTGATATTAATACCTGGAAGACCTGAAGAGATTGGTGCAGTCTAGTTCCTCAGAACTCTCAAAATGAACACACCAGGGCTCCTTTCTGGGACAGGGTCCCACATCGAAGGGGAACTGCTGGGAATAAAATCAAAATTAAACATAATGAGGAAAACAGACAAAGAATTGAAAAAAGACCAGATAAAGGAGCAGGGGAAAATATAGCCAGGAAGTCTCAAACATATATATATATATATATACCAAACTGCTATATTTTTAAACTTTCCATGAAAATAACAGAAGAGAGACCTGTGAAGTTATAAAAGCTTCCTAAACCAACTATCTTTCTAGAAGTTCAGAAAAATTAAATTAACATAAAAATGATCAACAGAAAAGGTATCAAGTACAAATACTGCACAAAGTTCCTGCGAGAAAAAAGAAGTTAAAGAACAAAACAATAGTCCTGTGGGTAATAAGAACACACCAGAAAAATCTCTGTAAAACTAAATCAAGATTCTAACACTATTTCAAAATAAAAAGAAGACATTAAGACATTGATAGAGGCTCAGCGCCTGTGGCTCAAGTGGCTAAGGCGCCAGCCACGTACACCCAAGGTGGCGGGTTCGAATCCAGCCCGGCCCACCAAACAACAATGATGGCTGCAACCAAAAAATAGCCGGGCGTTGTGGCGGGCGCCTGTGGTCCCAGCTACTTGGGAGGCGGAGGCAAGAGACTCG
>NW_003852398.1:5324630-5341812 GCF_000181295.1 Otolemur garnettii | reverse complement strand
CAGGTGAGTTTTGTTAAGATTTAACTCCTCTGAAGGCCTCCGGAGCCTTCAGGCTGAGGCCTTCCTGCATGTTCCCTGTTACCAGCCCCAACACTCAGATGCTATGGGCGTGACAGTCTGCCTACAGTCTGTGGGTGACTGTGAGCAGCTTAAAGGCAAACCGGGTCATTTGTCGCTGGAGAGCACCCTGAAATCTCCATTCTTCAGGCCCCCTATGAGTCCCCTTCTCTAATTTCCCCTTTTGTGATATTAGGCGACTTTCACCAGGATGTCCCTTGCTCATCAAGTTTCATAAACCCAGCTTGCAGGCTTAACACGTTTCCCTGGTGGCCTTTCTATGGCTCTTCAACAGAGCCGAGGGCAGTGCCTGACACATAGTGGGTACTCAGGAAAATATTTGTAGGGAGGAAAGGAAGGGGAGAGGGAGGGAGATTGAGTATGTGGATCAGTAATGAATGCATGGATAAAAAAATCTGGCATTTGGGGCAGCGCCTGTGGCTGAAAGGAGTAGGGTGCCAGCCCCATATACTGGAGTGACGGTTCAAACCCGCCCTGGCCAAAAACTGCAAAAAAAAAAAAAAAATCTGGCATTTTATTATTATTAATGATTGTTTTAAGGGTACAGAGAAGTTTGGGATGACAAATAAATATTTAGCTTATTTAGATTAGAGACAGCCAATCTGTCCCAGCTTACTCTATTATTTCAGAGACAGAAAAATTAACTTGCTTATCCTGAAAAGAAGTAAAAATTTATCCCAAAAGATGTTATTTTTTCATTCTACTCAAGCAGACACACACACGCGCGCGTGCAGACACACACACACCTTTCTCCCACGGTTAGTATAGTCTTTGACTTTAAGAAAAATAGTCATTTCTTTCTTCTTAAAACACTGTATTAGCTACTTGGGGAATACTAGCCCTTTCCTTGGACTCAAAAAAAAGGTATTTTATCCATTAAAACCTAACCAGGGTGTAGTAACCATAAAATCCAGCCACTCTGTTAGGAAGACGGATATCCTCAAAGATTTATGTCTGGCTGTCTCAAAGAAAATGTGTAAGATGGAGTTTTCTCAGAGACTTCCTGGCTGTGCTCCACCCCACACATAATTTCTGTTTGTATAAACCTCAGCTCAAAATTCAGGAAGGGTTAAGGGAAACCTTTTTGAACCACAGGTTATGTCTGCTCACCATCCTCGGTTGACCGTTTGGAATGAATTAACCAGTCCCTAATCAGCCCACAACTGGCTCTTGGACCAAATTAACCAACCTCTTCAGTCCAAATGGTCCAACCATTCGGGGTCTCAGATTCTGTCCAGATTTGGGGTGAAGCTTTAGGTCACAAACTATATTCAAAGGCATTTGCATGTTCCTATTATTGTGGCGAGGAGATAACGAAAACACACCACATTATTAGTCTCCAGGATATGGTGGAGACCACTGGAAACATCAGCGTTCGGGAAGGGGTGGAGGAGGAGGTGTGACTATTTTGAATGAACCTGAAAGAAAATACTTCCCGAACCTTCTTTCAGAAGGCAATTTCAGTTCCAATTTTTCATAAGGTTGGAAAAAGTTAAGCAAACGAGAACTATAGACACTTGTTTATAAAAGGTTTTTCTCTTTAATTACTGTTTTTGTTTCATGAAAGGAAAGTCTCATAAAATAAAAGCTCATTTGGGGTTCGAGTGAGACTCCTGAGAATGGCACAGAAGGGCTGAACTGACCCTGGCCAGCTGAGGAGCCCTGAAGAGTTGACCATCTATATGTCTCCATAGCAAGGTATGTGCCTTTCCCACCCTCCACCCTAAAGGTCTCTTCATACATTTGAGACAGTTTTAGAAATCTCAACTGTGGGACTGTCTGGTGGCTGGCAAGCATTCCAGACAAGTGGTTTTCTAAGAAGCCAAGTTCTGGTTTGACTCTTTGATTGGAAAAGTATCTATTTCACTCAGGGTGATAGGCCCCTGGATGCATTCTCACCAAAAAACCCATAAACCAATACTTGAAATGCCAGCAGTGAGTTGTAGGGAATTCTTTTGGTTTGCCTTCAAGGACACAAAACATCGCAAAGGTCTTCTCTTTGGCAGAGAGGACCCTGGCATGAAGAGTTGGCCCAGGGTGTGTGTGGAAAGAGTCTGATGTGAGAATCAACAAACCTGGGTTCAAATCCTGGCTTTGCCCCAGCAAGCCAGTTCTGACCTTAGGTGTGATATGCCACTTCTCCTGAGACTAACTTTCCTCATCTGTAAAATGGGAGTGTTGACCTCAGTCTCAGGGAGGTGATGAGGGCTCAGTGAGATGATTTTTGCCTGGTTCCTTCCACTATGGCTGGTATACAGCAGGAGCTTAAGATGAAATTGTTTCATAGCCTCTCCTTACTAGTAGAGCAGTGAAAACCTCCCTGCAATCACTGAACCCCTTCCTAGACTTCTGTCTGAGGTCACCCACTTTCAGTAATACAATCAACAGATAATTACAGGTCTTGGATCCTGAGGCCCACACAGCCCCAGAAAGAAAGATTCTGAAAATGCAAAAGGTTTTTCTCTTGCATAGGAGTTGATGCCCTCACAGAGCAGACAAAAAAAAAAAAAAAAAATGCACAGAAAATACTTGCTAGTATAATACAAGGCATTGTAATTAGATAACTAAGTAGACGGTAAGTAAGATTCAAGAGTCAGGATCACAAGCCAGATGCCTTCGAAGCTGGGCAGCTAGCATCACAGTGTCCAGGAGCCAGCAGGAGCCCCCAGCCTCCACGGGAAGGAAGCTCAGTTATCCAGTAGCGGCCAAGTATTGTCACTTCAGGTGGCCAGATTTCTCCATCTTCATGAAAAGCCAGAAGAAACCTAGATTTGTATGGGAAAGCTCCTAATTTTTCAACATTGGCCACTTACAAAAAAATTAAACATCTGTCTACAGTCCAGATGAAAAGAGAGACATCCCTGTGGTTGGAGGAGGGGCCCATGCCAGGTGTTAAATGGCAAGTGGAACTTAGACGTGCCGGTCTGTGTACTCACTGTGTGTACACTTCTTAGGAGCAGTGTGGCCTGTGAGCTATGGAGTGGGGGACTGATTCCTCACCTGCCACGTAGAAGCAAGACGTATCTATCCAGAGGGCGGTGGTGAAGATTGAGTGAGCCCAAGTGAGACTGTGCTCTCTCGGCACAGTTGAGAGTTTTAGTCCTATCGGCTATTGCCATCTGTTAGGCCATCTTGGCCTTTGCAATTACTGCTGGCATCGGGAGCAAGAACTAGTGGCTTATAGTTCTGTCCCTCTCCACCCCAATCCTCCCCCTTCAGAGAGCCCTTGCTTGCCCCTGCCTTGACACAATGGCCCTATGAAATAGACAGTTACAGCATTATCCCTGTTTTTCAGGTGAGGACACTGGGGCAGCACAGGGACAGAAGGAAGCCATGCAGTGTTACAGAGAGGTAGTGGAGAAAGACCGGAACCCCAGTCTCCTGGCTGCGCAGCTCACTTCCCACCCTCTCCCCACTTGTTCACCAGGCCCTGTATCATGGATGACCTGGGGACCCCTGGATTCCAGCTGTCCCACACCCCTTGAAGCTTTTTGTGGGTTCGTCTCATAGAGGCCCGTGGCACACTGTCCATACCCCGCCCTGCCCCACCCTCCAATTCCATGAAAGGTTCCTTTGAACTTGATCATAAGGCTCGTCCACAAATCCCAGGAAGCGCCTTGGACGCAGAAGAGAGTTTCATGGTGTGCCTTGTAAAAGCACAACCTGACATGCAGCTATTGTGTCAAGAATCCCTCTCTTCCCAAATACCGGAAACCCAAAACAGCTTAAGACAAAAAGAAACTGGCTCAAGGTCTGCAGGAACCTGGTTTCAGGCCGTGTCTATGCACTTACTCTGTTTTTATTAAGTTGGCCTGAAGGATTCCGACTCACAGGCCTGGGCAGGTCTCCCAAGCAAAGGCCCAGTCCTCCTCAGGAGACCCCTGACCATCCTCAGCCCCATGAGCAAGGGACGTGGGGATCTGTTGGTCAGGGAGCAAAGTCAGAACTGGGGCAGTATTCCCAGCCCAGAAACGGCCCAGACACAGATGTTTTGATCTCATCTTGAAGCCATTTCAAATGCAAAGGGCTGACTGCCAACCCGACACTCACCCTCTGCCACGTTGATTCGACAAACAGTGCTGAGCAGTCACCTCATGCTGGGAGTGCCAAGTGTTCACAACCTCGGTACAGGGTCTTCCCATCCCATGGGCCGTTGGCCACCTTCTTGACTCAAATTCAGGTGTACGCAATCAGAGAGAAAAATAAATGTCTAGAATATACCAAAACAGTGCTGTCCCCACAGCCCAGCCCCAAGGACTGAGCACGTCCCCCACGTCCTGCGGGTTCTGCTGTCATGTGTCTCTCCGAGAGTAAGCATCTTGCCCCTTGGAGGGTAAGTGTCCTGGGAAAGACCTGGTCAGTTCAGCATGTTTCCAAACTACTCTAACTGGTGCTGAGATGAAGACACCGTGGTCCTCCTCATTGCCACAGGAAGAGGAGGCTGTGCCGGCCTTTGCAAGAGTCTGTCTCCTCCTACTTTACATACCTGTTCTCTGCACTTCTCTTTAAGACCCAATCTTCACATGAACTCAGGTTCTGGAGTCTTGGGTGAGGCCTTGGTCTCCCTCAGCCTCACCTGTAAAACAGGAATGGCATTAGTTTCTCAAGGATTCCACCACAGGATGAACGCACAGTGCTTAATTCAATGCCAGGCAGAGAATGTGCCCTGAAAGCTAGCAGATGTTATCACCACTCCGGGTCACAATTTTTACATATGTTATCTTTTTTCCTTACAACAACCCTCTAAGGCAGGTATTATTTTTATCCCTCCCTTACAGATGAAAAAATGGAGACTTCCCAAGGTAAACTGTGCAGCTCGAGGTCTGATGTGAATTAAGGTTCTCTTTGCTTGTTGACCAGGGTGAAATTTGTCCTGAGGATGCCTGGCACCACAGCCTGGGACCCGACCCCTGACTCAACAAGCCCAAGACGCGTGTAGACACTCCTCCCTGTTGTGCACGTCCTCACTGTAGGCAGCTTTTGTTGGCGGGTGCAGCGCTAAGCCCATCCCCCCATTTCTGCATCTGCAGAAGTCGTTCTGTCTGCCAAAAACCCAGTGCTCAACTGGGACTTCCAGGAATAGCAGAGTCACAGATTTCACACTGACACAGACAGGGCAAAGGACCTCACATGGCAAAGATCTTTGCCCTTCAAGCTACGAGAAGACGACTTATAGGAGTTCAGGGATGCCCCAGAATCATCTCTCTGCCCCTCAGCAGAGCCCCTCTCTCTCCGGGCATCATTTTGCTCCTGAAAGCAAGTGTCTGGGCTGTCGCGTCTCAGAATTCTATTCCTACATTAATTTTCCATGAAGAGTCTTGGATTCGGGAACAAGCGGCCTTAGGAATTCAACAGCCCCACTGGGGTTTCTCCCTCACCCTCCAACCTGAGACCCAATTTAACACACTCGACTAATTGAGGAGGTGCTTCCCACTGCAATCTTTTCCACTCCTGCAGGTGGCGGCTGAAGTCATGTGCGGAAGGGCCCAGGTGTCTGAGGAATTCTCAGGCCCTGTCGTTGATTCATTTGTCTGCAGACATTCTAGACTCCGTGTCTCCGAGACGGGCCACGACAGAGTGCATGGCGAGGTGAGCCCGCCTTATTTTTCCCTCCAGCTTTCCCTCCTTTTTTTTTCTTCTTGGCCTCAGAGCCCAAAGTATTCTGGACATATTTTTCATTTTTCCAAATATCAATTGCTCTTTTATTCTCTCTCCGAAGCAGTGAGTAATAAGAGTTGTGTCTGGTCCTGAAATTCCGACTGAAATAAATTAGCCCAATGACCAACAGGAGGTGCCTAGAACAATAACGGTAGAATATTTGGCATGTTACAAAAGAGCCCCTGGATGTTGAAGTACAGTAAGTCTAGAAGCACATTACAGAGCGACGTTGCCAGAACGAGTATGCAATGAGCCATCCAGGCAGCGGAACGCCTCATAAATTAATCCCGCTTTTTTTTCCTTTTTGGTCCACTGTTCACAGTTCTTTAGCCCTGTGCTTAATGGGGCATGCAGATGGGTATTTTTGGTGTGGCCTGTGTCCCTAGCAGCCAGGCTCATGCCAAGGCTGTGTGTAAATGTATACATTTGCCCCTCAGCTGGTCTGGCCTCCACACCCGGCTCGCTACAGTAACAGGAAGAGGGAGAACACAGAATTTGGAGGCAGAAAGCTGTTAACAGGTACTGAGTACCTACTAAGTGCCAGGCATGACTAATTCCTAGAATGCCACATAGCACGAGATGGTCTGTGCCCTCCTGGGGCTGAAGCTGAGACATCCCCTAGCCTCTCAGAGCTGGGTCTCTACCTCAGTGCAGACAGGAAGAGAGAATGACAAGCAATGCTCAGCATCCCAAATCCCTCTTTCCCTGGAGGTGATGACCCCCTTATGGGAGTCTTGGGAGTGGGAGTGGCCCTGCTTCCCACTGCAGGAGCAGTACAAGGTCCCCACCTCCCAGTAGCTAAGGGGCAGGACTGGAACAGGGCTTATCCCACTTGTCTCTACCCAGGGCTTTGAATCTTCAGGAAGTGTCTCAAAGACATGATGATATAGTGGAAAATGTCCTCCCAAAGATACCCACACCCTAATCCTTTGAACTTGTGAATATTACCTTATAAGGCAAAATAAGTGTTTGTAGATGTCATCAAATTTAGGATTTTCAGATTAGGAGATTATGGTGGCTTAGTCAGAGGGCCCCAGTGCCACATATCTTTATAAAGGGGAGACAGGAAAATTTCACACCCACAGAAGAGAGGACAGTGACGTGACCACAGAGGCAGAGATTAGAATGATGCAGCCACAAGCCAAGGATTGCTGGCAACCACCAGAACCTGGATAAGGCAGGGAAGGATTCTATCCTAGTGCCTTCAGGAGAATACATTCAGACCAAAGCCTCAGTGGTTCAATCCAGTGACACTGGCTTTGGACTTGTAGCTTCCAGAACTACAAGGAAATTCACTTCTGTTGTTTTAAGCCATCTTGTTTCTAGTAATTTGTTACAGAGGCCATAGGTAACTAATACAGACATCAAGAAAACTTAGAATTCTTTCAGGGCATTGGAATCCAACCACCTAGAGTATATATATTAACCCTAGCTTACAGTTCTGAGTTCAGACCGTGCCTATGGTACTCCCTCACCTATGGTCCCCTCCTTCAACCTTCATCTTCAGCCTTTCCATTAAATTCAAGGGCTCCCTGAAATCCCTACAGTATTTGCCTTTTCTGATTTTAGGGAGCCATGGTGGCTTCAGTTGTTTGCCATAGTAGGTAATAAACTCCACATGACAGAGCTGTTGGGAGGATTTAGGACAAGCTGTGTTTGGGCACAACAGACACACAATAAATCAGAGTTCACAAACTGATGGCCTATATTTAGCCCACAGGGTATATTTTTTTCCAAAGTTCAATTGGTTGCCAACATTTATAAAGCAGGAGATCTCCCATGAAAGACTGAATTTCCAGCTTCTCTAGAAAAAAAAGGCAGAAAATGTTCTCAACACTGAACTCCATGTTCTCTTGGCAATAATTGGCTGGCCTTTCTGAACACATACTTATAATCTCACCGCAGTCCCCACCATGCCCTTTGTTTTACACTCAGATTATTTCTCTCATTTCATTAATTGTTCAGTACCTCTAGGCTTCCAAATCTGCAATCCTTGCTATAAGCTTTTCTTCCACAGAATAAAGGCAGGACACCAGACCTAGGCCAGGACTGGGTTCTGGTCTAAGGCCTAGTTTGTGAGGTCCTTTGTTTATAACACTCAGCCTCCCCAGAAATCCTTCATCCTCCCCATTGGCTAGCCAAAAATGCCCCTTCCCTTGTGAAGTCATCTTCTCCTCTTCCTTCTACACCCTCGTAGTGCCTACCCACTCCTATCCAGGTTTGCCAATTACACCAGTTCTATCAGTTTTCCAGATAAACTCTTTATATAAAGTCCTTGCATTCTTGCTGGGAGAATTAAATTGAATTGGCACAGGAGTAGCCAGTCAATAAATATGGAAAAGGGAGGAGAAGAAAAGGAGGGAGAAGGGGAATAGAGAGAGAGGAAGGCAGGGAAAGAGGAAGGAAGGTAGAGGGAGGGGGGAGAAGAAGAAGGGAGAGGGAGGAGGGCCACTGACCGAGGTTCCAGCTGAAGCAGACACTATCCAGTCAATTCGTCCCATTTAGCCCTACTAGTACCATCACAAGATATTTGTAATTATTGGCCTCATTTTTCAGATAACTCAGAAATATGATCTCATTTTCCCACATGAATGATATAGTGATTTGAACCCAAGTGTGTTTGGGAGACAGGATTCAGGCACAGAATACTGCTTGGTTTCCACTTGTTTGGTGTAGGGCAGATTTCTACCTATTTTTCAAGACTGACTAGTTGTTTGCCTGTAACTCCCTACTCATTCATATATTTTCCTTCCTTTTGCCCCCACCCCCATTAGTTTCCACATTATCTTCTCCCTAATTTCCTGTTGCGATGTCTCTCCTTTCTCACTTGTTTCCTTTTCCCTTACTGAGAAGTGGGGGCACCCAGTGCAGCAGTGATGCTGATGTTCCCCTGTCCAACTCCTGGGCTGCCTCTGTGGCCCAGGGAGGTGGGGGAGGCTGCTCTTCCTTCCCCTCCTTCCTGCCATTCCTATAAGTTCTGCTCTTCAGAGGAGTTTCCTGGAAGAATTCATTGGGTTTCCGAGAAAACATTTCTGGTCACCTTCTCTTTAAGTGACTTTAACTCATGACTTTTGGTGTGTTAATTAGCTTCAGGTGCAATCTTTGCATATCTGCATTTAACATTTGAATGTGTCCACCAGAATGTGTCCACCCGAGAGGCCAGCAGCTGCATGGGCACAGGCAAAATCATCAAGATGACACAAATGGCCTTTTGAGTGGCCCTCAAGTGGGAGGCAAGGGACTTGTGTCCCTTTCCCTCCACTGTCTTGGGGCAGGTCCTTTTCTTTGTCTGGTCTTGAATCTTCCCATGAAAGGAGTAATAACTTCCTTGGCTTTTGGGTGAAATTATATTAGCTCCTTGGGGTAAACTAAAAGACTTCAGAGGTAATAGACCTGTACTCAGGCAGGATACCTTGAGTAAGGAAAGTAACGTCCCCAGCAGAGAGACTGGCAAGCGTCAGCCTTGCTGGGCCGTTATGAGGGTAAAGTGAGATAAAATATATGACAGCCACTATCACTTAATGCCTTAGCCTCCCTGGCCTTCAGCTTCTTCATTGGTAAAATCAAAATCATAGCTCCTGCTTTACTCATTCAACAAGTGTTTATTGAACCAAATAATGCAAATACAAAAATGAATTCACCAGACAGTTTCTAGCTTCTCAGAGACCACAGTTTGAGGTTTTTCATTATTTGTCCTTTCAAGAAATATTTTTACAGAACATTTACTGAGTAACAGGCTGCATAATGGGTATTAGAAATACTATGGTTAATAAAGCAGATTCAAGGCTCGGCGCCTGTGGCTCAAGCGGCTAAGGTGCCAGCCACATACACCTAAGGTGGCGGGTTCGCATCCCCAGCCCGGGCCCACCAAACAACAATGATGGCTGCAACCAAAAAATGGCCAGGCGTTGTGGCGGGCGCCTGTGGTCCCAGCTACTTGGGAGGCTGAGGCAGGAGACTCGCTTGAGCCCAGGAGTTGGAGGTTGCTGTGAGCGTGATGCCATGGCACTCTACCCAGGGGGATAGCTTGAGGCTCTGTCTCAAAAAAAAAAAAAAAATAAAGCAGATTCAATTCCCAACTACTTGCAGAATTATAGCTTAGAGAAAATATAGTAAAATAATCTAGTGAAATGCTGATATATGCCAAGTCTCAATAAATAAGTTATCTGGTTGTTAATCAGAAGCTATGTATGTGGGTTGGGTGTCTAGTGGACCCCAATCTTGGACAGTGGTCAGCAAGGGAGATGGTGCTGGGGAAATCATGAAACTTACACCAAACTTAGTGCATAAAACGGGAAGCCTGTATGGGCATAAACTGTTTCATGTGCCTGGTGGCAGCATGAAAACAATGCAGCACCTGTTCTGTTTCCTGGGATCTTTTTATTGGGTACCTAATAGAGTATATGTGCAAGAATGGCAGCAGTCAAGGTTAAAAATGAGAGAGGGGAGAGTACAGCCCCCTGTAAGATTGGGTAAAGGATAAACAGTGACATAGGGCAATGGAACATCTGAAGCAGTCAGATAATGGTGCAAGAGGGAGAGAGAGGGCAGAGAGCAAGCCTCATCTCCTCAGGCAGACATCTCAGCTTCTTTAGCCTAAGCTACTGGTTGATGGCCTCAGTTTGCCTGCACTGCTGATTTGCCCATGGAGGGATAGTCATGCAGACGTTCTTCTGACTGAGCACCTTTAGACTCCTTTCTCCACAATTAGGAGTACAGGGGTGGCCCACCTGTGGGCTTTACCCTGTCTTTTGAAAGGCCCAGGAGGTCTCAGCCTATCTATTCCCACATATGTGTAGCTTAGAAAAAGTTAATTCATAAAATGTGGAACATTAATGATTTCTTAACACATGAAATTTTTTTGGTACACAGGAGCTTTTAAACTATAGGGATAGTCCAAAAAATGAAATATTTAGATGTACACTTACTTAACAAAACATGGGCAAGATCTATATGCTAAAAATTACAAGATGCTGATAAAACAAAACAAAGAAGACTTAAATGAGTGGAGACCGAAATTAGTGGAGAGGCATACTAGACCTGTTCATGGACTAGAAGACACAACATAGTAAAGATGTCAATTCTTCTCAAAGTGATCTGTAGGTTTTATACACCTCCTATCACAATCCCAGACAGGAAAGTTTTCTATAAATATAGACAAGCTCATTCTAAAATTTATATGGAAATTTGCAGGCCCTAGAAGATCTGAAACAATCTCGACAAAGAAAAACAAAGTGGGACAAGTTACTCTACTCTATATTAAGGCTTACTATATAAGTACAGTAACCAAGACGTGTGATATTGGTGCAGGAATAGAAACATAGATCAATGAAATAGAATAGAGAACCCAGAAATAGACCCATACAACACGTTCAATTGGTTTTTGACACAGGTGCAAAAGCAATTCAAAGGAGGAAGGATAGACTTTCAACAAATGGTGCTGGGGCAATTGGATATCCACAGGCAAAAAATTCACCTTGACTTAAGCCTCATACCTTGTACAAAAACTAATTCCAAATGGCTCACAGACACTGTGATAAAGCATAACATTTTTGAAAAGGAGAAAATCTTTGAAAGGTAGGGTGAGATGAAAAGTTCTTGATGCAAAAAGCACAATTCAAAAAAGAAAAATGATAAATTGAACTTCATCAAAATTTAAAACTCTCTCCAGAAGTCCATGTGAAAAGGATAAAACATAAGCTGCAGACTGAGAGAAAATATTTGCAAACCATATATCCAAAGAAGGACTAGTATCTAAAATAAGCAAAACTCAGCTGTAGAAAAACCAAACAAGTTAGCAAATGGTCAGTAAACATGAATTCAGATATTTCATTGAAGAGGATTTGCAGATGGCAAATAAGCACCTGAGTAGAGGTTCATCATTATCAGCTATCAGGGAAATACCCATTAAACCACAATGAGATGTCACTAGCCATCTATCAAAATGGCTAAAATAAAAAATAGTGAAAAACACCAAATATTGGTAGAGATGAAGAGAAAACAAATCACTCACATATTGCTGATAGGAATGCACAATTGCATAGCCATTCTGGAAAACAGTTGGATAACTTACAAAATTATCATGCAATTACTACATGATTTAGGCATTTATCCCAGAGAAGTGAAACTTATGTTTACACAAAATCCTGTATAAGAGTGTTCTTAACAGTTTGATCCACAAAAGTCAAAAACTGTAAACAAGTCTTAAACAAATGTTGAACAGGTTTTTCAGTGGGTGAAGGGTTAAATAAACTGCAGTATATACATATCATAAAGTACTATGCAGCGATAAAAAGGAATGAACTACGACTGATACATGTGGCAAACTAGAAGAATCCCCATGGAATTACATCACAATTTTAAAAAATCCTCAAAGCTTACATACTCTTTGATTCCATGTCTATGACATTTTGAATTGTCAAAATTTCAGAATAGAAAATAGATTAGTGGTTTCCAGGAGTTAGGGAGAGTAAGGGTGAGGTTTAGAGAAGTAGAGGGCACCAAAGGTCAACACAAAGCTCCTTGTAGTTTTAGAATTCTTCTGTATTTTTTTTTATTTCAGATTAATATGCGGGTACAAATGTTTAGGTTACACTGTTTTCATTTCTAAGGTAAAGTTCAAGTTGTGGTGATAGGTTACACAAACCTACACGTGTAACAAAATTGTTTAGAATTAAACATGCACAGAGAGAAATGAGGATAAGTAAAATGAAGTCCAGATAAGACCAGATAGATCAGAAAAATCATTCTGAAATATAATCTTTTGATGCATTTCTTCCTGGTCTGTGTTTTCTACATTTATATGAAAAAAAAAATGTGAGGGATGGGGCTAGATATCTCACCTTCTGTGACATCAGAACTCAATGCTCACAGGATGCCTGGTGACCAGAGGTGGGGGAGGGGAAGGGTGCCTATCTGCCTGTCTAGTGGAGGACTTCATTCCACCCAGGCAACCTTACCTGAGGCCATGGTGATCCAGGTGGGCAGCAGGGGCCGAGTGGCAGCTCAGCTACTTGAACAGAGAAGCAACGGCCACTGCGAGGACAAGAAGCAGGTGAGACCAGGCCAGGTGCATGCTGCTTTCTTCTCATTTGGGCTCCCTTTACCACTCCAGACAGGCTGTAAGGCCCTCAAAGTCCAGAACAGGTCTTGGACCCAACTCTCCCTGGAGTCCACCCTCATGGAGCACAGTGTAGGGGCTTAGATACGTCTCATGGAAGCCATTGCTGTCCTACCTTATGTCATTCTCCTCACTGCCCACAGGAAGTCTGTTTCAGGAGTGCTGGGGGTTTTGTTTCTTTCCTACTGAATCCCTGGTGCCTAGAATGGTGCTTGGTGCATAACAGGTGATGAATGAATTAGCTAAAATAAATAGGCTAATGCTCTTAAAATGGAGAGATCCCTGAGGATGGATGATTCCTTCTCAGGACTCAGGGTTGAAATCCCTCAACCTCATGTGGAATTGTGTCAAAATGGAAAGCATTAGCATTCACTGTGCATAGCCTGGTGCTTCCACATCCCCTTTCTTTCATAACTTAAAACATTCCTGAGAGGCAAATGCTATCAACCTCATTCACAGGTGGGTGTAATGAGGCTCAGAGAGACAAAACGACTACACAGCTGGGACATAATCAGGATTTGAAACCACATCCATCTGATTTCAGAATCCTCCAACATCTTGTCCCTCTGATAGAACAGCCCTGAGCAAGGCTGACACTGTGCTCCACTGGCCTCCTGTTGGGGGAAGAGATGGGAAGGGGTGTAAATGGAGGCTGGGAATCTCAGCCAGTGCTTGAAAACCATGAAAAGGGGTGAGATTTTATTCTCACTATAGTAAGAAGGTCTTAAAGTGTTTTAAGCAGAGCAATGAATGACTGACCTTTACTGTACATGTTCTCAAAACACTCATTCACTGTTTTGTTTACCTGACAAGCACCAGGTAAAGGTCTCTTATGATATGTTGGACCTCTTAGCACATGGTGGGGGCCTTGATGAGCACCCATCATTCTATAGTTTTCCCAAGAAGTGTTCCACAAATACCAAACCTCAGGAATGCTTCCTTTAGGAAAAAATAGCAAGAGTTCTGTGGTTTAGGGACCACTATATAAAAGAGTTCTGTGGTTTAGGGACCACTATCTACCCTCTATGCATTTCCTGTCCCCGCTTGGAGATTTACACGGCTCATTCACATAACATGGACTCTGAGACGTCCACTCGCAAGGAAATCCACTGTGCTTTGTTTACCACAGCGTTTCTCAAATAGATTCTACCACTGGTTCCCATATTTTCTTTTAGAAAAACCTTTCAGCATATTTCAAAATCCATTTTACAGAAGAATAAACTGAGGCTCAGAGACAATAAATGGTTCTGCTCAGGCACCAAGATAGCACAAAGAAAAGGACTAAAACTTAATCCCAGTCCATGCTTCTCTCTTTGCCTCCACACAGCACAGCATAGAAAGCCGGCAGCAAGGATGCTGGGGAAGAAATCAACCTAGAAAGCACGTTGACAGAGGCCTGGTTAAAAAAAATAGAAGAGTAACCAGATCACAAAATATGCATCAGCCATTTTAAAGAATGAGTGTCTGGGTGTTGCCCATGAAAAGACTCCTAAGGAATATTGTTAAGAAAAAGTACCCGAATCTTAAATGTACAGTGCAATGACTTTTGCTTTGGATATATAAAGCTAGGCCACCAGCACAATAGCACTTTTCTAGCACCTCAGAAGGCTCCTTTGCGCCCTGGCCCAGATGGCATCCCATGCTCATAACCGTGATTCTGATTTCTATCATCAAAGATGAGTCTTGTTCTTTCTTGAACTTCATGTTAATGGAATCAGACCGTGTGTACCTTTGTATCTGGCTTCTTTCACTTACCATTGTATCTGTGAAATGCAACCCTGTTCTTGTTGTGTAACTCATTTTTGTTTTTTAAAGTTAGTAATAATAATAATATAGCTGTTAGCATACATAAAGAAAACTAGGGGAGAGACAAATTAGACAAATCTTTTATCTTCTTTGTTGTGGTAGCAGGTCTAAATCTTGCTTCACAAATTTGGGTAAGAAATGTATTATTTTTATTGTTTGTTATTATTATTTTATAATTTAAGAAATGTATTATTTCTATAAGGCAAACTAAATATGACCCAGCCCAAATCTAGTGATTTGCAGCAAAATTTGATGTTAGTCAGTATGTACACATACACACACATATATTTGAAAAATGAGAAAAATTTAAAAGCAATGACCAAATTTTCCAAATTAGAGGGCAGAAAAAGAAAAATTAAACTCAATAGTAGAATGAAAGACATATTAAATTATACATTAATAAAATATATAGCAGACAAATAATGAAATAAAGAAGTCATTTTTGAAAATACTAATAAAATTGGTAAACTTCTAATTTTTAAAAAACCATAAAAGAAAACACATATTATTGGGCAGTGCCTATGGCTCAAAGAGTAGGGAGCTGGCCCCATATACTAGAGGTGGTGGGTTCAAAATTGGCCCTGGCCAAAAACTGCAAAACAAAAGAGAAAGAAAACACAAATTATTAATTATCAAGGATGAAAGAGGTAAAACTTCTGAAATAAAAACAAAAGGCAAATATGAGCATGAATTCTTAAATAAAAGAATAAAAGAAGTCTCCTTCTTCCTCTATCTCTTTTCTTTATAATTTTGTTTAAGTGAAAGAGAGACAGATATCACAACAGTTCCCACAGGCATTAAGACAATATTAAGGTACTATTAGGAACAACTTGATGCCAATATATATGTTAACTTAGGTGAAATGGACAAACTTTTTAGATAATACAACTAACAAAGAAATGGAAAGTCTTAATAACTACAGGTCCAAAAGTTTTCATCAATAAATTCTATCAATCACTCAAGACAAAAACAATATCAATCTTCCATAAGTTCTTCATAAAATAAAGGAGGAAGAAATTCTTACCAACTCACTTTAAGGGGGCAACATAATCTTGGTCCCAAAACATAACAAACAAATAGGAAAAAATTCAAACCAATCTCTCATGAATGCAGATTCAAAAAAAAAAAAGAAGCCCTCAACAAAACAGTAGCAAATAAAATGCAACATGATATAAAAAGGGTAATGCACCATGAACAACTACAGTTTACTGAGCAAGCTCACAGTTGGCTCAATATTCAAAAGTCAATTAATGCAATTTAGCACAAAAAAGGAATATTCATATAATCACTCAGTGAATACAGAAAAAGTATTTCACGAGTTCCACACTCATTTGTGTTAAAGTTCTCATAAAACTAGGAATACAAGGAAACTTCATCCAGCTGTAAAGGCAGTAATAAAAAATTAACACTGCATTCTTTCCCTCTAAGATATGAAAAAGATAATGATATTCAGTTTTAACATTTTACTGGTGGTTCAATACACAAGACAAGAAAAAAAGACTGATGATTTTTTTAAAGATAAAGACTAGAAAGTATAAGATAAACTTTCTTCATAGACAACTCAATTTTCTATATATAAAATCCTAAACTCTATCAAAAAAACTATTAAATTAAGTCACAAGATAAAAACTCAACTGTATTTCTATAGACTATCAACAAATAATTGGAAAATGAAAATTTTAAAATATTATTTATAATATCACCAAAAACCATGCAACACTTTGCAAAGGTGTGCAAGGTCTCTATATTTGAAAACTGCAAAACATTATTTATATAAATGAAAGAAAAAAACCAATGAAGAGATATACCATGTTCATGGATTATAAGACACAATATTTTTAAGACATTATTCTTACCCTTTGGACTATACATTCAACATAATATCGATCAAAATCCCCATAGGTTTTCTTATAGAAACAGAAAAAGATGATTCTAAAATGTATATGAAAATGCAAAAGATGTAGAATAGTCAAAACCAATTTGAAAAAGAACAAAGCTGAAAAATTTACACAATCTGATCTCAAGTCTTATTATAAAGCCATATTAACCTAGTTGATCTGGTATTCTATAAGACCAGATATATAAATCAATGAAACAGAACAATGACAATGAAGTCATTATGGACAGAACTATGTCCCCCAACATTCACATGTTGAAGCCCTAATCTCCAAAGTGACTCTATTTGGGTATCAGGCCTTAAAGGAGGTAATTAAAGTGAAATGAGGTCATAAGACTAGGACCCTAATCCCATGGGACTGATGTCCTTATAAGAAGAGAAGAAATACCAAGGATTTGCAAGCACAGAGAAAAAGCCACTTGAGGATACAAAGGGAAGGCACCACTTGCAAGCCAAGGAGAGAGACCTCACTAGAAACCAATCTGCCAGCACCTTGATGTTGGAATTTTCAGGCTCCAAAACTGTGAGAAAATAAATTTCTATCATTTAAGACACCCAATTTTGGCTTGGCGCCTATAGCTCAACCGGCTAAGGCGCCAGCCACGTACACCTAAGGTGGCGGG
>NW_003852398.1:5310652-5324610 GCF_000181295.1 Otolemur garnettii | reverse complement strand
AAGTGTCACTGTCAAGGCCAGTGCTAGACTTTTTGCCACCACTATAAAATATAAATAATACTAGTACTGTCTGCTAAATTCAAGAAAATTTATGTATTTATGAAATAAATAAATAAATTACTTACCTAAATTATCTGAATAGCTGATTTGTTGACATTGATCCTGGATTTCAGGTTCTTGGTCTAGGCCATCTGATGAATGAATTGACGGACCACAGGCTCAACAAGAGATCAAGATTTAGCAGCTGGGTGCCTGTGGCTCAAGTGGCTAAGGCGCCAGCCACATACACCTAAGGTGGTGGGTTCAAATCCAGCCCGGGCCCTCCAAACAACAATGACGGCTGCAACAACAACAAAAAAAAGAGTCAGGCATTGTGGTGGGCGCCTGTGGTCCCAGCTACTTGGGAGGCAGAGGCAGGAGACTCACTTGAGCCCAGGTTTTGGAGGTTGCTGTGAGCTGTGATGCCACAGCACTCTACCTGGGGGGACAGCTAGAGGCTCTATCTCAAAAAAAAAAAAAAAAAAAAAAAAAAAAGACACCCAATTTATGATATCCTGTTATTACATTCCTAACAGAGAGTAATACAGGTTTAGTGTTGACATAAAGATAGATACATAGAACAATAAAACAACAGAATCCAGTAACAGACCCACATAATACATGGTGTATATATTTTTTACAAAGACACCAATGTAATTCAATGAGGAAAAAATTAATCTTTTTAAACAAACAATTCTAGAACAAGTGGACACCTATATGAAAAAAAATCTCAATCCCTACTTCATCATGTACAAAAATGAATTCAAAATGGATCATATGCCTAAATGTAAAAGCACAAACAATAAAATGTCTAAAGAAAACAGGTCAAAATCTTCATAACCTCGAAGTAGGCAAATTTTTCTAGACCGTGCACAAAAAGTACCACCACAAAAAGAAAACTTTGATGAACTGGACTTCATCAAAACTGAAACCTTTTAATTTTCAGAAGATACTGGCAAGAAAATGAAAACATAAGCCACAGACTTAAAGAAAATGCAGTACAAATATCCCTCAAAGGACTTATATCTAGAATACAGGGAGAAAAAAACAATTACAGCTTAATAAGAAGATGACAGTTTGATAAAAAATGAGCAGAAGACTCAAATGGACACGCCACAAACATTATATATGAATTATGGTGGTCAAAAAGCAAATGACAAAATGTTCAACATCACAAATCATTAGGAAAATGCATACAAATACTAGATGGAGATATCACTAGCAATAGAATGCCTAAAATTAAGATTGACTATACCAAGTGTTGACAAACAAGTGGAGCAACTAGAACTTTTCGTGACTTGCTGGTAGGAATGTAAAATGGTACAAATATTTGGAAAACAGCTCGGTGTTTCTTAAAAAATTAAATATACACTTACCATATGACCTAGTGTCTGCATTTCTGGATACTAACCCAAGAGAAATAAGAATATATGTCCACTCAAAGATGTGTACATGAGTGTTCATAGACTTTTATTCTTAATAATCCCAAATTGGAAACTATGTAAAAGTCCATCAACAGATAAGGAGATTAACTGTTATTTTTATACACTATAAGTATTCATCAATGAAACACTAACATAATATGTAATATAAATAACTTATCAATAAAACTGAGCACCTAAAACCATGGAGGCATCTCAGAAACTTTACCTTAAGCAAAAAAAAAAAAAACAAACTAAACACAAAAGCATATATACTATGTCATTCCATTTATATAAAGTTATGGAACAGGAAAAACTATTCCATAGTGACAGAAGGCAGATTGATTCATGATTCTGGCACAGTGGTGGTAAGGAGGGAATTGACTGCAAAAGGACATGAAGGAACTTTCTAGAATACTAAAAGAGTTCTAAGTCTTGATTGGGGTGATAGTCCACAGGTAGAGAGAGACACTTGCAAAACTCATCAACCTCACATTTTAAATGTGTGCGTTTTGTTGCATGTAATTTATACCACAATAAAGTTGATTCCTTTTAAAGATCAATTAAAATGAAAAAAGTTTTAATGAGGCAAAGATTGAGAAAAGAGGTGGACCTTCCCTCTCAGAAAGGAGAAAGGAGGGAAAACACAAATGAAATGTCAGTAAGTTGCCAAGTTATCTATTTCTGCTATGTTTGTAGTAAGTGTGTGTGCCTCAGAAAATTAGGGAAAAAAATCTCTAAAAACTGTCTTACAGTGCCCCATGTCTGGCCCTCTGAGAGGGAAGCAGGAGGGCCTGGAGAGATTCACCCTCATGTTCCCCTTCCTCTTCCTCTTCCCAGACGCTGTTGGCCTTGCTGGTCTTGGTGTTGTACTTGGGCACAGGAATATCAGGTGAGCATTCCGGATTCTAAAAAAGGAGCCACTGGGTCCACATAGAGTCTAGTGGAGCATTCTGGTTTCATGGTAAGGGGACCTCCATAAGCTTCCTTCTCCTAGTCCCCCCTCCCCCCCACTGCATCCCACTGGGATGACCAACCAGGTTTATTTCAGTTACCACTCATTTACCCTTAAGAGATGATTTTTGTGTGCATTTCAGGAAGAAGCTGGGAGATGTCAGAAAGAATCAGAGAGTGTAAATGTTACCAGAATCCTGTGATTTCTCAGGTAACATATTAAGCAAAGTACTGAGGGGACCACTGAGATGAGGCAATCTGGGAAGGTTCCCCAGAGGCAGGCTGGATCACGAAGGATAAGTAGAAGCTGGCCAGGTGGAACAGGTGGGGATAGGTTCTGGAAGCAGAACAAATAGCATGTGCAAGGGCCCAGGAAACCTTTTGAAGACAGTGGCAAGGTGGTCCTACATGAAAAAGTTCAAGATGCAACTTTGATGTCTGCCTTTCAGGGTCTTGAATATCAGACCAGTGAACCCTCAGAAGAGCCAATAAGGGTCATCAGGACCTGGTTGAAGGAGAATTTGCATGTCTTCTTGGAGAAGTTAGAGAAAGAGGTGCGAGAGCTGGAGCAGCTAGTGCGAGACCTGGAATTGTGGCTGGATGCTCTTCTGGGAGAGTCACAGCCCTACCCAGAAGAGCCCTGCTGTGCCCACAAGAGCCACATGTGAAGGGTGGGACTGGGGCCTAGGTGGGGAGGGTTTCCAGGGGGCTCCTTCAAGCAGGACTGAGCTCTGACACTTGAAGTTCAAGGCAGGGCAAGAAAATAAAGTAGTTGGGAAACAAAATCTGCTGTTCTCATTTGTGAATGCTAATAGAAACAGCCTTAGGAGGACACCGGAGCCCTGCTGAGATGTCCTCCCCTCACTCCATGAGAGTGAAACACTGGAAGTGAGCTGGCTTCAGAGCTAGCCATGGGTCCCAGATTCTTCTCATCTACTTACTTGAGACATGGTATAAATCTTAACTTCTCTGAGACTTGGTTTCCTCATCTGGAAAATTCAAAAACCCCACGGTTTGCCTCAGTCACAGAGTGTATCTAGAGTGTGTATATAGCATGCCTGGCATGTAGGAGGGACCTGAGAAACATCTCTTCCTTTCTTACACCCCTCTTCTTTCCTTCCTGGGATGCTGCAGTTCTGGCTAAGCATACAGATATTATGGGGCACTCGATCCTCTAGCTCTGCTGGTAGAAGCATAAGGTACTAAAATCCCTGTGCAGGGCAATTGGGCAAGAGCTATCTAACAGACAAATGTATTTGCCATGTGACTCAGCAATCTGCTTTGAAGAATTTATCCCACAGCTAGCTATACTTGCATATGTGTAAAATTAGTCACCCCAATTTCACTTATAATAGCAAAAAAAAAAAAAAAAAAAAGGAAACAACCCAAAGGATATCAGTAGACTCTAGTTAAATAGGTCATGATACATCCAGATAATGAGCTGCCAAATAGCTATAAAAGAGAATGAGGAGCCTTACTGCTATGGTCTGAAAGTTGGTGTCCCCTACAAGTTCATATGTGGGAACCTAACACCCAATGTGATAGTGTTAAGAGGTGGAACAGTTAAGAGGTGATTAGGTCATGAGGACTCTGCCCTCATTAATAGGATTTGTGCCATCATAAAAGGTGCTTAAGAGAGACTGTTTACCCCTTCCACCATGTGACATAGCTAGAAGATACCATCTATGAGAAAAGGGCCCTGACCAGGTGCTTTGATCTTGGACTTCCCAGCCTCCAGAGCTATGAGCAATAAATTTGTATTGTTTATAAATGACCCAGTATTAAGATATTTTGTTATAATTGCCTGAATGGACTAAGACACTTTTCTTGTACTGATATTTAAAAGCCTGCAAATTATGTTGTTAAATGAAAAAAAAAATCAAGATGCTCCAAGGGGGCAGGGGTTAAAAATATGTATTTTGCTACTATTGATGATGATGATATTATTAAGTGTGCCAAAAAACTCTAGAAGGATACAAACTTGGGGGTGAGGGGACTTGAAACTGGGCAGATACGTGACAAGGTTGGAAGGGAAATTTTTCACTGTACACTTTTCATACTCTTTGTTTTCAAATATGTGAATGTTTTGCCTGTCCAAATATTTCTGAAAGATAAAATTATCTACATTTTGCTTGCAGATAGGACTGGAATATAGTGTATACAAGCAAAAATAACACTATTCTCATGATTAAATTATGAAGGGCTTAATTTTTTTGAGTAATTCCAAGAAAGTAATTCCTTTCTTTTGATTGATTTGTTTTGATTAAACAATGATAATTATTATCACTGTGATCTTCTCTTTTTCCTTTTACCTCCAGGAAACTAGGAGTTTAGTTGTTCATTACTGGAATTGTATCCATGTCATTGTTTGGGGTTATTTAGTCCCCTTTCTAGGACTTCTTTTGTTTTCTACTTTGATGAAGTTATCACATATGTGCCAATTACTAGAACTGCCTCAAATGTTTGGAAAGTCATAAGGGTTCCCATTAAACTAATCTCAGAGGATATCTGACTAATAGGGATAGCACAGCAAATTTTTTGTCAGGAGGAATTAATCAATTGCCACTGGGGATGGAAAAAGTCTTTGCAAATTATAATCCAATTTTTCTACTTTGAACATTCAACCAGGGGTGGGATCCAGAATCTTGTTTTGTTGTTGTTGTTGTTTTGGCCACGGACGGGTTAGAACCCACCACCTCCAGTATATGGGGCTGGCACCCTACTCCTTGAGCCACAGGCACCACCCAGAATCTTGGGTTTTTTGTTAGCACTTATTTCAGCAAGCATTCTATGGAAGGGCCTGATGGATATTTCCTAGCATTTATAGTTCCATATTACGATATAGGGTTGCAGTAAGCTTATGTTTATATAGCATATTATATATACTTAGGTATTTTATGTTATATATAAATATATTGATAAAATATATATTTTATATATGTATGTAAAATTAAGGGGGAACACATAAAAAAATGGAGCTTAGATCCCCAAGGAACCAAACCACCCTTATGGATATTAGAGCCTTTTAGCTACCTGGATACCACCTCCCAATCCATGCTCCTCAATACACAGGGCCTAACAGGGCAGCCCATGCTGGTGTGGGCCCTCAGCCCATCAATGGTAGTTACTTTTGTTACATTAGCTTGTGAGCCCAATAAAAATAGCCATTTAGGGTAATTCAGGAAATGAGGGTTTATTGTAGTGCAATAAAGAAGCCAGAATTTTCCTGAAGTACCTGGCTTCAGCACCCAGCTCCAGGAATTCCTGGAGCATCCCTCTAGCACGCCATCTATACCTTGATGCACCATTCTCTAGCATCCACTTCCCTTCATATGTCTGCCCCATCTCTTGTTGCTTTCAAGTCTTGTGTCTCTTCTTCAACTCAGCACCTCCACTTCTGACTCCTCATAACTCGTCTTGCTCTTAACCCCCTATGGTTGCTCATTTTCCCATGGCCTTCCAACTTCTACTGACCATGTGATTCTGCCCACATTCCCCAGGTCACATACAGAGGGAGAGGGCAGGATATGACTAACCACACCATTAGCTAGAACCTCCTGTGCCACACCAGGCTCTACATCAGCCTGCCTTTGGGATGACTTTGGGGTCAACCAGAGCTGAAGGACAAGGGGAAGATCAAATACTCCAGAATAGAGGTACCCCCTACAGGAAATAGCCCAGAGCCTTTCTGTCCCAGGGGCTCTGGGCTGTGCTATGAGGACCTGACTTATCACCCAAGGTCCTCAGGAGTGTGGCAGATCCCAGACATGATGTAGGGCCAGTGTGAAGGGAGATAGCTGATAACAGTTGCTGAGAATGAAGTGGGAGGTACTTGACCACCAGAGTCATCACAGGTAAGTGCATCAGCCTGCAGCCTCAAAATCACAAAATTAGTCACAATCATAATTGGGGGATATTTTACTCTCTGTCTTCCATTTCTGGGTGTGAAAATCAATACAAATTACACACTTAAAAGGAAGCTCATGACTACCTTTTATGACTTTGAAGTCTGCTATCATTTCATAGAAGTTAGCAAAATATTGCCCAGTAGACAGATTAAGGAGCTCACTTTCATATGGACAAAGTACATTTCCCTTTGGGCAAGAAAATGTCTTTTGCTTGAGAAAGCCACTATTCATAGCTCTTTCCATTCAATCGAGAAATATTTATTGGGCCATGCATGTGCCAGCCCCTGGTGGATAACAAATTTATAGGCTAATGGGAGAAACAAATAAAAAACAAGTGGAAAAGTCAAGACAAGGTAATTTCAGAGGATAACAAACAAGAAGACCACTTAGCAAGCCACTTCAGTTTTCCAGACGAGAAATGGAGGCTTGGGGTGGAGCGCTGGCTTGGAGCTGGCAAGAAGTACAGAAAATCAGGATACAGTTGGAAAGTACTACTAATCATCAACCTGACTGAGGGAGCTGGGTCTAGACAGCTACTTGCCAGGCCTTCTCTTTTCAGCAGAGAGGAAACATGAGCCGTGATGTCAGGTAGCCCATGAGGGTACAATGGAAGAGACAGGTTTGGTCTTGTTAAAGGGAAAGTGTCCAGTTGTGAAAATACCATGATTCCCAATTATCCACATTTCTTTTCTTTGTTTCAGGTACCTGGTACATGAGGTCAGCATCAGAGATAATTAAAAACTTACTAATTTTAATTGATGGTTTTTCCTCTACCTCCCTTTTGCCGTGTAGATAGATCGGGCAATGTTCCACATGCTCCCTTGGGTTCTTCTATTTGGCTAACACTAGTTTATTGTGGACTTTTCTTTTGTTTGTTTGTTTTATTGTTTTTGATCAGCTTCTTTTTTTTCTTCCTTTACCTTGCATAATGAGAGGAAAAAAACACAATCGTTCAGACATTTCACGTTTTAAAGATAAGAATCTGATTCTCTAGATAAAAATTGAATGAGGTAAAGGCTACTTATGTGTCAAGCATGTATATTTCTTAAGAACATAAAATTTATTAGGAAGGAATAATAACATTATGATAGCTGACAATTTAGAAGATGCTGCCCATGTTCCAGCACTGTTTTAGGGGTTTAGTCAAGCACTATTGTTATTTCCAGTTTATGAGGTGGAAACTGAGGCAGGGGGAGGGGATGGCATGGTTAAGTGAGAAGCTGGGGTTCAAAGCTGTCTGGCATCACAGCCCTCACACTAAATCAATGTTCTTCACAGCCTTCCCTTCATTGAGCAGCCAAGATAATGTTTTTTCTCTCTGGAAAAGTTCTCGCTTTATTGTTAAATAATCAAATGCCAGTTGAATTTATATGGCCATAAATATTCATTGCATGCTACTACATGTAGGGGACATGTATATGAAGAAGTAGAAATTGCCTTCCCTGCCCACTAGCTTGTCTTTCTACTGGGAAGCCAAGAAACAAAGATGGGAGAGATGGAATAACTATATTGATTTACAAGCCATTGGATGAAGTGCCAAAGGCACCTAATTAATTGCCAATGAACTGTATAAATATTTATTGGCCTAAGAGTTCAAGGACAGGATAGGGCACTTGAGTTGGCACTAACATGAAAATCTGTTAGAATAGCTATGCAAAACTTCTGGAACTTAAAACAGACTATGGCCAAGGGGAAAGTGATGAGAGATGAATGAAAGGGTATGGGGGCAGAGAAGGGTCACATCTCAGGTGTGAATGCTATGGCCCAGCCTCAACCTAAGGACCAGATCCCACATCTCAGTGAAGGATCTAAGGCCAGGCTTTCCAAAGGCCTTTGTGAGAATCGAGCTGGGAAAAAAAAACCCAAAAAACAAACAAACAAACAAAAAAACCCAGCTCTGATTAACAAGAATTTGAGCTCCATTGAGTCTATTCCAAAATCAGAACTATCCATTTCCTCTCTGCATGTCATATTTTTGATGGTGTCAAATAAAAATGTGGATTTAATTTGTTCCCTTAATCTACAAATTTGTTCAGTAAAATTGTGAAATGCACTAAATCCAATTTGGCTCCAATCTGGCTGTCAGGAGACAATTGAGGGTGATGGTAATAGAACAGAGGAAGACGTCTTTCCTGGGGCACCCAAATCCTTTCTGTTGTGACATTTCCATGAGGGAATGCATCCTTGCCTGAAGGCAGGGAAAGACAGAAGAAAGCTTCATTCAGATGCTGACACTGGCCTTCTCAGTGAAGTGGCTGTGCCCTTAGCAGAAAAGGCCTGGAGTCACCGCTGGGTTTTGGCCAAACACTTCTTGCCTCAGTTTCCTCCTCTGCTATGTGGGGACCTACCACCTCCTCTGAGCAGCTGCTGGGATGCTAAGGAGGTGTAATGACTGTAAGACAGAGTGCCCGAGAACTAGCAGGAGCTTACAACAAGGCAGCATCTAGTTCCCAGGCTCAGTTAAATTCAGGGGACATGGACTTTGTCTCACTCTCTCCATCTCCCAACTCAGCTTGTCTCTGGGCTGGCCCCATCCTCAGGCACGTCCCCACTGTGGGGGCAAGATGACCACAAGAGCAGCAAGCTCTCCTCTCACATCCTCTGAGCTTCCCCAGAAGAGAGAAAATGTTTCTGTCCCATAGCTGTGACAAAAGTCCTGCAATCAAGCTTCCGGCTCTCTCAGATTGCACCACAATCCTCATGGCAGAGGACATAGGCTGTGCTTGGCTAGACCTGTGTCACAGGCCCATCCCTCTAGCCAGGGACAGAATCCCTAGAGAAACTGGCTGCTACCAGAAAGGGGGGAATGGGTAAGTGAATAAATTACTTTGCTAAATTATCAATAATTACAAATCTTTATAATGCCATCATCCTCTGGTAGGGTATGCGTGCTCTCTTTGCTATACAACTTCATTTGGACCTTAGCTCATCTAGGCATTGACCTTCTTTCACACCCTCACATGTGGGGGGCCTGCTTCAGCAGACCTGATTTCTCTTGCCTTGGAGCCTAGATAAAGTACCCGTCAGAGAAGGAGGCATGAAAGAGCTGGAAGGACTGGGCAGTGGGGTCCAACAGGCCTGGTCCCAGCTCTGCCCCTCACCCGCACTTCGCCACCGTGTGACCTCAGGCAGGTCCCTGGACCTGTTCCACTCACCCATAAAATGGGGTATGTCTACACATCTCTCGGGCCTACTGAGCAGATTAAGTAATAAGAGCCACGTTTTATTTAGTGTTTACTATGCTCCAGGCGCTATTCTAAGTGTTTTACGGGCATGACCTTATTTAATCCTCACTGCACATCTACACGACAGTTACTGTCACTGCCTTCTCTGTACACGTAAGGAAACTGGGAAACAGGTACCTAAATATTCCAGGGTGCTACAGTCTGAAAGTGGAGTTGGGACGCAAACTCTGACAGACAAACTCCAGGGCCACGTGCTCAAACCCCACTCGGTGCGACTTCCGGATTACATGAGGTAATGTGCATGCAAGAGTCGTGTAAACTGTAACACACTATATAAATGTCACTCATTATTACTTCTCTCCTCCCACCCTGGCCATTAAAGCCATGAGGGACCTAATGAATTTACCATTGAGATATTTCTCACAGCTCTAGACTCAGTCCCTGAGCTTGCACTTCCTCCCAGCCTGCCCTTGACTCCAAGGCTACACTTAGAGACCCATCTAATTCCTTTCACTCTAGAGCAGTGGTTCTCAACCTTCCTAATGCCGCCATCCTTTAATACAGTTCCACATATTTTGGTGACCCCCCAACCATAAAATTATTTTCACTACTACTTCATAACTATAATTTTGCTGCTGTTATGAATCGTGATGTAAATATCTGACATGCAGGATGTATTTAGGCGACCCCTGTGAAAGGGTTGTTCAGCCCCCAAAGGGGTCGCGACCCACGGGTTGAGAACCACTGCTCTAGAGCATCAGCCAGGTCATTTCTTGGACGTGGCCAGTTATGTTCTAGAGAGGAGCTCAACGAAGCAAGGAAGATGGAGAGAAACCGAGGCACCCATTGAGAACTCTGGCAGGAGCACTTTTCTTGCACATAGGCATTCATGTGCTCGACAACTCTTCATGATCCCAAGGATGATCTGGAGTCATACTGGGTCGTATTAGTATTGTGGAGACCACAACCAACATGATATCCACCCTTATGGAGTTCCCCAAAAGGTGGGGCAGTCAAGCAAAACTCCTCTTCCTTGGATGTGGAAAGTGACTCCCCACACATCACATGTAATACGGAGCATGACGACGGCATGATGTCAGAACCCGCCTGCAAAGGTGGGTGTGAGCCACGGGCCAGAGGAGTCGAGCAGCTGCCACCAGTGCTGAGTACACACGAGCTGTGGTCACAGAAGTGAATACAGCCACCTCACTCCAGCTGGCGTAGAGCTCAGCGCTCAATACCGAATGACTGACTTGTCCCCTCCCTATGAGACAGTCTTTACTGTGGTTTCTCCTTTATTTTGCATATCAGAACATATCCTCCTTAGCAAAAATCCATGAAAAAAATGGAACAGAAAAGTATATATTTTTAAAATAGGAAGAGAATATAAACAGAAAGCAGCTTAGTGGTTGCGGGAGGCTGGTGGAAGGTGGAACTAGAGAGACAGCTTAGTGGGGACAGGGTTTCTGTCTGGGGTGACAAGGATGATGAAAACACTCTAGAATTAGTGGTGATAGCTGCACAGCATTCCAGCAAGAGAGCACGACCGCACTACCCAGGGTTAGCCAAAGCTATGTTTGATTTTCTTTTTATGCATGTTTTAAAATAGTTAAACTCATAACTGCATGTACAGTTTTGTGACCTCCTTTTTAAACTCAATGGTAGGTCATAAGCATTTTCCCCATGTCCTGCCCAACACTGTTGGGCATCAGGGTGTCTTTTTCTTCAAAAAACTATTCACTAATATTTACAAACACATGAGGGAAATGAAAAGTGAGCTTTAGATAGGGAGAAATTATTCACAATACACACTTGTATATCTGACAAAAGACTTGTAGCTAGAGTACATAAAGAACTTCTACAAATTGGCTCAGTGCCGATGGCTCAAGTGGCTAAGGCGCCAGCCACACACACCTAAGGTGGCAGGTTCGAATCCAGCCCAGGCCCGCCAAACAACAATGACGGCTGCAACCAAAAAATAGCCAGGCATTGTGGCGGGCGCCTGTAGTCCCAGCTACTTGGGAGGCTGAGGCAGGAGACTCGCTTGAGCCCAGGAGTTGGAGGTTGCTGTGAACTGTGATGCCACAGCACTCTACTCAGGGGGATAGCTTGAGGCTCTGTCTTCAAAAAAAAAAAGAACTTCTACAAATCAATAAGAAAAACGTTAACCGCTCATTTTTTTAAATGTGCCATAAGTTTGAAAAGAAACTTCAAAAAGAAGATAATAAAATGGACAATAAGCATGAGAAATGTGCTCAACATCACTGTTCAACAGGGACACGCAGATTATAAAATCCCAGGGAGATACGATAGTGATACCACACATTGACAAGGAAGGCAGAGCTCTGAAAATCTGGTGGGATTACAAAATTATACAGCTGCTTTGGAAATCAGCTTGGCAACTTATTATAAATACATACCTAGAGTATGTCCTCGTGATTCTGCTCCCAAGTATTTATCCAAGAGAAATGAGAACTAATGGCCACAAAAAAAAAAAAGAAAAACTTGCACAGAAATGTTCATAACAGCTTTAGTCATATAAGACAGTTACTGGAAACAACTTAAATACCTATAAGTAAATTGTGCTATATTCATACAGTAGAACACTATTCATACATTTTTTTGAAAAAGAATAAACTACTGGTACATACAACAGGATGAATGAGACCAGCCTGAACAACAGCGAGACCCCATTTCTACTAAAAAAAAAAAAAAAAAATTAGCTGGACAGTGAGTGGGTACCTGCAGTCGAGTTAGTTGGGAAGCTGAGGCAGGAAGATCACTGGAAAACAAGGGTCTGAGGTTGCTGTGAGCTAGGTCGATACCATGGCATGCTAGCCAGAGTGGGAGCATCTCTCTCAAAAAATAAAAATAAAGAGTACATACTGTATGATACGTCCATGTGAAACTCAAAATAAGGCAAAAATCAGTCCGTAATGATACAAGTCAGGATATTGGTTACTTTCAGGGGTAATGACCATGAAAGTGCAGTAGAGGCTTTGGGGTGTGTAATATTCCATATCTTGATCTGGATGATGAGGGCATGGGTATGTTCGCTTTGTGAAAATTCATCCATCTCTTCATTTAAGGTCCATACATGTGACCGTGTCATATTGAACATCGATTTAAAAGTTTAGCAAAATACAGCATATAAATATTATTAAAGTTCATGATACATACTGACAAATTACTTCTAAGTAGAATTGTACTAATTCCCCCCAGCAGTGTGTAAGAGGTGTGTTCCAATTAACCCTCCCAAATACTCAACATAATCAACTTTGAAAGACATTTCTTAGCTTTATCGTAACATGATTTTATCCAACAAGACAGCTACAATTGCTTCAGATCAAATCAATCTTTCTCTCTCTCTCTCCATTCCCCACTCCCCCTACCCTGGCCCGGGCCACAGAAAAAGACAGGAAGGGACAAATGTGAGATGAGGAAGGGAGAAACAGTAGGACTTATCACAGAATGTGCCTGCATGGTGCTTGACTCCTCCCTGAAAATAGTCTGTAAAGAAATGGGAAGGATGCCTGAAGAACTTGGCCTGGAACAGAGAGCACTCAGGCAGGACTCAGGGAGGCTTGGTCTTAGCCCATGGTGACCTTAGCAAGTCTGCTTCCCTCTCTGGGCATCTGTTTCCTAACCTGTGAAAGAAAGGATGAGGCTAGCAGTTCTCTAAGGCGGCTTCTTCTTCTTCTTTTTTTTTTTTTTGAGACAGAGTCTTACTCTGTCACCTTGGGTAAGGTGGCATGGCATCATAGCTCACAGCAACCTCAAACTCTCGGGCTTGAGGAATCCTCTTGCCTCAGTCTCCTGAGTAGGTGGAAGGACTATAGGCATACGTCATAATGCCGGGCTGGTTTTTCTATTTTTAGGAGAGACGGTCTGACTCTTGCTCAGGCTGGTCTTGAACTCCTGAGCACAAGCAATCTACCTGCTTCCACCACCACCCCCCTCCCCCCAGTGCTAGGATTACAGGCATGAGCCACAGTGCCCAGCTCCAAGGCTTTTTCTATGTGAATTGGCTGTGACCACATATGATGCTATGGGTCTATACAATGCCACCATGTATTTTGATGCTCTGTTACACACATATGGGCACAAGAATGTATGAGCTGAACATTTTATTCACCAGAATCCTCCCTCACAAAGGAAATATATTTGTTGGGGGAAGTGAGACCCCCATGGGAACTGTCTGGTAGGAGGAGAAAAGGAGAAATTTCCAGTGAGGAAGAAGGCAGGAGAAGGAAAGAGAAGTTCAGATGGACCAGCTAGATGGCAGGAGGCACGCGGTTTATAATTAAGGTGACCAGATTTTAACATTGGTAAAGCAGGACACCATTGACCAGGGGCAGGGCGGGCGCGGGGAGGGGCAGGGTGGGGGCAGGGTGGGGCAGGGCCTGACAACAATGCAAACTTTGATAAGCAGTTCTTTTTTTTTTTTTTTT
>NW_003852398.1:5305042-5310399 GCF_000181295.1 Otolemur garnettii | reverse complement strand
AGCAGTTCTTGATAATCACTTCTCAACAATTATTTGTTATTATTACAGTTTAACATTATAAAATTAACAAAAATAATATAAAACTCATATCCTGGCGAAATAGCCACATGGCAGCCAAAAACCCTATATTCCCTTACTGTTGTCCTGCCGTTCGTGCATCCTTTCCAAAAATCAGGACTTTTTTAAAACGCCGCAGGACGTGGGACAAATTGTTAAAAATCGGGACTGTCCCGCCAAAAGCGGGACGTCTGGTCACCCTATTTATAATGCAAGTGCCTCCTATCCTCCTCCCCCGTCATCAATAACTCATGACACGCTTGGGGACAGATTTTCCTGTGAAAACTGGTGAAAGGGTTGAGCTTTCTGCACAGACCAACCCAAGCCACTCCTGAGGGACCTCATGCAAACACAAGAACCCGGAGGGAGAGGGACACGCAACAACTTTCACCCCGGAACTGGCATATGGTGGAACAAACCCCAGCGATTATTAGAAGGATTTGTTCTGTAAAATGTGGATTTGATCAAAAGGCCACACTCGAGGATCCAAAAGGCCACCTGTGGCCCCAAGGTCACAGGTTCACCACCCCACTAGACTTTCACATCACAGGCAGGGAATTGGGACTTGGGTCTAACTGAACCCAACCTCTGGGGCACAGGAGAGTCCTGGGTGACAAATACATCACATTTCTGTGCTAATGAATGCTACCCACTCCCCACAAAGCTGCATGAAATAAACCTTGGGGAATAGATAGGACCCATCTCACTTCCCTCCCCTCTTGTAGCAACTGCATCTGACACTCTTCCCCCTACTGTTGCCTGTCTACCTCCTGCTCGAGGACACCCTTCCTCTCGCAGGGCCAGCACTGTGGGCCAGCAGTGGGTGCTCTGTGAACACCTGAGAGGGTGAGACATGGCTCTCTCCACCCCCTGCGTAGGCTTTGCGCCCTGGAAACCACTTCCTCCCCTTCCCTTGATTGGAAACAAAGTTGAATTCATAATTTTACAATTTTTCAAAACTGCCTAACTCCAAGGGGGAATAGGGAGCTTTCAGTAACCCCTATTCGGTAGCTAAGAATTAGCAAGGAAAACACTGCTTCCCACTCTCTAATTGATGCCTCTGCCAAGGGCCCCAGGTATGTTGGGATTGTGAACATGCGTCTTTGGGGAATTAGTCTCAAGAAACATATCCTCCCAGGCCACGTGTTCTTCCTGTAGCCTGCAGGGCTCCCCCAGGCCTGCTCCACGCTAATTTTCTTAATCCAAAACCATTTCTTTTTTTGAAATGAAAAATGACTTGTTAAACCCCTTCCGGGTGCCCCCCCCTTTTTTTCTCCCAGAGAAACACATTAAAGTAAACAAACGTGAGACTTAAAATGAAAACAGGGGCCCCCGCAGCACCTGCAGGGTTTTACCAGCTCACATTACAAAGCCCTGTCTGAAGTGGCCCCAGAACTGTTTCCATTACAAATAGCCAGTTCTCTTGAAAGTAAGGCAAAAGCCAAATTAGTCAGATTACATCAGGATATATTTTCCTGTAGCATAAGTTCTTTGGAAACACCTGCCTGACATATTTCAGACGTGTGCTGAGGCAAGCCGGGCCCTCGGTGGTTTCAAGGGCTTGTCAAAGTCTCAACAAAAATGGGTGTTTGGGTTTTACTGAGTAAAACTGGGTACGATGCCTGTGTGGAATTTGAGTTGCTACACACTAACTTTTAGCCAAAAAGGTTTAACCAACTCTTGTCCTTGGTGCCAAGAAGAACTCAGGGAACCTGCATCTGAACCTCCCTCAAATGGCATGGGAGAGAGAGATTGGGGTTATGCGGTCAGGGGGCTTAAAGGGCCTGGATGGAAATGCTAAATTAGGGAAGAGGACAGTGGAGGGGGGCACAGGAGACAAACAAGCTGAATGGAGCGGACACCTGTGGTGAGGGCACAGGGTGCTCTGGGTTAGAGCCAGGGAGGGACAGCCCAGCCCCCTCCTCTTTTGCTGTAACCTAATTAACACCCCGCCCTTGACAACCTTCTCCATTTAGACTTTATTATTTATTTTGTTACCACTCAGTAACCATGGGTAATTTACTTTTTCAAACGATCTATGTTGCTGAGAAAGTGCCGGTCAAGTGAGTTGAATAAATCATGTGAAAGCCACAATATGGAATGCCCCGTAACTATCACCAGGAATGAGGGAGAAAGACAGAGAGAGTTCTATGAAGAGACCTCTAAGATATGTTGAACGGGGAAAAAAAATCAATTTGTGAAATAATACAGATTAGTTAATCCTGTTTATTAAAAGAGAAGGGGAGCAAAGGCGTGTGCCTATCTACCTACGTGTCAGAAAAATCACGGGAAGTGGACCGGGAGGAGGGATGGCCGGCCATCAGTAGTGATCACCTCTGGGGAAGAAGTGAGGGGCGAGAGAGATGAGGAGGGATTTCTGTAGGATGAGGATGGAGTCAACATAGTGTAAAGAAAAATGCCCATAATAAAATATAATACAAAAAGTATGTGTTGGGAGATGGTGCGTTCCAGGTGACCTCCTAAAATCTGAAAGCTGAAGAATTCCCAGCTCCCAATGTGTGATGGGCAGAGCCCTAGGGCCTTGCTGGGCATGGGGCCACTGGATTGTGACCAAATGCTGGCCAGCAACGTGCATGGGTAGAGCCCAGGCCATGGAGGGTGCTCCTCAGCAGTGACATGGGGACAGCTAAGGAGGCACCAGCAAATACCAGCTCTGAGACCAACCGGTCTGGATTCAAATCCTGCCTGGGCCACTCACCAGCAGCAGGACTTGGGACCCTGTGCCTGTGATAGAAGCTACCTATTAGAGTGAGCATTAATATGAATGAATCAAGCAAAAGCGCTTAGCATGGTGCCTAGACTATGATGAACACTCCCAAATGTGAGTTATTATTAATATAAGACAAATAATAAGGGTTTTCTTTTTACATATATGTCTTCTAAACCAGTACCTGGCAGGGTCCGGTTCAATGGATTTTGCAGATGACACTTTCCTCCTAAACTAAGGATGTGGATTTTGGCAGCATAGGGCCACACTGGCAGCCTGGGCATGCATGGAGCGGCGCCAGGTTCCTATGCACCCAGCAGAGAACTCTTTATTCTGAAGAGAAAGATACAAGGTGTGGTGGTACAGGACAAGATTCCACTCTGCTCAGTGGGTCACCCAGAGGCCAGGAGCAGACAACAAAGCTGGAGCAAGGTGTTGAACCAGCACTCAGAAGCCAAGGAAAAGAAGGCACTGCAATCAGCCAGCCAGAGACCCCTAGGTCTTCAGGGAAGAGCGTGGGGAGAGCAGGGGGGTGTTCACCCCAGCTGCAGCACCTTGCCTGGCATGCCAGCTGTATTAAAAGGCCAGAGTTGAACTAAACAGCCAGAGTCTGCTTAAAGCCAGGAAATTATTGACCTGGAGAGCAACTGTAGACGATCGTCAAATGCAATGCATGCCAGGACCAGCCTGCTTTCCCTCCCAACCGGCAGCAATCATAACTGTGCAAACTCTGAAACTGGCCCCCTGGACTCCTTTGTCTCATACATCACAGCCCAGATCGTCAGCACAATTCCCCCTGGTCGGGTTTTTATGACTGGTGATGATGTAAGGAGGCAGAGAAAACACAGCTGGTCCTGCGTGCCGTTTACAGGGAGTGCACTGGGAGAATGTGTGCCTGTCCCCAAACCAGCTCTTACAGCTGCTCAGCTCCCCTCCACAGGGGGAGGGTCCCCACCACCTCTCACGGAAGGAAACACATGGTGCAGACCAATGAAACATTCTTTTAACAAAGGAAAGAATCGGAGGTAGACATTTTCAAAGCACTGAGATGTTTGGGGTCCTCCTTCCCTGCCCCCATCATCCAGTAAGCCCCTATTCCTGCCAACTTTACTTGTTAAATATCTCTCTCATCGCTAGGACCCTCACCTGGTTGGGACCTCCTTATCTCTCACTAGGATTCTATAAAAGCCTTCTCCATTCTTCCAACTTTCAGTCATCTCCCATCCGGCCTCCACCCATTAGCTAGAGGGACTTCCTTAAACACAAATACTACCCACTTCTCTTCCATTTAATACCCTTCAACAGCTACCCACTGCTTCCTGGATAAAGTCTAAACTCCGTTTGCAAGGTAGAGTCCATTCTTGTTATTCAACATAATCATGTTCTATGAAAGCATCGCAAACACTGCTTTAATGAATACTAAACCATTGCTTCTCTGGAAAATCCATGGTTAGGCTCCTGCATGCCTCTGCTCACAATGTTTTCATCCACATATCAGTACATAACCTTGCTGTATATCTTTCTGTTTAATTTTAATAAATATTTAATATCTAATGCTGATTAATTAACATCAAACTCGGTATGGCCAATAGGACTACAACTCATGCCTGAATGAGACTTTTCTTTTCTTTGCTTTTTTTTGGTGGTATGGGCTGCTGGATGCTTCTTGCTTAAATTTTCTTTTTTATTTTATTTTTAATTAAAATCATAACTGTATACATGTATGGGTACAATGTGATGATTTGATACACAATGTGGAATGCTTAAATCAAACTCATTAACATATCCATCACTTCCCTGACTTATTTTTTGTAAGACATTTAAAGTTTGCTCTCAGTTATTTTGAAATATGCCCTTGCATGGTACACATT
Source organism: Otolemur garnettii (assembly GCF_000181295.1). Classification (NCBI taxonomy): domain Eukaryota; kingdom Metazoa; phylum Chordata; class Mammalia; order Primates; family Galagidae; genus Otolemur; species Otolemur garnettii. The sequence continues at coordinate 5,305,743 of NW_003852398.1, read as the reverse complement.
AGGTGAGAGCCCACCAACTGCCCTGCTTTCTATCGCTTCCCTTTCCCACCTCTCCCCTCTCCCTTGTTTGAATATATTTGTGTTTTATCATTGGTATGAGTGCGTAAGTGTTTATATAGTGGTTTCATAATAGTATTAAGTACATTGGATACTTTTTTCCCATTCTTGAGATACTTTACTAAGAAGGATGTGTTCCAACTCCATCCAGGTAAACCTAAAAGATGTAAAGTATCCATATTTTTATGGCTACATAGTATTCCATGGTGTACATATACCATAATTTATTTGTTTGTTTGAGGATTCATTGAGGGTACAAAGAACTGGGCTACGCTGATTGCATTTGTTAGGTAAAGTACCTCTTAGAATTGTGCCCTGCCCGCAAGATGTATATCCACATGGTAACCCCCCACTTCCTCCCTCCTTCCCTCTCTCTGCTCCCCATTCCCCCACCCCCACCATGTACTTGGTCATCAATTGTCCTCATATCAATATTGAGTACATTGGAGTCTTACTTCTCCATTCTTGTGATACTTTACTAAGAAGAATTGTTCCACCTCCATTCAGGTTAATACAAAAGTTGTAAAGTCACCATCATTTTTAGTGGCTAAAACAGTTGTCTGAGAGAAATGACCCAGTTGAGAACTGAATCTGGCTGGTTCTTCCACTACCCTGAGCAGTAAGTTTGGTTGTGTCAGGTCACC
>NW_003852398.1:5296844-5304800 GCF_000181295.1 Otolemur garnettii | reverse complement strand
TGAATCTGGCTGGTTCTTCCACTACCCTGAGCAGTAAGTTTGGTTGTGTCAGGTCACCTTGAGGCTCTTGGTAGACCTAACCTGAACTAAACAAATTACCCAATTCTGTTGGCACAGTCTATACAGATGTAGCTCCTATCTCTTTGATTGCAAAAGACTACCTCAAATTAAGGATGGGAGCTGCACATTTTCTGTTATGTAATGATTGCCTGTGTTAAATGCTTGCTGGGAAGAATCATTACTTTCAAAGGCCTCTGAGCTGCGTGTAAGAGCTGTTATATAAGAGGCACTAGTTCACGTATTATGAGCAGGCCAGTGCAAAAATGACATTTAAGATGTTGCACAAGTTTTAAAACCAGTGGCTCTACAAATAAACAGTGATTTTTAAAAGAAAGAGGGGAAAAAAGCATTTATAAACCCAATAAAGACGTGACAGAAGCCAAGCAAGATGAAAAGGAGAAGTTTAAGGCTGTGGCAAGCCACCTTCTGATGCCTCCAGAACATGGGGCAGATGCTCAGAAATGACAACAGTAACTTACCCTCCTCCTCCCCACCCACCATCACCCTGTCTTGTTTGGATTCAATGTAAAAAGCAAGAGAGAGGCAACAAGGATTTCACCAAGAAGTAACCCAGTCTCCAAGCCTTCTCTGACTCAGCCCAGATAGCTAGCCCAGCTCACCTCTGAGGAACTAAGAGCCCCAGGGTAGGAACTGGACACCTGTTTTGCTCGGTGCCACCCAAATCACACCCGCATACCCATTAGAATAGCCAACAATGGGTAATATTTCTTAAGCACTTACTCTGTACAAGGCCTACTTAAGCACCTTATGTACATTATCTCACTTAATGCTCAAAAAACTTTGTGATAGATGCTATAATTAAACCCATTTCCACTCAGGTGTTACCGTGGTGCAGTTGGGATTTGAAACCAGAGGTCTTCTCCTAGAACCAAGGCTTTGCATTTCATTCTAAGTACCGGCCTTCACTTCCTAGACTCTCCAGGTATTAGTGCCATACTCTGCCTCTCATTCACTGCCTCAGGTTCTTATTTAGGGGGGCCCAGCTGGAACCCCAAGGTTGAGCTGAGGCTGAGTGTGCAAAAAAGGCCACTAGGGGTAGATTTGTGATGGCCTTTGGCTAGAAGAGAGAGGAGATGTTTGCAGACAGCAAAGAACCAACTCTTAGGATTTGCATCTCAGTTCCTTCCCGAGAGGACCTACAGACAGAAGTCAAAGAGAGCTGTGGAGGGTCAAAATGCTTCAGCTACCAACTAAAAGAAAACTCATTTCAAATTGGCTTAGGACAGTCAATTTATCTGTTCATACAAGATTAAATCCTGTGGAGTGTGTAGAACACTTCAAACTTAATTACCGTGGTGTCTCAACGATGTCATCAAGAACTTGGGGTCTTTCTGTCTTTCCAGCTGCTGTCCACAGTGTCTCCTTCACCCAGGGGCTAGTTCTGCTCGTGTCTGTCAGCAGCCATAAAGGTTACTGTGTCATCACCATGTTTGGTGTGAGAAAGAGAGCTTGGCTCCCTGCCGATCTCTCAAAACACTGAGAAAGCTGTTTTGTCCAAAGAGCACCCTCCCTATTTTGCCTGGAGCCCACCCTGGCTTCAGTACAAAGTGAGCCTGAAGAACATTGCCTGAATTGGCCATTGGAAGGGTCAGAACTGTGGGAGCAATCAGGGTGCTGCACTCTCCTCAGGGCGTCTTGATCTCATGGAGGTTACCATTGGCATTGGCATTGGTAATGCACTGCCCTCAAGGAGTGTTTTGGCCAGCAGACATTATTAAGGGGCCTGGAGAGCCATCTAAATGGATGGGTTTACATAGGACACCTAGAAATACCAGGGAGACATCGGGACCCCAACGTCCTAAATTTCTGAGTTATAGTAAGCATCTGTGAACGTTTGTACCACAAACCTGGAAGGCTCTGGCAAAAATTAGGTTACATTTGCTTTAATGGCCCTTTGGGAGCCACTCAGACCTCCATCTGACCTGTAGCCCTCTCCCAGACATACAAGGGCTGTCTGGAAACATCAGCCATGTATGTCTCTGTTTTTCTTTTCTTTGATTTTCTTTTTTTTTTTTTTGAGACAGAGTCTCACTATGTCACCCTCAGTAGAGTACCATGGCATCACAGCTCACAGAAACCTCAAACTGTTGGGCTTAAGCAATTCTCTTGCCTCAACCTCCCAAGTATCTAGAACTACAGGCATCCATGACAACACCCGGCTATTTTTTTGTTGCAGTTGTTTATCTGGCCCAGGCTGGGTTCAGACCCACCACCCTCAGTGTATGAGGCTGGCATCGTAACCACTGTGCTACAGGCGTGGAGCCATATGTCTCTATTTTTCATGTTATGTGGCTGGATACTTTCCAGGCAGTCCTCACACTTGTCCCCTCTGGCTCTTTGCACCCGACAATGGGGTGAGAGACACCCTCAGAAAGCACCTACCTGTCCTGGAATGTAGTTATCTCTATCAGAGGAGAGGCTCACTTCACTTCAATGTATTCGTCAAGTTGCATAGCCAAAGTAGCATAAAGAATGTTGACTTAAGTTATCCAGTTCCCAGTCTGGCTCCAATCATTGCAGTCACCCCATTTCTTCTCCCTTCAGTCTAATAAAGACAGATAGTGTTTATTAGGGAAATATAAAGACCAGAAAATGACCACTGGCACACAGCCAGTCAACAAGGAAAGAGAATTAACATCAGGTCTCTGTGGGTCTAATGCCACCTGCAAGACCAAGCAACTCACGCACCATATCTGCTGACCACTCCCAGCTGAGATCCATCCTGGGAGTTGCTTTTGGCAAAGACTCTCCTTGACCAAACTTTATGTGACCAGCTCAACTTTGGGCTGCTGGGTTCATCTTTGCAAGTCTTCTGAGTCTCATCTTAGCTAAGTCAGTTTAGCCAGAATCCCTTCATCCTTGATACCTGATCACCCTTGACATCTGATCAAGTTCTTTTTTTTTTTTTTTTTTGAGACAGAGCCTCAAGCTGTCCCCCTGGGTAGAATGCCGTGGCATTACAGCTCACAGCAACCTCCAACTCCTGGGCTCAAGCGAGTCTCCTGCCTCCGCCTCCCAAGTAGCTGGGACCACAGGCGCCCGCCACAACGCCTGGCTATTTTTTTTTGGTTGCAGCCGTCATTGTTGTTTTGGCGGGTCTGGGCTGGGGATTTGAACCCGCCACCTTAGGTGTACATGGCTGGCGCCTTAGCTGGTTGAGCTATAGGCGCTGAGCCCTGATCAAGTTCTTTATCCCCCACATTTGATGTGTAAGCCCTTCACCTGCCATTGGCAAGAATCCAGGTAAGCCAGTTTAGCAAGAATCCCTTGACCCCTGCTGTCTCCTCTTAATAATTTTAGAGTCCCTAGCCCCACCCCACCCCCATCCTGATCACTGGCTATAAATCCCCATTTGTCCTTACAGTATTCAGAGTTGAACTTAATCCCTCTCTTAAGTGTTGAGATGAAGATGACATCTGGGTTGATACAGTTGAAAATCACAAATCCCTAGAGTGGCCTGAAACTTCTGGGCCTGCAGAATTGGCCCACTCTTCCCTGTTAAAAGCTAGAATTCTTCCCTTGCTTGAAGATAACACAGAGGCTGTGCCCTGCAAGACAACACAGTGCCTGAGAATATGCTTGCACTATCTACCCCTTCTGGCCGCTAGACCAGTAAGTAAGACTGAGAAAAAAACAGAATCAAATCCAGCAACCATTGGGCCTGCTAAGGAAGAAGGAACTCCAGGACCTAACCACCATGGGCACACTCTCTTAATATACAGGATTTAAGACCTTTGCACAGATCCCAGGAGACATGCCTCTTGATAGCTTTTAGAATGGCTGACACTAAGTGAAGTAAAAATGCCAGAGCTGCTGTCATAGATGATGGAAGAAGGAAGCAGAGGACTCAGTGATGCCAGTGTGCTGGATCAAGTTCTTTATCCCCCACCTTTGATATGTGCTGGAGTAAGTGTGTTCTCCAAGCATACTCTCCACTCTGTTCTGCAAGTGGGTCCAGAGGGTGCTCCATCTACTGATGCAGTAAGTGATGTGCTAAGAGGGACAAAGGTATCCCTGAAGTTCAGGGTAGCTGTTCCCCATAGGTCAGGGCCATTAGTAGATGATTTTACAGGAACAAGCTCCATGACAAATAAATAATAAGAGTCTAGGTAATCATGCTTAACCATCAGAAACAAGGTTGGTGGTAGCATAGTAAACATGGTGGCATGGTGGCACGATGGAATGGAACCAAGGAGTGTGGTCCACAGAGATCTATGGAAGTAGTGAAGAGAACACAGTGTCCCCTAGGAGCAAAATTGAGAGATCTTCCCCAAATGATATTTCTCAAAGTACCCAATTAAAAGAAATCAGGGATGACTAATCAGGAAACAGGTAGATTCCTGATCAGTCATGATGGTTTGCTCAGTTTTTAGACCTAGAAATTATCAACTGAAGGAAAATTAGAATTCCCACGAGGCAGGACCTTGGAGCACTATAGTGAGTATACCAGTAATGATTGTTTTAATCATTTCCCCAAATGGATCTAGAGCCAAGTAAAACACCCAGATATTTCTATTGGACACCAGATCGGAGTGGCAGCATTGACATAGTCTCCTGGAAGAGTAGGGGCAGAAGGAAGCCAGTACATAGAGACCTGGCCCAGGTCTGGCTCAAAGTGGGCATACCTAGTGGTCATTGCCCTGGTTCACAAATGTGTGAGTAGAATAAACGTTTGTTGTAGTTATGAGAACCCTCACACTGGTTCCTTGACAGGTGAGGCTATGTTAGCAGAGAAAGCCAAGTGTGAGCACTTAAAACTAATCCAGGCGTCCTCAAACTACAGCCTGTGGGCTACATGCAGCCTGATGGGAAGTTCTGGCTGCATATTCACTAGGACATTTATCCGGCCCACTGGGTGTTTTTGCCACCGCTGCCTGTCCTGCTTAGCAGTCGACTCGTCCCGGGGCCCACAGTCCGGCCCTCCAACAGTTTGAGGGACAGTGAACTGGCCCCCTGTTTAAAACGTTTGAGGACCCCTGCCCTAATTCCTCAGCCAAGACAGTCAAAAGCAAATCACATCCCACACAGAATGACAGAGATGGATGCCACCCTAAAGAACTAAAGGAGCAGTGGTGGTGGCTCCCATCATATCATATCCCCATCTAATTCACCCATCTGGTCACTCCAAAAACCAGATGGATTCTGAAGGATGATAGCAGATGACCACAAGCTCACCAGTTATAGCTTGCCAGTCCAGATGTGATACCTTTGCAAGATCAGACTAACCAGCTCAGAAAGATATATGGTATGCAACCTAGCTCTGGTAGATGAATTTTTCTCTATCCCTATCAACCTAGAATTCCAAAAGCAATTTGCATCACCATAAAATAGTCAACAGTATTAATTGATAGTCTTATTCCAGGGCTAAATTAACCATCTCATTTTTTTTTTCATAATATAGTTCCAAAGGGATCTGAACTCCATCAGGACATTCTGCAGAACATCACATATAATTAATGATGGGCATGGCAGATGTCACTATGTTGATGGCATTATATTAAACTAGATGGGCAAGGAGTGGCAAGAATGTGGGAGCCCCTCAAAAGACACATGAATTCCAGAGGTTGGAAAATATACCTTACAAAGATTCAGTGACCCTCTACATTGAGAAATTTTGGGTCCTAAACATGCAGAAGTGGATATACTATGTAAGGAGACATCTCCTCCAAAATAAAGGACAAATTAAAGCATCTTCTACCTCCCACACAGTTCACTCAATGACATAAAAGTTTCCAGATGTGAATGGGACCCAGAGCAGGAAAGGGTTCTGCAGCAGGTCCTCACCGTGAGCAAGCAGCCTTGTCCCTGGGGCCCGTGACTCAGCTGACCCTATGATATTCGAGTTTTCTATAGTAGAAAAGATGCCATGAGGAGTTTGTGGAAAGCTCCAATAGGAGAATCACAGTGTAGATCCATGGGCGTCTAGAACAAGATCATGCTATCTATGTTGAAGAAGTGCATAGCTTTCTGCAAATAGCTCCGGGCCTACTATGTGCCCGATAGCTATGAAGCATCTGACTGTGAGATACCAAGTGAATATGCAGCCAGAACTTCCCATCAGGACCTACCACACACAAATCACAAGCTTGGACGGGCCCAGCTATCACCTGTGTTAAGATGGAGGCAGCACAGACTAGATTGAGCAGTAGCTCAATTGCAGGTGAGTGTGTTCTCCCAGGACCAGGCTCTTGGTGAGGGCACGTTGAACAGGACATAAATGCAGGGAGGTATGTGTGCAGATGTGCTGTTTCACAGCCCCATTCCTCTCATTCCCTTCCCCTTCCTTCTATGTTCCTGCCCAACACAAGTTGCCTATTCTTCTCGAAATTCTATCCAGGGAGTACAGTGAATATTCAGTAAAAATCCAGACTGTCTTGAAGGGAGGAGGGTTTCCTCAAGGGAGTTTGTATATTAACCAGGAGAACACATGAAGTCAGGTTTGGAATTTTTTCCCTGAATTGTGAATATTTTTGAAGCTGGCTTGTGGTGTGTACTCACCCCATCCTCTCAGAATGGCCTCTGAGGGCTCTGTACCCACCTTCTCCCTCAGTTCTGCTCTGTGGCCGCTGAAACAACAAACATCCCTCTGCTTGTACACAGGGAGCTAGAGACAGGCCAACTCTAACCGGTCTCCGCTGCTTCCAAGATTATCCAGCAAGTTTGCTGGCACTAGTTCACGTTCTTTCAGGTTTTAGTGGGGGCAGAGGCTGAAAATTGGCCTCTTGAAGCACCCTTGGCTGAACTGAGTAAGGCTCATGAAAATAAAAGAAAACTCCATGGAAAAACAGCTCCAAAAAAATATTCCCACTGGGCTACAGTTATATCCCTGCATCTGACCTCTTCTAAAGTAGAGTAACCATCTTTACAGAACACAGTGCCCCCAGACCAAGGGCACACCATGTGCTCTCATGGAATGTACAGAGCTCTGTATCAGAAGGAGCCAAGTTCAAATCCTAAATCTGCCTCTGTATAGCCTTGAACTACCCTCATAGCCTCTCAGAGATTCTATTTCCACCTCTGCAAAGAGAGGAGGTACCAGGAACACATCAGACACTTTTGGAGTCCCTTTAGCATAACTAGACCAGCTTTCACAGAACTGGGAAGGGCCAGAGAGAGCATCTTGTTTCAGTGGAATATTCCATTTTTACAACCCCTGAGGCTTCTTTTTATGGCTGATATCATCCAAAATGGACATAGAGGTCTCAAGAAAGGAAATCAAGATGACATTTAATTAAAAAGAAAACCATCAGAAGGTGTGTCCCCTCACAACCCAGTTTCTGAGACTTCGCTGTCAGGGATAGTCTGATGATACACAGATGCGAGCTGGGGAGGGGAATAGAGGGAGAAGGAGAGTCTGGTCCTTGGTGGTCATGCAGGGATCCATGCAGGGACCTCCCCACATGTCCCCTGAGCCCAGTGCAGGGTGTAACTCAGAGGCTGCATCTACAAGAGGGCCAGCTCCCTAAATCACTTAGGAACAGTGCATTCCCAAGTCACACAAAACTAAAGAGTTATAAAGAACTTACTGGCTCCCACAACTGAGAAGTCCAGAGAAGGTCTAGGTTTTAGCAACCTTAGTTAGCAGCTCCATGGAGCCTCCAGAAACCTTGTTTCCTTCGATTGCTCCACTCTGCCTTTGGCCCCATCCATCTCTCCTCATGGCCACAAGATGGCTGCCAGCAGCAGGGAAGGCTTTCCAGTCAAGTGGGAAAAGAAAGCTCCCCAAATATAGCTTCTGTGAGAGAATAAAAGAAAAGATTCCTTTTTAGAAGTTCGGGGGGGGGGGGGGGGCCAAGATGGCGAACAGCAGCCAGCTTTTTACAGAAGCTCCCGTCCAGAAGGAGGCTGAAAGGACAGAACCTTAGCAAAGTAGCT
>NW_003852398.1:5275196-5289148 GCF_000181295.1 Otolemur garnettii | reverse complement strand
TAGAATGTGAATGTTTTAAAGCAATAACTGAGAAAATGACATGAAGGCTATGTTGACCAGTTGATGGAAGTATTTCAGATTGCATGTGAAAACTCCACACTGTACCCTAGAAGTGCATTAATGTACATAGTTACCGTTCAATAAAAAAAAAAAAAAACGAAGTTCTCAGCAAATGCTCCCCCAGGACACTTGCCAATCACTGGGGCCAGGGCATTAAACTGCAAGCACCAGCTTAAGTCATCCAGGGTCCATCTGCTGCAGCTGGGACTTGGGCCTTCTTCCCCTGTAAGAACTTGGGTTACGTAGGGGGACAGCACCCAAACAAAAACTGGGGGCTGATCACAATGTAACAGAGGCATAGATACTAGGACAATGGCAGCAAAGGTGCCTGACACTATCAAATGCTTTGCCCTCCCTAAACATCCGTCAGCCCTGCTCTTCCCACTGTGTCCACTGCTCCCCATTCCTGTGAAGGTAGACAAGTATATCTGGCCAGTTTCTCTCTCCCCAGGGTGGACACTGCTCCTTGATTCTGCTCCGCTCCTTGAGCTCACTGGGTTCCAAACTTTGTTCCAAAGAGTACTCTTTTTTCATGGAGCAGTCTTGGGGTCCATTGTAATTGCAACAGAAGAGGGGGACCTGGGGGTAGAGGAGGTAAACAGATCAGGCTCCAATCCCCCTCCTCCACTTTAGACTCATGCACCTGCCCCTGGTACCACCTTAAAGCAGATCTCTGACACCCACTCATTTTTCTCAGCCTTCAAGCTGAACTTTCACTCTGCCCTGAAGTCTACGCAAATGTCAAGTCCTTCCAACCTCCACCTTCTAGAGCTGGTTTTCTTAGTCCTCAGATCCCATCCTGGCAATTTGCCTCCCCCATGACCCTGAACTGACCCCTCAACTTTCTACACAATGACACTGCCACACACAGTCAGCACTGCCTCTGGGCCAGCTTGGAACTACTCCTACCTGTGTGACCCAGGGGAGATTGCTCCATCTCTCCCAGCCTCAGTTTGCTTCTCCATTACTGCAAGAACAACCCACAATTTAGACCAAGAAAAATGCTCCCTGTTGGGGCGCTGGGTTGACTGTTACATTTGCAGAATCTCTCCGTTTATTATCAGTAATGGCTGGAACTGCCTGACCTGTTCAACATTATTGTTAACAGTATCCAGGCTCCATTAAAGAAATTTTAAAAAGCTCTTTATAAAGGGAATTGCAGGCCCCTAAAGACAACACTTGCACTAAGTGGGCTACGAGTGGCCCCAGGCCAGTTCCCTAGAGCTCCATAACTTTCTAGAGCCTCTGCAAATAGGATGCTTAAAGCTACCTCAAAGCTGGGTCTGCTTTACAAACACCATGCCTGCTTCTCAGAACTGCTTTCTGCTGCTGAGGTGAAAGCAACTCTAAGGCTGACTAAGGTGTGCAGATCCGTTCCCTGTCATTACAGCTCCATGCCTCCCGCCCCCAGACGCTGAAGTGCAAGCCTCACTGGAGGCCCTGAGGATGAGCAGAGAGCTGCATGGGGAAAATGTACCCATCCCTTCACTCATTCATTCATTTATTCATTCACCCAAAATTTGTTGACAGCCACTCTGTATCCTGCTCTGTGCCTGAGGCTGAGGACAGGTGGATCGGGAAATATTTGATAGTGTCACCACATAGGACCCAAGTATTCCTAGGTCCTGCCTTTTATTACCATCACCGTTCTCCTCTCACAGAGAACTCCAAGAGCAAAGGCAGAGAAGCCACCCCAGAAGAAGCATCACGGGGAACCCTTACAAACTGCAGGGCACCCTAGTCAAAGTTCAGCTATCTCTACACCAAATCTCAATCTTAAAATGATCATGCCAATGCCTGCTGAAAACAAGACCAAGAGACCTAGAGAGGGAGAGAAAGAGAGAGGGGGAGAAGAGAGAGAGAGAGAGAACACCTGTAAGTGAGAACCAGGCAGCAAGAGGGGCCCTGACTGCCCCTTGCCCACTCATAGCTATGGCAAGGGAAAGGAAGACAAATAAAAATGTCCCCTGTGACCTCTCAAGCCAGGCCTTGCCCAATCAGAAATCATATGATGTGGTTGACCAGGTGGATGAGACAGAAGAGAACATTCTAAACCCATGGAATAGCAGATGCTCAGTGTGGAGTGTGAAAGATCATGGCATGTCCAGGGGATGTGTGGCTATGGCAAAGGGGCCAGAAGAAGGAAAAGATGAGGCAGGGAAGATTGCAGAGGATCTGTTATACAACCCTACCTGCTCATGACCCTAAAAATGCATTTTCCCATCCTCATCTCGGGCACAGCCATGTGACTTGTTCTGACCTATGGACATTAGCAAACAGCAGGAGAGCAGAGGCTATACATAGGCTTCCAAGAGTCGGATGGACTTCTTACTCCTGCCTTTTGCCATGAGACCGACATGTTTTAGGCCAGCGTTTCTCAACCTGTGGGTCACAACCCACAGGAACTGTTATTAAAGGGCCATAGCATTAGGAAGGTTGAGAACCACTGTTTTAGGCAATCACAGACACAAAAATGTAGAGAAACACTTTGGGCAATCCTGGTTCTCAGCACACAGCCTGGAGTTCAGGTTACACAAACCCAGCCAAGATCAGCCCATCCTACCAGCCCATACATGTGAGCAAGAATAATAAATGCTTACTATGGTGATCATGCCACTGATATCTTATGGTTATTTTTCACACACCACATGCCAACTAATTCAACCTCAGGTGCTTAGGAAAAACCTTTGGAATTTATCCAGGAAGCAGAAGAAAATCATTTTAATAACTTTATGCAGACAGTGTTCTCACAACCTTCTCAGTTACAGTCTGGGAAATGAAATAGGAAATGCACTCCCTCCTCAGTCCCTGGAATAGCATTTGACATGTGGAATATACACACTAAATCCTCGCCAGTGAACTGAGGTACCTTGTGCCTTTGCACAAGATGTTTTCTCTGCTTTAAAAAACTCCCTCACCTCAGCCACCGAATAGATACATTTTTTTCCTACTTAAAGCATCCTATTCAGAAAAAACCATTGCAGAAATGTCCACTGCAGAAACATCTGCTTTACACTGGAAGCTCCAGCAGATACTCTGCTGTGGACTTGGTTTCTCCTCTTCTACACTGTGAGCTCCTTAAGAACAGGGGCTCTTGGATTCCTAGCACCTAGGCTAGTGCCTGGCATAGAGTGGGTAACTGGTAAATGTTTGTTGACTGAATGAACAAACTTCCCCTACATCTCCAAGCACAAAGCTGGGGCCAGCAGCCCTCAGGCAATGAAGACTTGGTTGCCTGGCCACCAATAATTGTCCTAATTAATCCCCTCACCTTTTGCTTCTTTCTTTCCCATTTAGAATTGCAAACTCCCTTGTGAGTGCTACTCAGCTGCCACTACAGTAACCTCTTTATTCCATTTGAATAATACCTAGACTATGGACAGAGTGACATAAAGGAAACCCGTGAGTCAAAACATCTATGGTAGGAAAAATACAGGTGACCTATAAAGCACTTCACCAACTTTCCTGAAGACTTCATGCTTGGACCTTATAAATCACGGGCGCCCGTCCCGCACAGGCTGAGCCAGCACGCGGCAGTCGGCTGCCCATCTTTAAGAGGCCTGGTGACACGATGGCTTGTTGATGCAGGGTATTTATACAGAATTTCCCACATCAATCTTGGTGTGAAAAGGGAGGTGATGTCATTAAGTGGTGAAACAAGTATCATCTGTAGAAAGTCTTCAGCAGCCTGTGGGACGGAGTCATGCTTGTTTATTTATTCAAGGGTGTATAAATTGCAAGATGAACACTGAAGCTGTGTTACAAAGACCAGGAGCTTTCAAAGCATTCAGACCCTCTGACTCCTAAACCATTCCCCTTCTAGGAATCTGTCCTAATAAAATGATCAGGGAGGTACACAGAGAGATGCACAAAGGTTTGGGTGCATAGTTTGATTCCCAGGACGGTATCTAGAAAAGCAAAGAAAAAATATGAATAACTTCTTTTTAATATGGCTGGAAGGTAGTTATGCAAACCGAGTTACATCTACATAATGCAAAATGTTTTTCAGCCATTAAAAATGATCATTTAGGTTCCTTCCTTTTCACTTCTTTTCCTGATTAATTCAGTCTAAAAACTGTTAGATGTAGCTGAGCAAAGTAGGTGTCTACAGATGATGAAGTGGGAATTACAGAACCTGAGAGAAGTGAGGAGTATGTCTATGCAGGGGTTCCCAGCCTAGGTGTCTCATCAGGCAGGGTGAGAAGGGAATTCAGAGGCTGAGTGGATGAGGAGAGTGTCTGTCTCCATAGCTCCATAGTAGTGGCAGCTGCAGAGGGCCATCACATGGTGTTGGGGCCACTCAAGGTGAGGAAGGGGCTCCATTTGGAAGGAAGGGACATGTGTCCCAACATATCAGGTCAGAACGCAAGTGGGCCAGCAGGTCACTTACATGATCAGAGGGTGGGTTTCAGTGACTATGACAAGAGATTGGTTACTTGGAGCAGCATTAAGCAAACTAGTAAATATATTCTGGGTTTCTAATTGTCCAAGAAGTGTTATGAAAGTGTTACTGGAATGAACCTGTTGTACTGGATTGAAGAAAGCACTGTAAATTCATGAAGAGAGAGAGAGATGATTAGATAGATAGAGGCGAGCCAGAGAGAGAAAGTGTGTGCATATATATCTATGCCCTAGCTCTGCCCACTGAGACGATCTGAAGCAACAACAGCCCAATAGCAACAAGCACCTTAACAAGTAGATCTTGTTTTCTAAATACCATCCTCCACTAAAAGGACCCAAGAGAAATGGTCCCATTTCTCCCATGGAGAAATGGCTCCTGGAAGAGGCAAATTACTATAGGCCAAACATCCCTGCACATTTCCTAATGGATGTGCCAAGAATGGAAGAATCTGACCATTCCTTCCCAGGTGTGTCTTAAGGTTGTATTTTCAGTGAGTAACTTAGCAGAATGAGAATATCTCCTTTGGGGATAAAGATCAGGCTTGCTTAGGGCTTGCTATAAAAGTGGTGGATTACCTATGCCCAGTGTTCTTTGACTGTCATGTAAACACACTGCACGCATGACATTCATCAGGGTCATATCACACTGCTCTCCTTATACTAGGAGGAGGAAAACCTACAAATTATGCTAATGCCCTTGTTAATTCTTGTGCTGTAATAAAGTCCGTTGTCAGGAGTCTTACGCATTCTGCCAACATTCATGAAATACTGAAGGCTCTTATTAGCTTATAAGGAGAGTAAAATCAAATCTCAGACTCAATGAGGATTGATTCCAGGGCTGGACCAGGAAAAATATAAGACAAGTCTGAAATATCTTTTACTAAAAAATAAAGACATACTCAGAGAAGGGGACACATCTGAAGGATACAGAATTCAGTGTGAAAGGGGCTCTCACTGGCCAAATCTGGGACAATATGATCATCAAATAAATGATGGTAGTGACTGATCATAATCTATTGAGTAAGATAGGAACCCATGACTCCCTATTGATATCAATAAGTAAATAAATCCAATCAACCAATGATATTTCTTGTGCTCAGAAAAAGAAAATGTTTAAAAGAAGTTTTAGATGACATAAGTAAAATAATCATTCTAGCTATACAGGGTGACTTCATACATAGGGAAATTGTAGCTACAGGTACCTTTACTCACAAAATATTCATTACAAAATTTTACAAAATATTCTCTACATCTTGGCCCCCTCTATGTAAAATTTTGTGATTTTGTAGAATGGACAGTCCGAACTCCTTTCAAATTGTTCATTTATTAGAATCCATTCCTTACTTCCAAATACTTGTTTGAAGTTCTCCCCTCCATGAGAGGCCCTTCTCTCTTGGGCCATAAGCTGTGGGTGAAAATCTCTTTCAGGTGTGGAACACATGACTCAATCCTTGCGCATCAAAGTAGCCCATGGTTTTTGCCATGGAAACTAGTTCAAGTTCTTGACCTTGCCCATCCGATTAAAGTGAATCTCCAAAGCTTTTGATGTGTTCATGGACTGAAGGAGAGGAGATCCCTTGCTCTTTTCCACTTAACTTGGAGTGGCTCAGGCATAATAATAGAGGCAACTGGAACTTTTGCAAATATCGCATAAAGCCCATGAATAAAAGCTGTTGTGTAGACTGGTCAAGATTGCAGAACATCATTGATGCCTATATAGAATATTTGGCCTTATGAGTCCTTCCTTCCTAAGGTAGAATTCAGGAAACTTGCTTGTCTAGCCCCTTTTGCACCTAGACACCAAATAAGATATATTCATGAAAACTTTGAGTATAAAGTAAGCAACAGGAGGAAGGAGGCCCTACTCAAAATCTATTTTGCTGGTGAAGGTAGCACCAAAGTATATGGTTGCAAAGGTGGTGGTGGTAGCTAAAATGTCAAATTAGTGGAGCAAAAATAGCATCTGTGCTGGCAGCAGTATTCATTGTACTGAAGTCGAGTTCCTGGCAGCATTGCAAGCTATAAAATTTAGTGCTGCCAGCAGCAGTGGCAACAATTTTCTTTTCATATCAGTTCCTCAGCATTTTTAGGGACATTTTTTCTTGAAACTTATTCTTCTGTCCTTGCAATAATTCTAAATTACCAAATATTTTTAATTAATCTCCTTTTCTGCTTCTTAAGCCAAAGTAAATTTCTTTTGCCCACAACTAAAAGTCCTTTCTGAAGATTTTTTTAGTTTAAATTGGTACCAGGAGTCGGGTAATGAAAGTAAATATGGTGGAAAAAGGATCTGATCTTTTTATGCAGTTGCAACCATTTGGCCAAAGCATTGCTTACTCTGCCTTAAGATTTCATGTCCATTAGGGTTACAGAGTCCAAAGAAATTATTAGATAATTCCAAACTATTAACCAATACTGCCTACTTTTTGTACTTTTTGCCTATTGTTGTTATATTTGTTGTTGTTGTTGTTTGAGACGGCATCTCACTCTGTTGCCCAGGCTAGAGTTCCATGGCATCAGCCTGGCTCACAACAACCTCAAAATCCTGGCTTCAAACAATCGTCTTTCCTCAGACTCCCAAGTAGCTGGGACTACAGGCACCCACTGTCGTGCCCAGCTAATCTTCCTTTTTTTAGTAGAGACAGTGTTCTGTTCTTGCCCAGACTGGTCTCGAACTTCTGAGCTCAAGTGATCCTCCTGCCTCATCCTCCCAGAGTGTTAGGATTACAGGCATGAGCTGCTGTACCCAGCCTACTTCTTGACATTTTTAACAAAGTCCTCCAAGACAGATGATCTTGGACAAAAGCTCCCTTGTCTGCAAGCCAATGGAAGGGATAGAGCTTTGCTAAGGAGGCACTATCTGACTGTAGCCTCTAACCTAAATTGACTGAGAATACCGTAGTTTGAAGTCTCATGAATTGACGAACTTCAAATAACAAAACAAGTAGTAACAATGAA
The DNA here is from genome assembly GCF_000181295.1 of Otolemur garnettii. Classification (NCBI taxonomy): domain Eukaryota; kingdom Metazoa; phylum Chordata; class Mammalia; order Primates; family Galagidae; genus Otolemur; species Otolemur garnettii. Next base: position 5,281,729 of record NW_003852398.1, on the reverse strand, counting down.
GATACAGTATTACCGGGAAATTAGGCCAGTACCCAAAGTGTTGTCCAGTTCCTTTCCTTCAGAGTTCCCTGACAATAAAGAGGGAGCACTGACATGCAAAGATCAAATTAAAGGTGCTGCTCCACCACCCCCCCGGTTACTATTTTAAATTCCTCCCAAACAGTAAAGCTGGAGAGTTGGACAGAGCACAGAGAAAGACCGTGAGTTAAAAAGTGAGACTACTTAGGCTTACACAGTGTCTAATGAACCTTTTTGCTGTTGTTGTTTACTAGGAGACGCCAAAATCAAAGACTGGATCCCTATGACATTTTTGTAGAATGTATATTCCCAAAACAATCTGAATCTGGCCTATGATAGCCTATGACTGCCGAACTTCAAATATGATCCTTGGGGGTCAAACTTGGGACAAGAAGAAGCGGGATGCTAAAGCACCCCAGGAAAGGCATCAACCCTGATCTTTCACATGTAGCTAAGGTAACAAACATGCAGTATCTTTCTGCATCCGCACCTCATCGCTCAGAAATCCTAGGCTTCAAGATGGAAGCAGTAACTGCCTTTGGATTTTGAACTGTACATAAAGTGTATGTATAAAACCAAGGCATGTGGATGTTAGGTAACTAGAAATTTTTAATTGGCTACCTAAAAGCCACTCACAACCATCTTCCTAACTTTCCTTGATTAGCAAAGCTAAAAAGTATTCTTCTTCCCAGACATCTTTGCAGCCAAGGATGGCCTTGCAATATAGTTCTGGCCAATATAACATAACATAAGGGAAATTGTTTGATGGGGCTTCCCAGAAGGTTTTTTTTTTTCTTTTAATAGATAGGCTCAGGTAATATAAGTGAGAGGCCCACACATAGGTTAAAGAACTGAGGGTGGTTCCCAGCCAACAGGCAACTAATAATTTTCTTCAAAAAATATTTTAAAAAATATTTCATACAAAGTGAGGTCTCTCTTGACTACCCCCCAACTCTAGCCTTTTATTCTACCCCCATCTTGTGTTATCAGTTTCAAATGGACTCTTCCAGACCTGTCCCCATGCATTTGCATACAGACACACACACACACAGAGGAAAAAAATATGTAACATTATTGAGGTTTACATAAATGATATTACAGTGATCATCAAATTCTACAACTTGTTTTTTTTCATTCAACAATGTTTTGGAGATATTTCCATGGCGTACTTGTAGATCCACATCATTCTCTTTACCCACTGCATAGTTACAAGCATGAAGTTCTCACCGGCCAAATCTGGGACAATTTGGTCATCAAGTAAACAATGATAGTAACTAGTTCTAGCCAATAAGCTTAGAATAAAAATGATATTCATCACTTCTGGGGAAAGCATTTAAAAGCTGGTGTCCTATTTTCCATCTTCCTTCCTCTATAATGGTGAACCAGGAAAGATTAAGTTGAAATGGAGATGCCCAGGATTGAAGCCTGGAATGGTGAGCCACCACATGGCACACAAATGTCCCAAAGGGCCACCTGTTCCTGTAATGGACCTATTTAGCTTTTTTAAAAAATTGATGGACATTTAGACTGTTTCCAATGTCACAACTTACTATTTACTACTCACTCTTAGAAATGGTACTGCGATGAAAATTCCTATACACAGTTCATCGTGCACATGTGCAAGCATTTCTCTAAGGGAGATACTCAAAAGTGTAATTTCTGGGTCATAGGCTATGCACATTTTTTATTTTTATGCCCTTTAAAATTTTTAATAGATCCTGCCAAATTTCCCTCCAAGGTGGCAGTACAAATTTATAGTCTCTCAGCAGTTCATGAGAATTCTCCACACTCTCACCAACTTAAATTCTTTTTCTAATCTGATGATGGTAAGAAATCGCTTCTGGTTGTGTTCATTTGCAATTTTCTAATGAGCAGCGAATTTTGCTTTATTTTTCAGACTCAGACTCCTCTCTCAGGGGAGGCTTTTTCTACCCTCAGCACTTCAGTGCGCTCACATGAAGGGTCTGTATCAGGTGAAGGGACGACGTTCTCTGCAGTAGGAACAACCAGAGGTGGGTCCTATTCCCTTTACCGTAGAAATAAAGGGAGGTTAATGAGACAATGCATAGAATGGAGTTACCCCAGTGCCTGGCATCAGGAGCATCCAATAAATACTTGCTACCCTCACCAGCTTTGTTACTATTAGTATGAGCACCTTCTCCACTTTTCTGACCTGTGATAAGGAACTTTGGACTTGGTCTCTGCCCCTGGTATACATGCCTTCATGCAATCCCTCCCCTTGAGTGTGGGCTGGACCTCATGTCTTGTTTCTAACAAGTGGAGTCCAGCTGATTTACAAAAGACTGTGGCTCCCATCTTGCTGACATACTACTACTGCCTTCTCTTTTTGTAAAGCAAGTAGCCATGTTGGAGAGGCCCACACATAGGTCAAAGAACTGAGGGTGCCTCCCAGCCAACAGCCAACAAGAAACTAAGGCAAATAGCCCGCAAGGAAATGAATCCTATCAACAACCATGGGAGTGAGCTTGGAAGTAGATCCTTCCCCAATCCAGCCTTCTGAGGACTACAGCCCTGGATGACACTTTTGAGTGCAGCCTGTGAAAGACCCTGAAGCAGAGGACCCAGCTAAGCCATGCCCAGATTCCACGTCCACAGAAATTGTGAGATAATTAACTTTGTTCCAGAACACTAAATCCAGGATGATTTGTTACACAGCTATAGCTAACTAATGCATGATGTAAATTTCTTAAAGAAACAAGTTCCACTGACCACCTTTCTTGATCAGTAACATGAAACTCAGAATCTTGCTCACAAAATAGGGTAATGGTATATATTTTACTAACATAAACCTATTGAATCGTTCCCAAAGACAGAAGGATGTTGTGAGTTGTTTGGAAGAAAAGCAATTTGGGTATTTCACCTTAACTTGATCTGCCATCTCACATTCACAAAGGTGAGAGGCAAAGAGGTATGACCAGAGAAATAAGGGCTTGAGGGTCAGATGGACTTGGCTTTCAGCTCTGCAACTTCCTAGGGGTGCCACCTTGGACCTGTTAATTCTCCTCTCTAACCCTCCATTGCTTCAACTACCCAAAGAAGTTTAAGAAAGAAAACTTTCCCAACCTCACGTGGCTCTATTGAGGGGATGCAGAGATATGTGACATATCCAAGCACCTAACCCCCAGAAGGCACAGACATATCGTTTTCTTCTTCCAAGACTTTTTTAACCTTGAAATTTAGGCCCCTCACAACCAGATAAAACAGTGAAGAACACACCAGTAAAATTATAAAGGATACATGCCAGGGAACGAAACCCCAGGATTTGCACAAGATTAAGAATAAAAGATGAGAGGTGTGAATCGACTCAGGAATGTTAGCAAAATTGCAGTAAACAGGTGCCCTCTTCTCAGCCTTGGGAAGAAACGAGGGAGCACTCTGGAGTGTTACCTAGAAGGGTGAGGGTTGGCTTTGCTTTATTACAATCTTCAGTTAATCTTCTCAATTGCCTTCTGAGTAATTAAGGCCTGCAAAGTAAAGGTCTGTCAGTTTGAAGAAAACTTATCTGGGGCACTTTTCCTCCTTTTTTCCAAAAGAAATATTCTTTCTAAAACCACAGTCCTGCACCTGTTTCCCTTGATTTAAGAGCCCCCCAAAATGATGTTTTCAATTAGTAAATGCCTCTCTTTCTTTCTAAAATGGATCTCAAGACAAAGTTTTATAGCTAAAATATTGATTTTTTTTTCTCTCACCACCTTCCCCCAAACAAAAAGATGAGAGAAGGAGGCCTCCTCTGTTTCTTACCTCTTTCATTGAATTTTTTCCTTGCAAATGTTCAAGCTTTTCCTGTGGTAGAAGCACAGATCCTATGAAATAGGAGTGAGAAACAGCCCGAGGCAAATTCTGGCTGTGGCCCAGACAGCCAAGGCTCAGTCTGAGGATGGCTCAGGAGGGACTGGCGGTGATGGCTTGAGTTTCAGCTTTGGCCGAAGCCCACTTCTGTCTGCCCTCCTCCCACCCAGAGGAGCGAGCCCTGTCTAGACAGTCACCCCTGCAGATTATTTCCATTTCAGACCCTCTCCTTCCTTCACCTGCTCATGAGTGGCTAGAGCTCATTGGTAAGAATATCATTGAATTCTCTGGCATCCAAGATGACCAGCAGGGGGAGAACCAATCTTTTGCATTATGAAAAGTGAACACAGACAAGGAATGACCTACATGGACCTCTTTGGGTGAAGACAACTTTGCAAGCCAATCAGACAGGTGACTTTTTAAAAACGGAAGGAGGGGCTAAGGAATGACAGTTGGCGTTTGCTTTTTAGCTATTCTCCATCCAAACAATGTGATGGATCCAGTCCCCCAAGATTGACATTCTTAGCACAGAAGTGGAAGGGGCAGTTTCCTTCCCACCAACCGTCAAAGCAGAACCTAGCCCCCTGAACAAGGGGATAACTGGAAAAAAAATTAGTAGAAAAAAATGATTATTTGAAATTCAAATTCAACTGGGCATCCTGTATTTTATGGGCAGTCCTACCCATGGGGAACCTGACTCTGGAAGGAATGACCCAAAGGCACAGACTAAGAGTGTCTCTTGGAGACTTCCATGGAGTCTAGCATGCAAGGCAGCATATCAATTCCCAGAGCTGGCAATGCTTGTGGTGGCAGCACATGTCCCAAGGCTATGGAGCCAGCAGCAGCATGTGAAAGGAGCCATCACTGGGCAGAGAATTTGTCCTTCCTCGGTTTCCGCCTTCCTAAGGCTCATCTCTGGCCTTTCTCCTGATTCCAAGACCTGCCTAATAATCACCCAAGACATTTCTTTCCTGATAACACATTTTTCATTGTAGTTTTTCCAAATGTATCTCCTTTTCCCATTCCCAGGGCAGTCCCAGCACAGAGAGGCTCAGAACCCCCAAGACCACTCCCTCCAAAAGGGCAGGGCACCTGCCCAGTAGGACACTTCTCAAGTGGATGTGAGGTAGTTCTGCAAACCCTTGACCTTGGAGCATCTGGCCATGCTGTAGGAATACTTCTGGATGTCCCCAGCCATCTTCTCTGCTGCTTGTAGGCTCCCAGTGAAAGGGACCACTTGCATGGTGAATGTTAGCACACACACCTCAGGCTCTGCATCCCAATTCTTGCCACTTTGCATTTGCTCTGAAGGCCAATGCTGCCAGGGGGTTCCGTTCTTTTCTGGGCTCCATTCTTTGCCCGTACTGATGCCCGTAGTGAGTTCTTTGGGTCCTGTCACAGGGCTGCGAGCAGGTCGAATTCTGTGTGCACAATACAGCCTGCTGTGGCACAGTATCCACCAAATATGGTGGGCCTTTCCTTGCAGCTCAGTCCTAGAGGCTCCAGTGGTGCCAGCCCAGGAGACCCCACCTCTACCAGGTAACCCCCACCCTCTGCCTCTACTTCCACTGTTTTTCTTCCTGCAACATCACCTTTAAAAACAAAGGGTCTGGAGTGGTACAAATTCACTGAACCTTGGCTGTACCTGCCAGGCACTATGATGTCAGTTGCTCATCCTCTCTGAGCCTCAGCTTTCTTATCTGTAAAATGGGTGTAACAAATGAATCTGGTGTATGGGGTGCAGGTAAGGATGCAGAAATGATGCAGGTGAGATGTTTAAACAGCGCAGAGGACATGCCTAGCCTTCCCTCATGCCTGCTCTTGTAGGGGGGCCTTATCTCATCGCTAGAGGTGGAGTAGGCTAAGTATCCCAGAGGTGATGGGCTTTTCTTCTTCACCTGATCCAGGAGCCCACAGACAGTCCCTGCAGGTTGCCACACAGGACAGCCTCAGCCAATGCCACATAACAACAAATCAACATTAATAATTTCTCACATTTACTTAGTCCCAGGAGCTACAGAAGGAATAAAAAAAACTACCCCAAAAACCTGCCTGCATGAAGTTTATCTGCTTTATCTCAGTCGATCTTCATCCTCGCCCTATTGATGGTTTCATTTTACAGATTAGGAAACTGAGGCTTAGAGAGGTAAGTGACTTACCTAAGTGCACCTAGCCTATTAAGTAATTAAAGTGGAATTCAAACCCAGAGACTCAAAAGCCTGACCTTTAACTGCCTGGTTCCACTTAAGCTTCGTGAGACGGGTATGAGGTCAACACCACTTTGCCAACGGTGAAAAACAAAGAGGCTTCGTCACTTGCCCAAAGTGACTAGGTTGGCCTAACACAGAGCTCTAAGTGAACACGGGTATGTCTGATTCCACAGGCCTTGGTGTTCATCTTCCTGCCAGAAGAGCCACCTATGAGCATCCCCAGAAAAGGCCAACAGAGCCCTGAGCTGAGGCCCCTCAAAAACCTTCTTTTGTTGAAAGAGACCCCAAGCCCCACTGAGCTGTGCTGTGGACAGCAGCTGCCCAGTGGATGGCGGCTGCATAGTGGACGGTGGCTGTACAAGTGGACAGCAGCTGCACAGTGGACGGCGGCTGCCCAGTGGATGGCGGCTACATAGTGGACGGCAGCTGCACAGTGGACGGCGGCTGCCCAGTGGACGGCGGCTGCCCAGTGGACGGCGGCTGCATAGTGGACGG
>NW_003852398.1:5267124-5274315 GCF_000181295.1 Otolemur garnettii | reverse complement strand
GTGGTCCCAGCTACTTGGGAGGCGGAGGCAGGAGACTCGCTTGAGCCCAGGAGTTGGAGGTTGCTGTGAGCTGTAATGCCACGGCACGCTACCCAGGGGGAGAGCTTGAGGCTCTGTCTCAAAAAAAAAGAATTGCATGGACCTAGGTGCAAATACAAGCGCTATCCTTGCAAGTGGTAATTTAATTAGGGGTACACTATCCTAATAGTTTGCTGTTTAGTTCCCCTGTAAGTTACTTAGGAATTTTAACTGTAACATAAATACAACTCAACTATATTAAAGGTAAAAGCAAAAGGTTGGACTTAGGTATTTATTGGTTCACAAAACTTAAGAGTCCAAGACAGCATTGATGTCAGCTTCCGGCACAGCTGGCTTCAGCAGGTCAAATAAGGTCAAGACTCAGTCTCTTACCCTATCTCTGTATTCATTGTTTTCTGTATTGGCTTCTGCTTTAGGTTGAATTGTTGCCCCTACCACCACCACCACCAAATTCATATGTTGAACCCTTAGCTCTCAATACTTCAGAGGTGACTGTATTTTTGTGATATGGTCTTTAAGAGGTAATAAGATGATGATGTCATTGGGTGTACCTTAATCCAATATGACTGGTGTCCTCATAACAAGAGGAAATTAGGGCACAAACCACACAGAGAGAAGACAATACAAATACACTCGAAGAAGACAGCCATCTACAACCCAAAGAGAGAGCCCTCAGAAGAAACCAACCTTGCCAACACCTTGATCTTGGACTTGTCACCTCCAGCCACCCAGTCTGCAGTACTTTGTTATGGCAGGCAGAGGAAAGTGATACAGCTCCATTCTCAGGCAGGCTATTTCCACAAGTGACAGTGTGGGCCCCTACAGTTCCAGGTAGACATGCCCTGCTTAGCATCCTCAGTAGAATGTAGGCATCCAGTGCAACAAATTTCCCTCTTAAGGCTGCTTTTCCCGTATCCCACAGGGTTTGGTAACTTGTGTCTTCATTGTTGTAATGTTTGAAGAATTGAACAATTTCCTCTTCTTCTTTCCTGAAACAAACTATCATTCAGCATAAGGTTATTTAATTTCCAGGTCTTTGTGTGGGGATGAACATTTTTGCTGGAGTTGAGTTCCACCTTTATTGCCTTGTGGTCTGAGAAGATGCAAGGTGTTATTTCTATTATTTTAGTTTTGTTGAGGTTTGATTTGTATCCTAGGATGTGGTAGATTTTGGAGTACATACCACAGGCTGATGGGAAAAATGTGTATTCCTTAGTTTTGTGATGATGTGTTCTGTGTATGTCTATTAATCTCATTTGTTCTCAGGGCACATTAAGTCCTTTGTATCATTGTTTAGTTTCTGTTCAGAGGATCTGTCCAGCTCTGTCAGAAAGGTGTTAAAGCCCTGTCTATTATGGTGTTATGGGATATCATATTGCTCAGACCCATCAAGGTCTGTTTCATAAATCTGGGAGCATTTAAGTTGGGTGCATAAATATTTAAAATGGAAATGTCTTCTTGTCGAATTGTTCCTTTGACTAGTATAAAGTGTCCTTCTTTGTCTTTCTTAACTTCAGTTGCCTTAAATCTGCTTGTTTCTGAAAATAAGATTCACCCCCTCCTTTCTTCTGATTTCCATTTGTTTGAAATACTATTTTCCATTCTTTTACCCTGAGTCTTGATTTGTCCTTCAAGGCTAGTTGTGTCTCCTGGAGACAGCATATGGATGGCTTATGTTTTTTTATCCAATCAGCCAGCCTGTGCCACTTCAAGGGTGCATTTAGTCCATTGACCTTTACTGAAAGAATTGATAAGTGTGGTGGAGTTGGATGGCACCTGTGGCTCAGTGGCCCCATATACCAAGGGTGGCAGGTTCAAACCCGGCCCCAGCCAAACTGCAACAAAAAATAGGTGGGTGATGTGGCAGGCACCTGTAGTCCCAGCTACTCAGGAGGCTGAGGCAAGAGAATCTCCTAAGCCCAGGAGTTGGAGGCTGCTGTAAGCTGTGATGCCACAGCACTCTACTGAGAGTGACAAAGTGAGACTCTGTCTCAAAAGATAAAAAATGTGGTGGAGTTCTATTCATCTTATTTTGGGTAAGTCCATTGTGTAGTTTTATCCCTTGGGCCATTGTGGAAGCTATGTTTTGACCTTTAGCTTCTGGGTGTTTACTTTGCTGGTAATCCATTGTGATGATCAGTGTTGAGAATAGGTGTATTTCCTGTAGAGCTGGTCTTGTGGTGAATTTCCTCAGTGCTTGTATATCCTCAAAAGATTTGCTTTATCTATCAATTTTGAAGCTTAGTTTAGCAAGATACAGAATTCTGAGCTAAACATTCTTTTGTTTAAGAATGCTGAAGGTGGATGACCATGCTCTTCTGGCTTGGAAGATTTCAATTGAAAAGTACGCTTTCATCCTAATGGCCCTGCCTCTGTAGGTCAGCTGGTGTTTACTCCTGGCTTCTTGCAGAGTTTTTTCTTTCATCTTGACTTTGAACAGATTCATTACAATGTGTCTTGGAGAGGCTCCTTTTGAGTTGATGTGACCCGGGGTTCGATATCTATCTGAAAGGAGTGTGTTGGGGTCTTTAGTAAAACTTGGGAAGTTTTTCTTGAAGATGGTCTCCAGTAGGGCTTCCATTCCTTTGGGACAATCTTCCTCCCCTTCAGGAATCCCTATTGTTTGTATATTTGACTGCTTCATGGAGTCTCGTAGTTCTCAAGCACCTGTTCTGTGTTCTCTCTCTTCTTTTCTGCCTCTTTAACCCCCTGGGTTAACTCGAAAACTTTATCCTCTAGTTCTGAGGCTCTTTCTTTTCCGTGGTCTAACCAATTTTTGATACTTTCTACTGCCTCTTTACATTCCTGATCGTCTCCTTTATTTCCTTAAGCTCCACCATATCCTTCTATATTCTATATTTCTCTTGTCCGACTTTTGGTTCTGTCCTTCCATTATCTTGTCCATTCCTTTGATTATCTTTATCATCCATATTTTAAATTCCCTTTCTGTCAAGTCCATTAATTTTTTTTTTAGAGACAGATTCTCACTTTGTCACCCTCGGTAGAGTGCTATGGTGTCACAGCTCACAGCAACCTCCAGCAACCTCCAGCTCTTGGGCTTAGGCAATTCTCTTGCCTCAGCCTCCCAAGTAGCTGGGACTACAGGCACCTGCCACCAGTACCTGGCTATTTGTTTGTTGTTCTTGCGGTTTGGCCGGGGCGGGATTCAAACCCACCACCCTCAGTATATGGGGCCAGTGCCCTACTCACTGAGCCACAGGCACTGTCCAAGTCCATTAATTTTTTAGAGGTAGAGTCTTCTCTGCAGTAGCTGCCTCATGATCCCTTGGGGGAGTTTCTCTGTTTTAGTTTTTTATGTTGCCTGAATTTTTCTGTTGGTTCCTCCTCATGTGTTCTTTCTTCTTGTTCACCTCCTGGTCCTCCTTTTAACTTCTCACTGCCTCCTTTGTTTCACACAGAAGTCTTTGCTCTTGATGAAAGTATGTTGCAATGTGTTTCTGAGATGACAGATGGCACTGTGGGCCTTTTTTTAGGATACAGCATAGCCAGCAACCTCTATGGTCCTTATTCCAAACTTAGTTGCCTTAGGTGATTTCCTGATTGTTTCCTCAGCATTCAGACCCTGCCAGGTTGGGATTTTAAAGCTCACAAGAATCCTTCAGGGGTAGGTCTCACAGTGCCTTCTGACTCCAGTTCCAGTGGGGTGAGGGGGTCCCTCAGCCTGTCCCAAGAGTGGAGTTCTGATCCTGGAAGGTGGAAGTAAGATCACCATGCTTTAGGCCCCTGCTAAGACCTTCTCCTGACCTTCCCACAATTGCAGCCCTCTGGCCACCAAGACCTTCTCAGTGTGGCTGCCTCACCAGCCACCAAACCTATGGCAAGTCCATTCCAACTGACATTCAAATCTGGTTGCTATATACTGTTCAAGTCTGCTTACTCTTCTAAGCTTTCCACTCAAAGCTCAGCTTCCCCCAACAACTAAAAACTCTGGAAAGGCTTCCTCCCATCCTGGGCCTCTGTGGACAGCCAGCTAATCCCAGCTGGTCACAATCATTTGCCTAAATCATCATATTTCCGCTACTCCAAATCATATGCTGTATGCAGCTCATCACCACCTTGCTGTGCTCCCTAAGCTATGACTCTGGGTAAGGTCCTTATGCCAGGTATGGCTGGGGTCTCTCTTTGGTCCCGGTCATTCTAGGAGAACTCAGCTGAATGATCCTTCTGGTCTGCCATCTTGCTCCACCCCTGCCCATTGTAATTGTTATCCTCAGTAGAAAAGGTCTCTTTTCCCCAACACATCTAACAAAAATCTTAGAACCGAGTCTCATTGGTCTGCCTTGGGTCTCGTGTACATTCCTGAGCCACCCCTGTGGTTAGGGGGATAGAAGAGGCTGATTGGCCAGAACTGAGTCATGTATCACCCCACATCTAAGGTAAAGTCAGCATCAGTCAAACCACAGGGCCAAGCAAGGGATGGGTCTCTGGAGAAGAACAGGGCAAAGGGAAGAGCAGGTGCCAGAAGGCCAGAAGAGCAGAGGTCCACCCTCTCCTGTCTTCAAGTTTCCTCCACCTCACAATCCATCTTCTGACTGAACTATCTTTCTTCATTTAAAATCAGGCCACCCTGCCACCTCTTTCAATAAAATTTCATGATTAGGCAGTGCCTGTGGCTCAAAGGAGTAGGCACTGGCCCCACATGCCGGAGGTGGTGGGTTCAAACCCAGCCCTGGCCAAAAACCACTATATATATATAATAAAAATAATAAAATTTCATGACCTGGCCCTGCCTGCCCCTTCTCTACTTCCCCTCTCTGGACACACCTACCTTTTGCAGCTCTTGGCATGTGACAGGGTCTCTCAACGGTTGGAGCCTCCTGTTGCTACTTCCTCTATCTGAAAAACTTCTCTACCCCTCCTCAAGACCCACATCAGCATCATTCTCCTTGGGGACCCTGCCCACTTGAGGCAGACCCACTTTATTTCCAAAGTGGAGCTGGAGAGCATGATGGTACAAAAGTGAACATAGGGCCTAGGTACAAATCTGTTTGCTACATGACCTTGGGTAAGTTACTTACATCCCTGTGCCTCATTTCTTAAAGCCTGGCTTCTAAGCTTGTTGACAGAAACGAATGAGTTAATGCATGAAAAGCAGTTAGAATAGCGTCTGGTACGTGGAAAATGCCTTGTAAGTGTTAGCTGTTATTACCTCATGTTGTTTCAACACACCTCTACTGGGAAGTATCTATTTGCCCATCTGTTTCCTTTATCAAGTCTGAGCTCTCCTCTGAAAAAGGGAGAGCAGCTTGGCCTGCTATAACAAAATACCATAGACTAGGTGGCTTGTAAATAACAGAAATGCATTTCTCACAGTTCCAGAGGCTGGAAATCTGAGATCCGGGTGCCAGCATGGTCAGGTTCTGGTAAAGGCCTTTTCTTGGTTAAGGCTGGTTACATCCTCCCATGGCAGAAAGAAAGCCAGAGAATTCTCTGGGGTCTCTTTCATAGGGCACTAATCCCATTCATAAGGGCTCCACCCTGATGACCCAACCACCTCGCAAAGGCCCCACCTCCTAATACCATTACTTTGGGAGTTATATCTCAATATATGAACTCAGGGAAGGGGAGGGGCATGTTGGCAGGGACATAAACATTCAGTCCAAAACAGAAAAAATGCCTACTCATCACATAGGCTCTCTGGTGCCATATTCCCTGTACAAAGGAGGTGCTCTGAATTTTGAAACCATGAATGCAGGAATAAGTAAGCAAATGAGTGAGTGAGTGAATGAGTGAATGAGCACAGAAAGAGTCTTAACAACAGATGGAACAACATTCTCCCTGGAGCTACACAGACCTCCACCTATCCCTGAGCCAACCCCACTCTCCTAGAAACCATTTTCCTCCTACTTCATTTAGCCAAAGTTCAAGCACAAACCACCAGGAAAACCTAAGGACCGCTCATGGGATAAATCACCCTGATTACTAATCAGGTCCATCCGTCCCACCATTAACCACTATTTTCCCTGCAAAAAGTAAACATGCCTCCTCCCCATGGCCTGACAGCAAAGACCATTAAACCCAGGAAGGGTGTGTCTCCCTAGCGGCCCAGAAACAACTTGAAAGTGGAAAAATACGGTAGATTGGGTGATTCAGTGGCCATTCAGATAGCCAAAATGTTTGGTTTCAGCCTCAGTAGAAGCTGTTCCTCTCTTATTTTGTTTTTTTTTTTTTTAGGATTAGAGAGGGTGGAGCCTGATAAGACACCCTTACCAGGTTTGATGACTTTGTGCTACCCCACTTGAATTTATCAAGCACTTAGATTTTTTCCAAATTTTCCCCCTTCCCATGGACTGGGTCTGGAGGTACCCAGAGGTTCTGACACAAGGGCAGTGAATCTGACCAGTGCCCCCCGAAGGAAGCTGAAGAAGTTCTTCAGAAACCAGGGAGTACAGCCCCTGCATTTGGGCAACATATTTGGCTTTGTCTTCTGGCAGCAAAGGCAGAAAGAGAAACACATTGGGTTGCATAGTTTTCATTTTTCAGCAACAGAAAGCATGTTCAAACCTCCGCAGAGACAACATTTTTACTGGAACCAGGCTCCAGAAGGAATGTATTGGGGCGCTTTGGGGATAAAGAATGCTAGGTGACAGGGCAGATAAGCCCTGCAAGTGCAGTTTCATCTGTCCCCACATCGGTTTGTTCATTCATGTAACAAACACCTGCTGAACCTGCATGCTGGGCCTGGGGCCACAGAGAATGCGTAATATCAGTGGGATGGATGGACCTGATTAGTGATTGGGTGATTTATCCCAGGGCTTCCAGTTTTTTTTCCTGTTCCTTCAGCTCTTAACAATTTCTACTATCAAAACCAAAAATCACATTACAACAAAGATATTTGTATCAGAATGTTTATTGCAGCCCAATTCATAATTTCTAGGTCATGGAAGAAGCCCAGGTGCCCATTGACCCACGAATGGATCAATAAATTGTATATGTACACTATGGAATACTATGCAGCCATAAAGAAAGATGGAGACTTTACCTCCTTCATGTTTACATGGATGGAGCTGGAAAATGTTCTTCTTAGCAAAGTATCTCAAGAATGGAAGAAAAAATATCCAATGTGCACAGCCCTATTATGAAACTAATTTCATATAAGAATATGGGGAGGGAGGAGGGGGAGGGGAAAGG
>NW_003852398.1:5257241-5267059 GCF_000181295.1 Otolemur garnettii | reverse complement strand
AATGTCTTAACACAATAACTAAGAAAATGACATGAAGGCTATGTTAACCAGTTTGATGAAAATATTTCAAATTGTATATAAAAACACCACACTATACCCCATGATTGCATTAATGTACAGAACTATCATTTAATAAAAATAAAAATTCCTACTGTCCATCTGTCTATCAGTAACTACCATGGCAGCAGTGTTACCCTAAGTCAGGCATCCTCAAACTACAGCCTGCGGGCCACATGTGGCCCACCAAGGACATTTATCTGGCCCACCAGGTGTTTTTGCCACCGCTGCCTGTCCTGCTTAGCAGCCGACTCGTCTGGGGGCCCGCAGTCTGGCCCTCTAACGGTCTGAGGAACAGTGAACTTGCCCCCTGTTTAAAAAGTTTGAGGACCCCTGCCCTAAGTGCTAAGTTGGAAAGAAACCCTTCTGGAATGTAACCATCTGGAGAAGAGATGAGGGCAAGAGTTGTCCCCTCCTGCCCCCATCAGCCAGCTTCCCACTTCCTTTTACCTAACAGAACCCCAGTCTTGGCAAGGTGTGCCCAGCCCTGAAGGATGCACAATTGATCTAAGAAAACCAGAGCATTCCCATTTTCCTTTATTGGCCACTCCCTCTCCATCCCTGGGAGCTAGAGCCAGGCATGTGACCCAGTTCTAGTCAAAGAGATATCTGCTAAGGTCCCTGGGAAAGTTCTTTCCTCCTTAGTCAATGGAAAGCCACTACTTTCTGCCTTGAACATAGTGTGTGAAGATGTGATGCTCTGAGCTGTGGCAGCCATTTCAAGACTAAGAAGTGACAAGTCTGGACTCTTAGAAGGAATATGTTGAAGATGGCAGAATAATGAAAGAGAAAGAGTCCTTGATGTTAACTTTGAATCATTGAACCAACCAAGAACCTATTGCCTGCCCATACCTATACATATCTAGTATAATAAGTCTTGATTGCTAATGCTACTGTTAATTGGTTATCCATTACTTGCAGTCAAATGTATCCTAATTAATACACTGGCATACATACTACATAAGGAAATGCACAAGGAGCCTCAAGGGAGAAAAATGCATGCTCTGGAGTGAAATGTTTCTGGTTTTCATCATAGGCACTACTATCTATTTGCTATGTTTTTGAAATACATGTTTGCCTCTCCAAGCCCATGTTTTCTCATTGGATTAGTGTAAAGATAAAGGAGAGACTAGATAGGAAATGCTGAACACACTCTCTGTCCGACCACCTGTCTTGTTCACTGCACTTTCTCCCGCATCTGCAGGCACTAGATAAAGTTTCATTGAGCAAAAGAACAAATCCTTTTCCTTCCCTCCTACAAAATAAGGGCTCTGTGGTTGTTGCCAGATATTCCCCATCGGTTAATTTGGATCCTTTCCCCATTCCCTACATGTCCACTGGCCATTTGAGTTTTGCCTTTGGAATGTTTAATGAAGATTATCTTGATAGATGTTATTAAAACATTCATTTGACAAACACCAGAATAGCCCTTTTTTGCTTCTTCCAAAGTACATTCTCTATCTATAATCCCACGGTCTCCTGGGTGGCAGTCTCATTTTGCACATGAGAAAATGAAAGCTTAGAGAGGTCAACTGACTTTCTCAAAGTCACTTGCTAGTGATAGAATCAAAGGTCGAGCGGACAGGTCTGCCTGATGGACCCTGGCCTCTCCCCACCACATGGGAGTTGGAGACAGTGGGAGAGATGATGCTTAAGGTGTATGGATGATGGCAGGGGCTCCAGGCCCTCTCTGAGAAGGCTTGTCTCCGTGATGCCCACCCTCCCATCTCCCATTCTTCCCTGTCTTTTGCCCCAGCTATGCACGCCACATCGTTTAAACCTGGGCACTTTGACAGTCTATGTCTTGTGGTCTCACATACTGAACCCTGCTCCTCTGAGTCAGCCTTCACATTTTGTGATTTCCCCCAGAAATGTCTGCACTTCTTTTCTCTGTAATCTCAATGCAGGGCCCCAGCCTCAACAAGTTCAAAGTGTCCAGGTTCATGACCACCTCCCACTCCATATGGGAGCCGGTTTGCCCTCCTATTCTTAGCACCTGGTGGTGGCCCTGTGTCCAAAAGGGCCCTGTTTCTCCTAGAGAAAGATGGCAGCCTATTTCCCATGCAGAGAGACTATTTGGGAGAATATTCTTTTCTCAGAGATTGGGGAAGGGACAGTTAACTGAAGCAATGCAACTTCAAGCCTAGGATAGAGGCAATAGGGAAGGGCTGTGGGGCTGTAGAGAGGCAGCCATGGTCTCAGGTTCCTAAGAGGGAGGGAAGCCAGCTTGTGCCAAGACCTTACCCACCCTGGACAAACAAAAATCATGTTTTACTCTGTCTTTGAGCCAAATGGAGAGGGAGCCAACACCTGAGCATCCCATATGCAACTTCCTTGCTTAAGGAATGGGGGAAATCCTATTTTACTTCCAAAGAGAAGGTCTAGCTAGCTTTTGGCAGAGAAATAATGACATCCAGTGGACATACATGTCACCCCCAGACTCAGGACTTTCTAGAGCTGGGCCAGCAGGAGCAATGGGGCAAACACTGGAAAGTTGAGTTTGAGTCTTGCTTTTGCCTCTTAGCTGTGTGGCCTTGGGTAAATCACTGTCCCTCCCTGGGGCTCTGTTTCCTCTACTGAAATAGAGTCTGACAACCTTTCTGTGGACTGTTATGCAGACAACTTTCTCCCATTATAAGAAGCTGGGTTTCATCTTGGCACCCACAGCACAGTGGTTACAGCATGAGCCACATACACCAAGGGTGGCAGGTTCAAACCCACCCTGAGATGGCTAAACAACAATGACAACTGCAACAAAAATAGCCAGACATTGTGGTGGGCACCTGTAGTCCCAGCTATTTGAAAGGCTGAGGTAAGAGAATCGCTTAAGCCCAAGAGTTTGAGGTTGCTGTGAACTGTGATGCCACAGCACTCTACTGAGGGTGACATAGTAAGACTCTGTCTCTAAAAAAATAAAAAAATAAAATAAAGGAAGCTGGGTTTCTTGCTAAGATGGTTCAAGGCATTACTACCTAGGAGAGGGAGGGCAAGCTCTGGCACCAGACAGACAAGAGATTGCTTGTTGAATTCCTGGCTGAATGACTGAAGTGTGTAGTCATCTCCCTGAGCCTCATGGCTGTTTCCGACCCTAAGGGTTGCGGCCGGTATATGATGAGACCCTCTTGCAGGTGCACAGGTGACAGCTGTCCTGGAATATGGGAAGGTGCACATGGCCCCACCTTGGGGGCAGAGGGCAGTCTGGGTGTAAGCACCTGAGTAAAATGGTAGATGGAGAGCCTCAAAGCCTCACATTTCCAGAGCAGGTTCAAGCTGACCTCCCATCACATCCAGGGGGCTATGGTTACATCTCAGGGCTCTCACAGCACCAGATGGAGGTCAAATCAGGAAACAGGGCAGGAGAGAATGGGCAGGAGCTAGGAGAGAGGTAGATCCTCCAACCTCAATCCCATCCCACCCCCTCAAGTCTTAGTGAGGCTGAATTGTAAACCCAAATCAATGGTGTCTAAATCCCTGACTTCAAGCTGGAAAATGCCTGGATTAAGCAATCTGCTGTGAGGCACTCAGGGGAGCTAAGGAATCAGAATTAGCCTACGTTCTAGACACAAGGTTGCATTTTTGCATGCCTGAGTCTCTGACTGAGAAATTAATACTCTTGATTTCGGCAAAGCCTCTGGACATAGTAGGCCCTCAAGAGAGGTTGCTTGCCTTGCTGTTTCCTTTTTCTCCATGAAATTAGCTCCCGGCTGCATGTGAGAATGTGCTGAATCATTCATCCAGTTCATTTTGATTTCCTGGAAGAAAGAGAACATGTGTGTGTAACCCTGACCCCTCGAGGTGGGCCCGCTCTGGCCATGAGAGTAGTTCTCAACACTAACAACGATTTGGTCGTGCACCTACTCTGTGTCAAGCACTTTACAGGCAGCATCTCTAATCCCCCAACGGACCTGCAAGGGAAGCCTTCTGCCTCAGCCCACCCCACGTTAAGGATGAGGACGCAAGGACCCTTCAAGGGAGTGTGATGTCCTCACATGTTGGATGGGTAGGAAGCTGGGTGCTGGACTTTGAGCCTAGCTTCTGGCCACTGCCTCCCAGTAAGAACTAGGTTTAGTGGCACTCACTGAGTCCCCACCGTGTGCAAGGCTCAGAGCAAAATAGGAAAAGTTCAGCTTATTGAACAAATAATGCATGCCACTGCCAGGCTCCACAGTCTGTCTGCATTGCTTCCTTTATCCCTGACTTAAAATTCTTGTGAACTACTCTCCCCCACCCCCAACCATTTTGCAGATGAGGACACCAAGGCTCACAGATGTTGACATAACTCAACTGAGGTCATACAGCTGCTGAGCAGTAGGGCCGAACTCAACCCTGGGACTATGAAACATCAGCATCCCCACTCCTGACCACTGTGCAATTCTAGGTGAGGAAGTCATGGTGTGACGCCTGGATAGGTCACCATGTCCGTACTCCAGAAAATCTTTCAGGACTTACCTGTCTTTCAGTTCCTATCATCACCATCCTCACCATCCACATATCTATTCTTGCACAATACAATGTAAAACATTTCTCTTCCCTTGTATACGTAGCTCTGATCTTCGACAAGGGACCCCACCTTTCTAAGCCTCAATGTTCTCATGCATGAAATGGGGCCTATAAATCCCATTGCCAAAGTACGCCAAAATGTTGTTTTCATCCCCCATCCCACTCTTCCCTGAGCACGCCCGCCAAATGCCCTCCACCCTCACGGCCTGGATTCCAGCCACCAGCTCTCCTGGCCTGGCTTGTTACGCGGGTCCCTGCAACAGGCCAGAACATCTGCCTACGAACACCGTGGAACTCTGCCCCTGAGCCCAGGTCCTGCCAGCAAAGAGTTTAAACAAACAGAACTGGTCAGAAACAAAATGGTCTGTGGGTCGTAAAAGGTTGCACCTCATGCTCATGCACTCAGGTTTCATGATAATCCAAGTGATAGTTCTCCTGAGGAGGATTAGGAAGAAAATGCTAGGAGGCTCTGAGGGGAGCAAGAAAAAATGGTCATGTACCCAAGACAAACACTGCCAAGAAAGTGGCCTTTGATGGCCAATAAACCAAAGTTAGTGGGGGGATGGAATCAGAGCACCGCGGAAAGGAAAATTCAAGCTCTTTCCAACTCTTCTAGTGCCTTAATCAAACCTTCACTAGTAAGAGACCTTCTGCTGAATTTGTGAGGAGACATTACACAACCCCAAATTACTGCGGTGAGAAGCTGGCAGGGGCATTTTGGTGTGGAGGAAGGGCAGAAAGCTTAAACGCCCTCCACAGCCAGGCAGGCAAAGCACAAGAAGCATAGGAAGACAGAAGAACATACACAACAAGCATATAGCAAATAACACTTGGCCTCAGTGTTGGGAAGGCAATAGGGAATGGTGGGGACTGTGGCAAGCTGGAGGATACACACCCTATGCAAAAAGTGACACCTAGGACTAAGCTGTCAGCTCCAGCCTGTCTCTGCCAGGCAGAAATGTGGGCCCCAGTGGTGTCAATCTTCTAGGTTTTGGGTTTTGTTTTGTTTTGTTCTTTTTAAGAGAAGCAGGAAAGAATGGATTTTGTTTTTTAATGTGCAGGTTGTCAATTTTTAAACATTGACAACTAGTCCAAATGTCTTTTGAAATACTGTGTGGGCAGAACAAAATACATCTGTGTGCCAAGTTTGATTCACAGGTCATGGGTTGGTAATTTCTAAAGTTTTTATGCTCTGGTGAAGGCAATGGGATCTGCTTGGATTCAAACGCCAGTTCTCCCACTGTTCTCCCTCTGCTAGCTGGTGAGCTTGGATAAGTCATTTAGCTGCTCCATCTGCAAAATGGGGATAATAATAGTACCTACCTACTTGATATGATATTTGAGAAAGTGTAATCAAATTATGTTATGAAAATTCCTTGACGCAATGTATATCACATGGCAAACCCACTAGAAATGTGCCATTATTAACAATGCGCCCCTCTGGAGGTCTCCTGGAGAGTGGAAGACAGAATAGTGACAGTGGGCAAAAAAAGTGAAGAAAATAGACCAAGCAAGAAAAATAAAGCCAAGCCCCAGAATACCAATCAAGCTTTCCCTGTCTTGCTGTGTGAGAACAGCCCTTAAAAGAAAGATTGTTGTCACAAACTGGAAACAAATTGATAAGAGAGTTTTGAAAAGATTGAGCGTGGCTCGGCGCCTATAGCTCAACCGGCTAAGGCGCCAGCCACGTACACCTAAGCTGTCGGGTTCGAATCCCCAGCCCGGACCCGCCGAACAACGATGATGGCTGCAACCAAAAAATAGCCGGGCGTTGTGGCGGGCGCCTGTGGTCCCAGCTACTTGGGAGGCGGAGGCAGGAGACTCGCTTGAGCCCAGGAGTTGGAGGTTGCTGTGAGCTGTAATGCCATGGCACTCTGCCCAGGGGGACAGCTTGAGGCTCTGTCTCAAAAAAAAAAAAAAAAAAAGAAAAGATTGAGCAGCAGCCTGAAGCCTCTTTCCCTCCACTGGTTTCCAAAATATCACCAGAGAGCTTGTGAAACCTTCTGAATTGTTGCAGAAAGAAAGGTGATCAGAGAGAGTGTCCCAGAGGAGGTAAAATGATGCCCCTGGTCTGTGGGCTTAGCTACTGCCCAACTATGTGACTTTAGCCAAGTCATTTTTTTTTCTTTTTTTTTTTTGAGACAAGAGTCTCACTTTGTCGCCCCTGGTAGAGTGCCGTGGTGTCACAAATCACAGCCACCTCAGACTCTTGGGCTCAAATGATTCTCTTGCCTCAACCTCCCAAGTAGCTAGGACTACAGGCACCCACCACAACACCTGGATAATTTTTTTAGAGGCAGGGTCCAGCTTTAGTTCAGGCTGGTCTCAAACTGGTGAGCTCAGGTGATCCACCCACCGCAGCCTCCCAGAGTACTGGGATTACAGGCATGAGTGACCGTGCCCGGTCTTAGCCAAGTCATTTCATCTACCGCTGAGTCTTCACTTATCCAGCTGTAAAATGGGTAGACCATAGCTGCCTCCCAGGATACTGGTGATGAAAAGGGAAAACGCAGCATAGGATCTGGTATAGAGCTCAAGTTTCACAAATGGGAGCTGCCATTATTGGTTATCGTTGTGATAATTATTTTTAGTAATGGGGCAATAGAGGTGTTTGTCTGCCCAGCATCCATTGACTTCTTTTCCTGTAACTGCCCCAGTTCTCCTCTAAAGGACCATTCCACCTCCACTCCCAGCAAGTGGTTCAGTTGGTGTTGGCTCTCCCCCAGGCTCCAGGGACAGGCGTGTGAATCAGGCACAGCTAATGAGAGTAGCTTAGTCTCCTGGGCCAATGGGAATAAGATCCAGGATTTTCATTCAAACTGTGAGGGAAGAGAAGCTCTCCCTTTTCCACCAGATCTGTTGTAGCAAGGAATAGGCCGGAGGTGCTGGCAGCTTCCTCAGCACATGGGAAGAGCCTGTCTAAGAATGGAGTCAATATGAAGGAAATCAGAGGAAAGATTTGGGGAAAAAAAATCTTGATTCTAATAACCTTGCTTAAGCACCTGGATCCAGCTGTGCCTGAAGCTAGAAATATGTTGGAAATATGTTCAGTTACAGGAGCAAAAAAAATCCTTTTTTTTTTTTAAAGAGCATTTTGGATTGGGTTGTCTGTAACTTGCAACCAAGAAACTCAACATATACATGAGCCTAAGATGAGTTAAGAAAATGCTCAAAGGGAGAGATTAATTAGCTGGCAGGTCTCACTGGCTCTCGAACCATGCTTTGAGCATGATAGCACTATTTTCCTTCTTCCAAGAGTATGATAAAATACTCTGAAAGCCTTTTACAGACTTTGGATAAATTTCCCTTAAAGCAGTGGTTCCCAGGGCAGGCCAGGGGAGATTTTGTTCCTATAGGACATTTGGCAAAGGCCACAGACTTTTTGGTGAGGCCAGGGATGCTGCCAAACGTCCTGCCAGGTACTGGGCAGGCCCCGCAACAATGATCCCACCCAAATGTCAATAGCACTGAGGTTGAGAAACCCAGAAGTAATTCATCACCCAATAGCTTGCTCCTATTAGCCCCTCCATACATAAAGACAAAAACCAGGCTGCTTTGTGGAAGCTGAGGAACTTTACATAGTTCGTGATGTTTTCTTTGGGCGCACAATGCCGTGACTCAAGCTCAATTCAAAGAAAGAAATTACCCCAACTTATACATGGATACACATGATCCTCCTGGGTCTGCAGCCTCCCTCCTATCACCATAACAACCACAGGCTGTCACTAGTGGACCAACAGGAAGAGCACGGAACCTCCCTAAAGATGGAAATTCATCCAGTAACACGTGCGTGTCCTCCCACATCCCGAAATAATGATTCAGATAAATAAGCAAAGTAGATAAATCTCACATATCCAATAAAGGGGAAAGACAGTACTTCCCTTCTGTCTAGAGTAGCATTTCTCCGTGTGCTGCTTCTCAGAACACTAGTCCTGTGAGATACTCACAGGGGAGGGGAAAAAATGATTCCAAAGTCCCATAAGTGTGGGAAACACGAACGCCTCCATCACCTTTGTGGATGATAACAACATGCACCTGCATGTTAAAGACTCTGATAAGTCCCGCAGTAAATAAACCGGTTTAACTCTCTATTTTCCAAACTCTCTTGGTCACAGAATCCTTTTTCACTTATAATATTTAATTACTATTCCATGGAGCTACTGTCTCACAGGACACACATTGAGAAACATTGCAAGGGAACTACAAAGAAAATGAAGCGTAAGGTACTAATGAGAGGTAAAAGCTGTTCTAGGGAAAACAAATTATGATGGAAACAGAGCAAGGCCCTATGGCTAGAGAACTCTGCCTTAAACTTCTCAGCACTTCTTGTCTTCATTTCATTTGAGCATCCCTATGTATTTACCGCTACTCCAAAAATGTGTCCGGGAGGGTGGAGCAGCTGGCATGGTGCTAACTACCAGGATTCAGATACAAGTCAGACTCCTCGGTGGAGACTGTAGTGAGTGAGGGGCAGGATATGGAGAAACTGCAGCGGACTGTATGACGCAGCTCTGGGAATGGAAGCCCTCTTTGTGAACTTTCTCACTCTGCCAGGAGCAGTGGAGAACCAATGGCATTCGGCCCTTGAATCTTAAAGGCCACCAAGTAATGTCGGGAGCATACAATCTTACTTACCAGTTTTATTAACTTTGTCAAAGCTTATCAACAAGCCAGAGTGAGGCTGGGGAAGCAGACCCCTCCTGGGGGAGTATGTACCGGAATTTGTGGAGGTGGCATCAGTAGGGTGACCAGATTTTAACATTTGTAAAGCTGGACAACATGGGGGGGCGGGGCGGGGACGGGGCCTGACAACAATGCAAACTTTGATAAGCAGTTCTCGATAATCGCTTCTCAACAATTATTTGTTATTATTATAGTTTAACATTATAAAATTAACAAAAATAATATAAAACTCATATTCTGGCAAAATAGCCACATGGCGGCTGAAAATCATATATTCTCTTCGGGTTCTCCTGCCTGTTCCTGCATTCTTTCAAAAATCGGGACTTTTTAAAAATGCTGCGGGATGCAGGACAAATTGTTCAAAAGCGGGACGTCTGGTCACCCTAGGCATCAGCCACACCTCAGGGCCTTCCTAAGGGCAATCACGGCATCAGGAGGCCCTGGAGGGAGGAAAATAGCTTCGGGCCTTGCTTGAATGAGAGGTGACCCCTGATTGGGCAAAAGAGCCTGATTCAAGAACAGTCCATCCATTGGCTGGTTGGTGACCTATGAGGAGCCTAGAATGGAAAACTCTGCCC
>NW_003852398.1:5204790-5255973 GCF_000181295.1 Otolemur garnettii | reverse complement strand
GCAAAAATAATCATTGCCCATGTGGAAAATGCATGTCTGGTGGCAGCAGCAGGGGTCACCAGGTTTTATCTGCTCAGCCCACATTCCTCCTTTGTTTTGGACCTCAGTATCCTTTTGGGGATCTGCCTCCCTTCCATTCTCCGTCCATGTGGTTTGCGTGGGATGAATTCCAAACCCCTGACCACAGTGATGAGTTTTAAGGATGGGCATATGATTCAATCTGCCCTAAGGAGATTTATTAATAATTTCAAGACTTTTTAGGCCTGCTGGGAAGAGAGATTTTGCTCTACCAGAGCTACTCAGAGGATAGGATGTGTTCTTGGGGCTGCCGGCAACCACCAGGCTACCATATGGGTAGAGAGTCTACCTTACACTGAGACCAGAAAGAGGAGAGCAAGGCTTTGAGACAGAGAGATTGATCCCCAAGAGCTGATGACATTGTTTAAGCTCCCAGATCCAGCCATGCCTGAAGCCTGCCCCTTTCCCAGCTCATGTGTGATGTGAAACAATAAATGCCCTCCTTTGCAAAAGCCAGCTTGAACTGGGCTTCTAACCCTAAATCAGTAGGGTGAACAGGCTGAAATATGAGTCTGAGAGGAGTTAGCAGCAGACACTACACTAGACATTACTATTCAGTTGGGAACGCAAAAATCAAAATTATTTTTCAGCTCCTTAGTGAACACAATTTACAGATTGATTGATTAGAAGGTAGGAAAACCTAATTTTAAGAGCTTTAGCAGATCTACTGTGGCTCCAGTTCTCATTTTGATGAGGAAGCTGGGGCTCAGAGAGCTGAAGGATATTATCCAAAGTGTTGCCAAGAACTAGTATCCCTGCTTAGAACAGGATGCTGGGAGAACAGTCCAGGGACAAGTTGGCTTGGATGTGGGGAGAGGGGGTGGACCCTGATACTGGGCTGCAGACAGGGGGAGGCAGTGGGTAAGGCACCCAGCAAGGACAGACATCATAGATCAACACCTTCAGGGCCGGACGAAACAGCGTTCAGATTCTTGCTCTTTTACTAGTGGAGTGACACTGAAAGCCACTGTTACTGGATACTGGATACACAGACACTGAAAGCCACTGCTCATCTATGCCTTGGTGCAATTGTTTATAAGATGTGGATTCAGGTCTTCGTGTAACTACAATTCCTTGAGCTCTGTGATTACCACAGCCCCAAATGGCCTCTGAACAAGAAAAACAAGGCCCTGGCACTTAGGGAGGTTGTATTTCTGGTACAGGAAGTCAGAAGACATGTCATTTGTTTATCATCTGCCTTTCTGTGTCATAATGGAGGCTCCCTGGAGGTAGGGATATTCGTCTGTTTTGTTACTTTCTAACTCATACCCAGCACATAGTAGGCCTTCCTTAAATCTACTTTGAGTAAATACAAGTAAACAGTTGTAGTGGCAAGTACTACAGAGCAAATAGAACACAGGACACAATAAAGAGCAACATGGATAATTAGATTAGATTAAGTAAATGGAAATCAGAGACATTTCCTCTGGGAAGCCAGTATTTGAGCTGAGAACTGAATGCTGAGGATGCAGCCATGCAAATAGCTGAGGGAAAAGCAGATGAGGCAGTGGGAAGAGCTCACGCAAAGGCCCTGAGGCAGAAACAAAGAATGGAAGGAAAGCTCATGCAGCAGCAGAGGGAAGCGTGACACAAAAAGCTAGGCGGAGGTGAAGTCACTGCAGACCCTGACAAGGAGCTTGAACTTAATTCAACTTGTGCTTAGAGCACAATAGCAGGTGCTGGCCAGAGCAGTGATGTGACCTGATTTATGTGTTTGAGTGATTGCCCTGCCCACTGTGTGGCAGATGGATTTCAGCAGGAAAGACAATGGTGTGTGTTGCACACATCATCTAACACCCAGTAGGTGCTCAATGCACAAAGCATCCGCCACCACCACAATGCCACATCTGCACAGGATTGACACCACCATCCCGTCCAGGCCAAGCACTGTACTCTCTATCGCTGAGTCCAGGCTCTCTCTGGCTACCCTCTGTGTGCCGCAATGGCCCCAGCAAATCCAGCAGACTAAGCCTCGGGGAAAATCCTCTCATCTCTTTCTGGTTACAGTAACAATCCAGGAGAGACATGGGGAGGCACGGGGGTGAGGGTGGGAGTGGGGCCTTCTGTTAAATGTTGAGTTGCTCCCAACATACTTTTCAGACATTCGTTTGCTTTGCCAGTCTCCTCCGTAAGAGACATGCTTTCGGATGTGTTTTGAAAAATATTCCATATGCTAATGGAATGTCACCATCTGCCAAAGAAGGCAGAGCTGTTTTTAAAGGAAAAACTATTACAGAAATGAGGTATTCACAGAGGGGCACTAAAGAGCCCAAACGTCGCTGACCTGAGTCTGACCTGGGCCGCCTCGCGTTACCAACATGAAAAGAGAGTGAGAAAATCTGAGGCCAATTAACTTTCTCTCTCTCTCCCTCTCCCCCCCTTTCTCCTTCTGTCTCTCTCTCTCCTCCCTCTCTCTCTCTCTCTCCTCCCGTCTTCCCCTCCCTTTCTTGGAGACATGATGAAATTTCCTGAAACAAAAACTCGCAGCCCATTCTATAAAATGCTTTCGCCTTTGGTGGAAAAAGCCCCGATGGTCCCTTTTATCTCTTCATTCCTGAGGCGCAGACCTGGCCCCCCGTCTGTTTGCGCAGATGGGCTTCAGGGAACGTTCCCAAGGACAAGCCAGGCAAGGGCCGGAGTGGAGAAGCTATTCCTGGGCACCCGTTTGTTATTGCCGCCAGAGCCCTGGCCACTGGAAGGAGTGTGAAGGGGGAGTAGGTGTCCCGCGGGGTGATTAGTGGACAGGCATTGTTCCCTATGGGGCTCCAGGCAGCTTGGAACCAAGTGTTCACAAAAGAAGTTTTCCAAGTTCTGGGAGCGTTCACAGATTGTAAAGATGGGTGGTTATCACACTCCTACCTTTCTAGACACTCTCCTTCTCACCTCTGTCACAGGCTTGTCCTTCTGTCCCTGTTCCTAAAAGCAGATGTTCCCTTGGACTCTTCCTTCAGAAGCCACCACTTGCCTCTCTTCTGGGCAGCCTGGGTCAGCTGCACTTGAACCTAGAAAAGTTCAACCCAAGCACTTTACCCTTCCACCTCCCAAAGAGATCTCCTTCCCTGACCTGGGAGACAGGACACGGCTGCAGCAGGCTGCCCACTCCAGGGGATGCCCACCTCAAGGCCTTTGCGTCCCTGACCCCTCAACCTGGAACATCTTGTCCTGGCTTCTTCATTGGTGGCTGGCTCCTTTTTTGTTTTTTTTCTTAACTGTATTCAAATTAATATGAGGGTACAGTATTTGTGTTACATTGTTCTCACTTCCAGGGCACAGTTCCATTTGTAGAAGAGCCCCTCACCCAGAGGGCGGCTGGCTCCTTCTTATGGTTGAGGTCTTGGATCAAATGTCCCTTGGGCCACTCCAACCCACTCCCCAGTGTAATACATCGGCATGTATCTTATTATTTCTGTGCTCATGGGCACCCATGGCAGGCTGTACGGTCTACTTCTTCTGGAATGTAAGCTTCCTGAGAGCAGGAACCTAGTGTGTCTCTTGTCCACTATGGCCCTGCTTAGTGACACATAGGAGACATGCTCTACATACAGATGCTATCGTCAGCCTCTCCAGCTCCCTCCACTGCCAAGTCCCATGGTTTCTACCCCTTAGGACTTCTTTCTCGCCTAAAACCACCCTTTCTCGCCTTCTCAATGCTGGGCCTCATTCCAGACCTCAGTATCTCCACTGAGGGATCCCGCACTGCCCAGCATAGCCCACTGGGCCTGCCACAGCTGGGCTCCTGCACCATCCTGTCCAGCTCCTTGCACTGTCATACCTGCACACTCTCAAAGGCACACCATGCACATTTATTAATGACCAAAGAACATATGCCAGGAATACACCAACAGAAGGGGGAAGAGATGGGCACAGGGTCTGTTAGCTCAGAGGCACTGCAGTCTTCTCAGGGGGACTCTGCTGGGATACTTTGCTGGCATCATCCTCCCCATGGTGCCCACAGAGCAGAGCATAGGGAGGGAGGTGCCTGGGCAGGGTCCTCAGGGCCAGCTGTGGCTGCTGAGATGACTGGAATCGAAGCTAAACTCAGCTGCTCACTCACAAGACAGATCTGATCCTCAGTTTCTTCAACCATGAAATGCTAAGAATATAAACCATGCAGCTTTATTGTAATGATAAGAGTAGAATCAGAGCCCTTACCAGCAGCCTGACACCCACTAAATACTAGTTGCCTTTATCCCTGCTGTACTTGGTGTGAACCACCCTTTTACCTGTAGCACCCACCACTTACAAATGCAGAGACCTGAAATCCTCCCCCATCTACTTTAGAGGCACTACGATTCACTGAGGATAGTTTAGATCTTTTAGATCTCATTCTCTTTCCAGAAACATCTCAATTGAGAAATATCTCAATCCAGATATTATAGATTGACTGCCTTTAAAGCTGAATAATTCATAATAATAAAATTAACAAAAAAAACTTGGTATAAATGCTATTTACTGGTCCACCTCTTCTCCTCCTGGGCTGATAGAACAGCCCAGGTCCTGGTTACAAGCTCAAGTTCTTAGTGGGATCAGTCCTTGGAGTGGCTATCACCTCCAAGAGGGCCATGTTGGCTTCAGGCTCACCTGAGCACATTTAACTTGGTTTCATGACACAGTATCCCAAACTCCACTAATCCCTGGACCTTTCTCTGACCTGAATACTGTTCCACCTGTTTAAATGCCATGGTTACAGCTACTAGTGCACACCAGTGCTGTGCTCGGCACTTCAGAGTGTATCATATGAGCCTCACCATAATCATAAAATACTGTCTCTACCTTCCAGTTAGGGAAGCTTGGGTCCAGGGAAATGAAAGCCTTTGTCTATGGGTCTGCTGCAAGTTGGGTGACAGAGCTCCAGTACTGAGCTAGGTCTACAGGCCTCAAAGGTCTTGCTTTTTCCTCTCTGCTAGATGAGTGACCCTGTGGCACAGTGTCAGTGGTGTTCTAGAGCATCCCTCCTAACCTGTGGAGCTGGTAGAATTTGGTAGTACAGGTAACAGCTCGCAAGAAATAGAAGAGCTGGTTGGATCCAAAGATGGTGAAGGGTGGAGGGAGGTTAGCTGTATGCACTGAGATCTCACTAGAACACCAGGTTTAAGCTGGTCCTAAGGCATGTCCTCACTACAAGTAAGCCCTTAGCCGTGTAACTTCCAGGTTCTCCCAGGCCAGCCCAGCAGTAACTTATATACTTTGACCAATAAAATCAAACAGTTACTCAAGACAGGATGAGTAGATGACCACACAGCTAAAAGCAATGGAACCTGTACTGGATTCTGCTCTCCAGGTTGCCTGGCATGCACTAAGAAGTTACTTATGTCTGCCTTATAATCCTTTCACATGGCTACATCTAACCAATGAAACTTAAAACACCGAATTAGAATTTCAGTGCACTTGGTGTGTGGTGGCCATCATCCCATCCTTGGGCAGGTGAACACCTTTAGATGGGCCTAGACTCAGTCATCCCACAGGTGTTGCCTACAAGGACCTAGAGATCTTGGAGCTCTTTAGAGACAAGCTCCAGCATCTTGGAAGACCAAGCTGATCTCAGGAACTCAATCCCAGCACAAAAGCAGGCAACTCCTGTGGCCACTTACAACATAATGTGAGACGTTGTTACCTCCTCCTCCTTCTTCCTTTAGTCTTTTCATCATGTACTGAACTACTATGTGCTGGTAAATTTGCCACAAGGCATTTCATTTGTGTCTTTCCTCTGGAACCCCTCCAGGTCTTCAGACCGGGGACATTGTGTTTCAACAGGTCACTAATAAAAATGCTTAAAATCCTGTATTTACTTTGTAAAAAAATTAGTTGCCAGCATTTATAAATTGGGTCCCTACATAATCTAGATTTCCAGCCTTTCTTGAAAACTTAGCTTTGGCATCAATGGGTCCATATTCCTGCAAGGCAGATTGTCCAGAGCTGAGGGATGAGCCCTCTAGGACTTGAGCTGGTAAAACCTCCACTTTTATAAACAGGGAAGCAAAGATCCAAAAAGGGGTATTAAGAGGCAGCTAATTACTAACAGGATTATCAGCCAGATGGCCCAACTTTCTTTCTCCTTGTTAACTGGGAAACAAATAAGCTGGAATGGTAAAGCACCACTCTAGTCTCTGATTATCTATCGAAGGAGTTCTACAAAATCTCTCTTGGAATCTCCTTAATTAATATGGGATGCATTCATAGCTTTGAATTTCTTGCAGTAATACCTTGCCTATCAAGGAAGAAAGTGACTAGTATTTACTGAACACCAGCTACATGAGGGAGGAGAGAGGGCTGGAAAGTTTTGAGTTTGTCCAACTCCAGAGCTCCTGTTCTCTCCACTCTGCAGCAACACCTGGGTTTAATCCCTGCTGTTCACAATGATTAGATAAACCAAATCACCAAGAATAGTTTATTATGTTTAGCAAAGGCAGGGGTGGAAAGACCTGTGAATAAGGATAGTCATTAATAGGAGAAGGCAAGTAACAAACTAAAACTCCACCTTGAAGGAAGTGGCCAAATAAATTATGGCATGGCCTTGTAAGCAAATACTATGCAGCCATTAACCAGAATGAGGTAGAATCATGCAAACTGACATGGAATGATCTCCTAAATATGAGATGACAAAGCAAGTTGCAGTAAAGCATGTAAGAAAGGATGGGTATCTGTTGGTATATGCAAGAAATTGCTTAACACTTTCTGAGGCCTGGGAGGTCAAGGGTGAGAGGGAACATTACTTTTTATTGCTTTTGTGGCTTGTAAATTGGCTTTAACTATATGCACGTATTTTTCAAATATTTTTTACAAAAATAGGTAGGGACAGTATTATAGAAAGACTCTCATTTCATCCAAAAAGTAAAGCCCACATCACAAATTTGGTTGACTAATGGGGAATATCTAGGTATCCAGATAAAGCTCAGCTACTACCCTTCATGAAGATACTGTTCCCTGCATTAGTACCCAACCCGTGATATCCATGTTTGCAAATACCAAGAACTAAATGATTCCATTCCAGATGCTCCGATGCTATGTTGAAGAGGGCTGCAAAACTGCACCTTGTCAGACCTCCACCCGCTCCTCCGCTCACACCTGGAAGCCACTTGGGACTCTCTAAGGGGCCATTTTCATATTTTTACAGTAACTTGTGAAACAATGAAGGATGTGTGGGAAGCTGATTGCTGGAGAAGAGTTCTCAATCCACCCCCACCTCTGACGTTAAAGTCAGCTTTCAGCAAAAGCTCTCAGACAGGGATTTATATCATCATTTACAAAGTTCTCACAGGCCAAAAACAGTTTGCCTTTAATATTTTACTGAAGATTTTAAAAAATCTATAAACTTTAATTGCATGTCACTGAATTCCTAACAGCACATAACAGTTTTTTTGAAAAATTTCTTAACAGAACATCAGAGTATTGCAACACTTTATTAAGAGTATTGGCTTTGAATTAGTAGCTGAAGTAACAATTGCATGAAGCCAGATTAGGTGTACTGCATAATACTCATACTTGATTTATTGACATTACTTAGCAATTTATTGGACAAAGGTCAAACTTCTTGTTTTTTATTAAGCACATTCCACAGTACAAAGCTGTCATGAATAATATCTGTACAATTTAACAGTTTCAATAGCTGTTCAGACACAAATTTATTTCAAACAGATAATTGGCAAACATAATTAAAGTTAGAATTAGACTATCCCAGTGCTTTAAAACATTAATATAGCAGTAATTTACAATTGCTTAATTATGGTTAGCAAAATAAAGTCCAGAGTACAGCTAGGAATTACTATTATAATCCCAGAAAGTCAGAATTCCTTGGGTGCCAAAGTCCCCTGCTATAATTTAGTAGGCACAATTCAAAGGTTGTGTGCATATTCAAAGGCCATGATCTCCCAAGGAACAAGAGGAACTTCTATATTAAACATGCAAAAACAACAAAAAAAATCCATTCATTCAGAAGAATTACCTCCTCCCTACCCCCCTGGGCCTCCCTAACCGGTTTGATATGGACATTGTAAGATGAAGAGTGGTCAGAGTTAAATCACTTTCACAACCACTATCAAGCTTACAACATCCACTTTATGAATGGAGGCTTATTTTTTACTCTTTGAGATTCAAACTTTCAAAAACAGAAATTAATTTAGTAACATGGGAGGGAAGGATTTTTTTTTTTAAAAAGAAAAACTGAAAAGCAAAGCCAACTCAACAAACAAATCACATACACACACATTGATCCCCACACCGTTCTCAACGCAAAGACAAATCAGAGCCCAGGGATTTTCCCTTTAGTAGTAGAGTGTGCTTCCACGGGAAGAGGTTTAATTTACAAGAGGTTGTTTATTGGTCCTTTAAAATGATTTGACATTCCTTGATCTTTGGAAACAATGGCAAGGGGCAAATCAAAACCTAATAGTGAACAAGGGAAAAGGAGTGCCAACCAGATGCCAACACCCTCTCTATGCACAGTCAGTGCACAAGTGCTGTTCACACACTGGGGCTGTGGAGCACTGGGGAGTCTGAGGACCTGCCAGGACCACAGCAGTGGATGACACCAGAGGTGACTGGAGTAGGATTCCCGGGCTTGAGGCTTTGCACTGCTTAGGAGTGCCTTCCCCTCAACACGGGCCTCTGATCCAGCCTAACCTGCTCTGTAGGCTCCAACACACAAGCAGCCCTGCTAACACCCTGGCATGGCCAAGATGCATATATTCTAGAGTCAGGAAACCCAGTCAGTAGCGCCTTCTTGTTCTTCCCTTCCCAGGGCTACATATGCACAGAATAATGATTTTTTGACAGCGAAGCCAAATGAATACTACGGGAGGTGACCACTAGCCTCAGGAGTACTTATGAAGAAAAGAACAACAACAAAAATGTTTAAGGTACTTCTTTCTATTGTACACACTGCACAACAAATAAAACATTTGTGTTAAACTTTAGAAATTACATTTTAATACAAGATTCCCATTTAAAACAAATACCACACAGACACAATGACAATGACAAAATAAAAACACCGTATGAATACTGCAGGAAGGGTTCTATAGGTAATCCACATCAACCCTGGCATCAGGTTCTTGAGCCCAGCCCATGGCTAAGTGTGAACACACTCCGAATTAGCGTCTCAGGCACAGGGGACCCTGACTCCAGCAACCTTGAGGTTAAACTGTTATGTACATTATATCTACATGCGGATACAGTATTTTAAATTAGGAGGCAAGCACACATATAAAGGTGTCACTCTACCAAGTATCAGGAGATGGCTGGGGGACAGATAACAGTTAATAAATGAAAAAAGCTATATTATCTGGTGGGAGATAATATAACTGGCTTGTAATTCTTTAAATTAAAAGAAATTGGTACAGAAAGAAAGTATAATCCAAAAAATATTACTAAAATAATCCAGAGAAATTTTTCCATTGTCCAACATATTCCTAATACAAGTCAAAATTAACAATGACTTGGACGGTCACAAGGAGAATGCTAACTTCTGAAAAGGAAAGCCCTGGACATTCTGGGTAGGTGTTTGGCACCCAAAATTTCACTGAAGAATGCTGTTTCTTAATATCAGACCAAAGTGCAAAGCAATATAAATTAGAGGCCAAGTCTTCTCTTGCCAGTTGATTTACTTCCGTAAAACAGACTGTATGTTCCTTTTATATTAACGATTTACATTTGAAGTGTTAGATTTTTTTCACTGATGAGGGGAGAAAATGGGCTTGAAGTCGGTGAAGCTAAGGTATCCTTCTCAAATTAGACTTGGAAACAGAGGTGAGAAATGTCGGTACTTGAAGAGTTAGGCTGCTTTGCATCTACCCAGCGTCTAGAACCAATTCCAGCTTCATAACTCAGCTGTGAATGAACTCCCGTAGGCATTTGGTAGCCATGTAGCCAGTAGTTCAAGACTAGAAAACCCTGAAAAAACAAACAAAAAACCCAAAGAGGGATATATAGATATTCTGGTTAGACAAAGATACATACACCACACCCCATCCCCTTTCACACATATACATGTGTACTGCTAACAGATTACTACTTCTGAAGATGCAGCATTAAAAATAGAAGCTGCAAGTTGTTTTGAGTGTACTATACACCAGGCATCGTATTTAGTTAAAACTCACAACCCACAACCCTATGAGGCACAATCTATTATGACAGCCACTTCACAAATAAGAGAACTAAGGCTCAGAAAGGTTAAGTGTTTAGTTCAAAGAATTAAGCATTAAGTGACAGAGATGCCTGACTTTACAAGTTATCATCTTTCAGCGCTGCTACTAAAAGTATACACATAACAAAATATGCTTAACATTAGATTTTATATTTCGCAGAATCTTTTATGTCATATCCTTATGAGAAGAGCCTTCATCTATTACTGTGAAGAAAACAGGCAAAAACTATCCCTTCTATATATAATGCTAGTAATCAGAAATTACTTCTTTTTTAAATAAATAATTTGTAAAAGGACCACACAATGTAGAGGGAAAGACCACTGAATATTCTAGAATATTCTACATTATTTTTACCATGGTCTTGAGTCAGAAACACATTTCAATCATAATTTCTATATCTATCTGTGTATATAAATATGCACACACACCCCACATCTAAAACAGAATATTCATGAGACACTACTTACAATTATTATGTATAATATAGGCTGAAATTTTCTATTCTAAGTTAAAACAAAGTCAAAACCCACTTGAGGCTTGGTGCCCATAGCTCAGTGAGTTGAGTGCCAGCCACATACACCGAGGCCAGCGGGTTAGAGCTAGGCCTGAGCCTGCTAAACAATGAGGACAACTGTAAACAAACAAGAGAAAAAAAAACAGCTGGGCGTTGTGGCAGGCGCCTATAGTCCCAGCTACTTGGGAGACTGGGGGCAAGGGAATCACTTAAGCCCAAGAGTTTGAGGTTGCTGTGAGCTGTGATACTACAGCACTCTACCAAGGGCACACAGTGAAACTTGGTCTCAAAAAACAAAATAAAACAAAACAAACAAAAAAATACTTGAAACCCACTCAATAATTATGTCACAATTCCTGATGGGTTATAACCTTTCCTAAACACTGTACTAAATCATTGGCCAAGAAAGTCTAATGTCACCTTAGGTATAAAATTTTTGGCTAAAGAGGAAAAATATACCTTTAAAGCCTTATACTTTTTAAAAGAAAATTTCCCCCCAAAGTGGCCAATTTTCATAAAGATAAAGAATTCTAATAAGCCTTCTCAATGAATTCAATAAAGATTAAATTTCATTTACCAGTGTTTTCCCATTGAGAATATTTAGGAGTATCTGAATTGTTTGAAAATATTAACACCCAGAGATTAGAAGGGGGCACTCTCAAATGCCCCTGGTAGGAGTATAAACTGCTTTAACTCTTTTGAAGGGCTCTATGTAGCAAAGTCTTTAAATGTGATACCTTTTTACCCAGACACTCCAGATATTTTCAGAATCCTATTCAAAGGTAATAAAGGGTTGGGCAAAGATTAAGCTAAAACAATGGTCATAGGACTGTTTTTTATAATGACCAAAAGTTAGGAGTTGGAGGTAGGGATATAAGTATTACCCACAGGGCAGATCCAAACAACTGACTGATGATTAGGAATGATAATTTAGACAAACACTGACATTACTGACATGCAAATAAGTCCACAATAAAGAGAGGGAAAAGGATTTAAAAACATGTATGGTTATAAACCATTATTTCAGAAAGCCTGAAGGGATATATACAAGAAGTTAACACTGAGGAACCATGAGTGGAAGTTTCTTTTCTTCTTTTGGCTTATTCATTTTTTCTAATCTCTTCATAATGATTTTACATTGTTTTGAAATAAGAAAAGAGAATACATTTTCAGCTACTACATATACATATAGCTCTTAGAGGAGTTAGTAACTTTAAAAAAATGACTTGGCAAATAAACCTATTGCTACATTTCTTCACACAGAGATATTCTCACCTGATATTTTAGGGGTAACTATTTTACTGCAAGGTTAAATCATCATTAGGGTAGTGTTTCTTATTAAGCATAAATCTCACAGTATTGCATGGTAATAATTTTTTTCACGTTACAATAAATGAAAAGGATTTGGAAAAGAGCAATAAAATCTATAAAGTTAACTGCCAAAGTTGTCAAAAATAATTCACTTTGAAGAGACAAACACATTTGGGGTTTCACTGCTTATGCTGGATACAGGGAACCACTACCTTAAAGGACAGATAAGATTTTTCCACTGACTTACAACTGTAGATTATA
This sequence comes from Otolemur garnettii, assembly GCF_000181295.1. Taxonomy (NCBI): domain Eukaryota; kingdom Metazoa; phylum Chordata; class Mammalia; order Primates; family Galagidae; genus Otolemur; species Otolemur garnettii. The sequence goes on along the minus strand of NW_003852398.1, from coordinate 5,243,667 downwards.
ACAAGGCAGTTCTTCTTAGGTTCCCAAAAAGGCGGTGGGAAGATGGCCTAGAATACCATGAGTTTCCTTTCTACCACTGTCCATGAGAAATGGCACTGGTGACCACTGCTGCTTCTCTCAACCAACAGAATCTTGTTTCAGGGCTCTTTTAGGTAATATGGGGTATATAGAAGTTAGTGATTCAGCTATTGATCCATCTATTAAAAATGCCACTAGGCTCAGCACCTATAGCTCAAGTAGCTAAGGCGCCAGCCACATACACCAGAGCTGGTGGGTTCAAATCCAACCCGGGCCTGCCAAACAACATCGACAACTACAACCAAAAATAGCCAGGCATTGTGGCGGGTGCCTGTAATCCCAGCTAATTGGGAGGCTGAGGCAAGAGAATCGCTTAAGCCCAGGAGTGGGAGGTTGCTGTGAGCTGTGACGCCATGGCACTCTACCCAGGGCAACAGAGGCTCTGTCTCCAAAAAAGAAAAAAAAGAAATAAAGAAAAAAAAATGCCACTAAAAAACATAATATGGATGTCTAGAATTTTACTATGTGCCTTTCTAAACAGAGTGCAAAGATACAGACATAAATCAAAAAGGCTAAAGAGATATGCCTTGATTGTTCCTTGATACATCTATTCCTCAAGTTTATTCACGTCAAAAACCCAATTACAGTTACTGTTGTTTGTGTTCTATTTTATGTGCTTCTTGTATGTGAAAAATAAAAGCAGGGGCAGGATGCAGCTAAAGCAATGCATAGAGGAAAGTGTACGGCTTTAAAGGTTCCCATTGAGAAAAGAGAAGAATGGAATACATTTAACAAAAGATGTATTAAACTTGTATATGAAAATTTGCAAAACATTGCTTAATAGAAGCTGAAGAAGACCTAAATGAGAGAAATATACTATATTTACAGATTGAAAGACTCATCATTTGCTAAGACAAAATTCTCCCCAAAATGATCTTTAGACTCAATGCAGTCTTAATCATAATCCCAGCAACTATCTTCCTAGCACTTGACAATCTAATTTAAAAAGTATGAAAACCTTAAACCTAGAGTTGTCAAAACATTTTTTTTTTTTTTTTTTTTGGAGACAGAGTCTCACTGGGTTGCCCTGGGTAGAGTACTGTGGCATCATAGCTCACAGCAGCTTCAAACTTTTGGGCTCAAGCAATCTTTCTTGCCTCAGCCTCCGGAGTAGCTGGGACTACAAGTACCCACCACAACACCCAGCTAATTTCTCTATTTTTAGTAGGGATGGGGGTCTCACTCTTGCTCAGATTTGTCGAAACAATCACTTAGGCTTGTCAAAATAATAATAGTGTAGTATCTATTAAAAAAAATAGCGCGTATGTCATGGAATAAAACAGAGCTACAAGTGATCAATTAATTTTTTGACTAAAGTACCAAAACAATTCAGTGGGAAAAGAAAGGTTTTTTAATCAAATAGTGTTGGAAAAAGTAAACGGCTATATAAAAAAGAACAATGGCATTATTACCTTATACCATTCATAAAAATTACCTCTAATTGAATCAAAGACCTAAATGTAAAAGCTAAAAATACAAAACTTCTAAAATTACAACTGGTCCAAATATAGCAGTTACCAGCCACATGTGGCTATTTAAATTTGAGCTTAAATAAAATATAAGGAATCCACATAGTCCTAATAAAGGCAAGGGAAAGGGTGTGGTGGAGATTTGCATTACTGAAGTGTGATTAAAGAAATCAAATACAATTCAGTCTGGTTGAAGCAATGGATTTCTGAGAAGGAGTAATGGTAGGCTGGGATGGGGAGTGACAGGGGCAACTAGCAAGGAAAGAAGGTAATAGGTAGCTCATGACAATGGGAACCAATGAACCAGAAGGATGGAGTCAGAGCTAAGATAGCTCTGGTTGGTAGGAGGTTGGAGAGCAGACTAGAGAAGGAAAGGGAAAGATGAGGTATAGGGAGCAGAGATCCTGTTTTCACATGGGTCTATTCCTCCTTCCCTATATTTTCCGTAGGCACTGGGGGCTGGGGTGGTGGTGGAAGTGTCATTGTAGCAATCATTCAAGAGATCCTTGATTTCAACTTCTATCCTATAATGTCTATTTTAAGAGTACATTCAAAAAATATAGTATTTCTGCCATGTGAATTCTTCAACTGACTTATGAAGAATCTACCCAGAGACAAAGCAGCAGGGAACAAGATTATGATCACAAGAGATAAGCTGAACATGCTCAAGACAACCAACAACAAATAGGTAAGTGGCTTACAGGTCATGACTGCTTGCTTCCTTAACCCATGGCAGACACTGCCAACCCCAACCAGTCCTTTAGGACCCACATAGGGTCCCAGACTCCTTGTAAAGGCAGCAATCCCACAACTTACTACTGAACAAATGGATTTGGCATGAAGAATACACTTATTTGCCATTCCTGATGAAGACTCTTGGTTTGCCACTAATAGAGCAGAGTTAAGACCAGAGGTCAGCAAATTTTTTCTTTTCTTTTCTTTTCTTTTCTTTTTTTTTTTTTTTTTGCAGTTTTTGGCCAGGGCCAGGTTTGAACTTGCCACCTCCAGTATATGGGTATATGGGGCTGGCGCCCTACCCCTTTGAGTCACAGGCGCTGCCCAAACAAACTTTTTCTTAAAGGGCCATGTGGTAAATATTTTAGATGTTACAGGCCTTCAGTCTCTGTCTCAACTACTTAACTCTGACACAAAAGTACAAACAGCCATAGACAGTATGTAAATGAATGAGCATAGCTGTGCTCCAACAAAACTTTTATTTATAGACACTAGAATTTAAATTTCATACTATTTTTACATGTCATGAAAAAAGCTATTCTTTTAATTTTTAAAAGTATTTTAAAATGTCAAAACAATTCTTAGCCTGTCTTGATAAGGGAAAAAACAAAAATCAGGCAGGGGGTCAACTTTGGCCCCTGGCTATAGTTTGTTGATCCCAGGGTAAGATAAACTTCCTGGATAAGATAAGCTTGCTGGATCTTAGAATCTTGATAAAGGAGCATCTAAAAGATGCAATTTGGTGAGCAAGTACCAGGTGTTCTCAATCATCCCATCAAAAAATCCCCATTTCTGTACATGGACTTTCTTTACACTTTTAATTTTCAACAAACAGGAAAATATATAATAATAAAGCCACTATTAATTGAGTAATGCTCTTAAATAAATATGAATTTATTAATAATAGTCTTTCTATACATATATTCATAGTAGTATTAACAGGTGCAAGTGTATTTATTCAATTTACAAAGATAAGTGCATAAAATTCACTTGTCTACAGCAAAATGCTCAAAGTTGTCAACACCGTTCCATACAGTCATCAGTTCCTAGGATACGGCTAAGTAAGGTTTCTCCTCTTCCAGACTTAACTTGGTTACCAAAACATTCCATCTTCAATTGCTCTAAAGGCTCTAAGTCTTCCTGTAACCAGAGCAAAGGACTTTGTTTCTCAGGGTATCTACTGTCTTTCATAGAGGAAGAATGGATTTTAGAGGCTCTCCAAACAGATAGCCCTCTTTGATTTATCCTTGAGGAAACAGTGGCGGTGGTGAGCAGTACAGAGATTTTGTTGAAGGTGATTTAAAAAATAAAATAAAATATAGAACTGAAGGACAGGAAAAAAAAAAGAACAGTGAGATTCTTATACCTTAAAACAAAATTTGAGGCTAATTTATTGTGTTAAATTGATAAGACCTGGGAAACTATTTAGGAAAATAATTTTTAAAAACAGAAACCGTAGGCTTGGCGCCTGTGGCTAAAGTGGCTAAGGCGCCAGCCACATACACCTAAGGTGACGGGTTCGAATCCAGCCTGGGCCTGCCAAACAACAATGACGGCTGCAACCAAAAAAAAAAAAAAAAACCAAAACAAAAATAGCCGGGCATTGTGGTGGGTGCCTGTGGTCCCAGCTACTTGGGAGGCTGAGGCAGGAGACACGCTTAAGCCCAGGAGTTGGAGGTTGCTGTGAGCTGTGATGCTACGGCACTCTAACCAGGGGGGAAGCCTGAGGCTCTGTCTCAAAAAAAAAAAAAAACAGGAACCATACTCATCATCTGTCCGTATGAAAACCCACACTCTATGCAGAATTCCAATTAGAGACCTTGGTTCACATCACTAAGGAACTCAAATCACAGAATTTCCCCCAAAGGAAAGTGAATTCAATCAGCAAAATTATAAGTAGAGGCAGACTCACCTGAAATGGGTGAAAGTGCAGACTGTTATCTAGAGATGTAAGTGTATGTTCTGGAAGGAGAACGGGTCTCATTCTGGGCACTGGGAGGCACATTTAAGAAATCCCAAATCAAAATAGTGTCATCATGAGAACTGCTGATAATCTGAAACTCATCAAACTGTAGCCGAAACACACGTCCGGAATGTTCCTATGAAATATTAATATAACAGCTTAATGAATAAAATGAGATCTTTATAATCACTCATATCTCACAATGAGGCATGTAGCATAAGCTTTAAAGCAACTGTTTATGCAGGTTTCTTATATAATTCCCCAGAATTTACTGAGCTTTGTCTTTCACCCTAAGTACAAAAACTTTTCCTTCTAGTCTACTTTTTTTTTTTAAATTAAACTTTGTAACCTGGATCCTGGCCCATTTATATGTCAAAGACGACCATCTCACAAACAATATTTAATACCTAGTCTTTTTTTATTCCTTGAATAATTTTTTCATTTATTTCACTAATACCTAGTCTTGATAAACTGTAAAAATACACTGTAAAACCTAGAACTGGAAAGATAGTTTTTTTGAACATGACCAAGAATACCTATCTTAAATCACAGCTGACATCAAAATTCATGGTGAAAATATTAGAAGTATTCCCATTAAAATCAAGACAAAACAAGAAGAGCCCTATTTATAGTCCTGTATGTTCAAGTCACTGCAAGAAATAAGGAAAGGAAAGGAAACATGTAGAAATAAATACACTACTGCAAATAAGAAAAACCTATCAATATTTTTAAATGACTATCTCCTTGAAAATACAATAGAACCAACTACACTATCAGAAATGATGAGCTTGGTAAAGTTGCTAAAACAAGATTAACAGAAAAATAAGGCCAGGTACGGGGGCTCACACCTGCCATCCTAGCACTCTGGGGAAGCCGAGGCAGGTGGATTGCCTAAGCTCACAGGTTTGAGACCAGCCTGAACCAGAGTGAGAGCTCACCTCTAAAGAAAAAAAAAAAAGGCTGGGCATTGCGGCGGGTGCCTGTAGTCTAGCTACTGAGGAGGCTGAGGCAAGGGGATCGCTTGAACCCAAGGTCTGAGGATGCTGTGAGCTATGACACCATAGTTACTGAGGACAACAAAGGGAGATTTTGTCTCAAAAAAAAAAGAAAAAGAAAAAAATAAGAAAAATAAAGTATTCCTATATGCCATAGCAATAATCCATAGAATAGAGATTGAGGGGAAATTCTAATAATACAAAAATGAGCCTGTGGCTCAGTGAGTAGGGCACTGGCCCCATATACCGAGGGTGGCGGGTTCAAACCCAGCCCTGGCCAAACTGCAATAGTACAAAAATGTGCTATGTTATAAAAATATAGCACAACCACACATAACCATAGTAAGAAATCCCTCTTCAAACCTATAGGAGGAAAATACTGCATGCTTTATGAGGAAACCAGGCCACTTACAAATGAGGAAGCCTACCTATCTTAAGGTGCAGTGCAACTCCCTTAGGAAAGAACTCACAGTAACACAATTGTCAAATATTCTCTGATTTTGGCTATGCAAAATTAACCAATTCAATTTTTCTGCCACCCACATACTACCCCACTCTTATTTATTTTGGGTGGGAAAAAGTTGGTGGGTTACTTATAATTACTTTACAGTTTTAAAAGAAAAAAACATAAATATGAACTCACCTGATGATTTTATTACCTGTTTCTGGTTACATAAAGTAATTAAAGTGGTTTTTTGTTTATTTTTGTGTATAAACACAAAAAATGTGTAGGTTTTTACTTCTTTTTCAAAATCAAACCTACACACATTATGTTGGATGAGGTCTGACATAGGATTGGAAAGGGTTAACAGTAAATTTCTCTGAAGGCATGTCATGAGACACAGGCTGTTTTTCAATACAGCTAGACAGGGCTATCTGCAGACTATCATCCTCCAGCATAGGGAACTAATTCCCAATTCAAGAGATCACATACCACCAATGTGCGCAGACACAATGTGCTTGCCGGGGCTCGAGGGTCTAGAGCAGCTTGCAAGTCCCAAACTTTAATTTTCCTAAAAAGGAAAATAAGATTGTGATTAGTAAAAGAGTTAACACTTTATATATTATCAAGCATTTCCCTGACGAGAAGGAATGCAATTGAACCACCTATTATAAAAGCTAACGGGGAACATGCTTTTGTTTTTATAAGTTATTTGAACCAATTGTATTTGATTTTGAAAAAGAAATAAGAACCTACACATTCTTAGAATGGCTGCAATTTTTAAAAAATATTATTTTAAAAGAGATAAGAAAACAATTTCAGGTTGTCTAAATTCAAATCCTAACTTGATAATCTATGTCACCAAATTCATTAATCAGGGGCCTCTCTAGAGCCGAGTAGGTGCTGCTGATAGCTCTGTGTGAAATTCCAAGGATACTTTTCTCCAAATTAAGCCAATGCTGAAAGTTAGTAACAGAAGTATAAACAGACCAACTAATCCATTTGTGAAGTATATATAAGGCCATCTTGAAAGATTTATACTTGCTCATCTCAAAAGCTGTGAGGTGTTTTAAAAAGGATTTGTTCAATTTACCAATAGAAGAAATTTATTTTTGAATTCTCTCTCTCTACCTCTTTCTATATATTTAGGGCTAAGGCAAAGAACTGAATCCCCTCACAGCCTAAGATATTCTCAGATGGTTAGAACAGTTAAGTTTAGGAACCACAGAGGCTCTGCTTCTATGTGACGTGGGGCCCATCTTTCTGGGCCTGAAAGTTCATCCCCTGATCAACTGGTATAACAGTGCCTATCATCCACAAGTACATAGACAGTACCTAGCAGAGGACCTGGCACATACTGTTGTATATTGAGAATTGCTCAATATACAACACTCCTTTTTCTTCTTGATACAGGTATATAAAGTTCATCTAAAAATCTGAAACACATACCCATCATAGGCCCCACTGACAATCCTCTTGTTATCAAACCGGATGCATCGGACCAATTCTTCATGTCCCTCCAGGACCCTTAAACAGGCACCACATTCGATATCCCAGAGCCTTGAATGAAAAACAGACCTCTGTCAAACAGCTTCCCACGATTCACACTATCCTCAAGTCCATATCCATCCCATACACATGAGGTTTTTCACTATCCTAAGTTCTTTATTTCTTTCTTCCAGTCCACAATACACATACAAAGCTATATGTGTACATTTACACCATTAGTGTGTTTTCAAACACTAACTTAGGAGGAAGACTTACTTTTCATTGTATGTCTTTATATACTGTTTGCATATATTAGTATTTAAGTAAGATCAACAAACCAAAAGCTTCAATTATATTTAGTTCCCTCATATCTGAGTTGATGAAACCATATAGCAAAATGGTCTAGGAAGAACTTTTCTGGGAAGATAGGGATTACCGGTGGCAAAGGAGAAAGAACACGTCTGGAGTAGGAAAGATGGGGAGACCCTATGTACAGCTAAGGGGTTATTGAAGCTTCTGCCCCTGGCACCTCTAGCTTGGAGTCCATGAGGCCAACTAAGGTTAGGAACTGGTAGACCAGCTTGATGACCTCCCTCTACTGAGAGACTTAGGGACAACCCTTCTTTGATATATACTGCATACTAGGGTTGGCTGGTTCACAAAGTGGGACTGAGAGTTTCATTAGGTATATTTAGTGTTTTGAAAGTATAAACCCATTGACCACGCTAAGTCTTTTTCTCCATGACTTACATAACAATTCTGGAAGTAGATTTTTTTTTTCTTTTTTCTATTATGATTGATTTTTCTAAATTACTTGCAAAAAGAAGTCATAGCTAACTAGCATGTACAAAACAAATTCTATTGAGACTTCTTTTTTAATTTATTTATTTTTTTCTATTGAGACTTTTTCTTAGACTCTCCACCAGTAACTCCTATCATATATCCACTTAACATTTTATCACAGCTGCTCTCAGCAAATCTCAGTGTCAGTGATGACAGTTTCTCTAATCTGTGATCAGAGCCATTCAGCACTGCCACGATGACTCCAAAGTGGTTCCCTTCTATAAACTATAGAGCATTACCCATTATTATTTTATAAAACCTAAAGATTCCAATGAGGAAGTTAAGAACTGTTCCCTGATGAAACATTAAACAATACAGAAAGCATGATGGACAAAGCAGAACTAAGATTTAAGCTCTAAACTTTTATGATATCTTAAAACCTAAAGTGATCAAGAAAAGTTAACAGCAGTTACAACTATTCTGGTATTGCTTTCTTTCTTTCATTTTTAATCATCTTGAGCCTCATCTTTATTTTGCCCAAACATTAGGCAACATGGTTATAAATACCAAAATTACAGTGACTTTATATAAAGTTTTATATAAAAAATTGGGATACATGGGCATATACTAGTACAGATGACTTGGGATAATTAAATAAACATTTAAAGGATATTCTTAATAAGATATAAAGTATCTAAGGTTAGTCATATTTACTTGAAAGCAATGAGACTTCGAGTTGAGAAAGGGTGGTAAAACAAAAATCCTAGCAGGAGTAGATGATTTTGTAAAGCAAAAACAAAGTATACTCCGTTCTGTTAGGGAGGGAGGTGGGAGCTCACGGGTAAAAGAAACGATAGTGAGTCAGGCTAGAACATTCTAGTCTGTTCTGAGGTGATGAGGTTATTAAGTGATCCTGCGTGGAGCTGAGGTTATAACTTTGTGTACTGGGTGAATCTTGGAAGAACACCCAGGGCATATACAGTTTTCCCAATGAGTAGTATGCAGCGCCAACTAGATTTCTAAAAGTTACCCGAAAGTTTTCTTACCTTAAGTGTCCCATTTACTCTGAGTTGTTTGAACATTAGGACAGGGAGATGAGCCAACACTATGGCAAAAATAAGCCTGTCCTGTCTGCAGACCAACGTGTACCCACCTGATGGTGTTATCTGATGATCCACTGACAACTAGCCGGTCTCGGTACTGGAGACAGGCAATGCCTCGCTTGTGCCCATTCAGAGTACGGACAAATTCACAGGTGCTAGTGCTCCAGACCTGCATGACAAATCAGCGGCAGTGTTAAGAATGGAAATGCAGGCAACTCCTCCCAAAAAAGAGTAAGCTTCTGAAAATGACTCAAATACATGATTATAAAATACAGTCTCTTCTAACTCTAAAGTGAGAGGCTTAGGGACAAATTGGACAGTGTAAAATTCTCTTGTCTGCTAAGTGATAAAATGGAAGAAAATACAACGATATGCAGTGAAGTCTCCACAACTTTGAGATCTTTACAAAAAGAACATATCCTGGGTGGTTGAGACATTCAATTGCCCAGAAGAAAGAGTTTGGGCCAGATTTTGTTTTTATACCAGCTGACATGTCAAACCCAATGTAACAGATCTTTTGTGAAATGATCTACAAGGCTTAGATGTTCACAGACACCTTACCTTATTAAGGTAGAGATACAAAGGAGATACAAAGCAACCACAATGCTCTGAATTACTTTATCAGCTGCTTTTGTAGATGAATGGGATAAATAGACATCCACATGTAAAAGAATAGAGCTGTACCCCTAGCCTACATGGATTTGAAATATATTCTTCTTAGTAAAGTATCATAAGAATGGAAAAGCAAATAATAATGTATTTGATACTAATATGAAGCCATCAGATGATCAAATGCATACCCAAAGGAGCATAAATTTATTTCAATTCAAGTTGGGGGGAACAGTAATGAGGGAGGGGGAGGGGCTTAGGGTCTCTCACTGAATGGGCACAGGGTGGGGGGTGATGGCACACCTTTTGTGTGGGGAACAGAACCACAAGATGAACTCTACCTAACAAAACAAAATGTTTTGACCTAGTTGCTTATACCTTCACATGAACTGGAAATAAATTTACTTAATAAAAAAAAATTAAGCCATAAAATCCTCACAAAAGTGTAAGCAACAAAAGAAAATAAATAATAAACTGGACATCATTAAAATTAAAATCATTTGTGCTTCAAAAGATACCACCAAGAAAGTGAAAAGATAACCTATGGAATGGGAGAAAGTATTTGTAAATCATGTATCTGATAAGGGACTTATATCAGAATATACAAAGAACTTTTACAACCCAACAACTAAATGGGCAAAAGATTTAAATAGGCATTTTCCAAAGAAGGCATACAAATAACCAGTAAACAAATGAAAAATAATGTTCAATATCATTAGTAACTAGGGAATACAAAGCAAAACCACAGAGATACCACTGCACACAATTAGGACAGCTGTAATAAAGACAATAATAACAAGTCTTGGCAAGAATATGGAGAAATCCTCCAGCCTCATATTATGAAACACCTGTTTTGTAATAAGGCCCAAACCCTCTTGATGTGCAGGCACTAGTTTTATACCAAATGGTGTTTGACTGTGAGAGTTTACAAATTCTAACAGCTTCCAGACTACCCAATCTAAAGTTTGATACTATAGTCCATACTTTATAGAGCTAATTACAAGAATGCTATAGTGCTGGTCATAAAATGAAGGATCTTTCTGTATATACTCATACACTACTGATGGGGTTATACAGCCACTCTGGAAAACAGGTTGGCAGTTCCTCAAAATGTTAAACATAAAATTATTATCCCCAGAGGGAGGGAGGATGGAGGGAGGGTAATCGGTGGGACCGTATCTACAGTGCATCTTATAAGGGTACATGTGAAATTTACTAAGTGTAGAATATTAATGTCTTGACACAATAACTAAGAAAATGCTGTGAAGACTATGTTAACCAGTTTGATGAAAATATTTCAAATTATATATAAAACCAGCACATTGTACCCTGTGATTGCATTAATATACACAGCTATGATCTAATAAAAAATAAAATAAAATAAAAAATAAAATTATCATCCCCACAGAATTGAAAATACACTAAAAAACTATTCACAAATGTTTTCAGCAAAATTATTCTTAACAGTCAAAAATCAGATACAACCAAAATGTCCAACAACTGATAATGAATAAACAAAGTCTGGTATATCTACAAAAATGAAATTTTATTCAGTCATTAGAAGGAATAAAGGGCCAGGTATAGTGGCTCACACCTGGGAGGCTGAGGCTGGTGGATTGCCTGAGCTCATGAATTCAAGACCAACCTGAGCAAGAGCAAAACTCCATCTCTTAAAAAAAAAAAAAAGCCAAGGGTTGTGGTGGGTACCTGTAGTCCCAGTTACTTGGGAGGCTAAGGCAAGAGAATTTTTTGAGCCCAAGAGTATGAGGTTGCTATGAGCTATGATGCCACAACATTCTACCCAGGGCAACAAAGTGAGACTCTGTCTCAAAAAAAAAAAAAAAAAAAAAAAAGAAGGACTAAGTACATACTGATATATGCTATAATGTACATGGATAAACACTGACAACATTATGCTTAGTGAAAGAAGCCATGCACAAAAGGCCACATATTGTATGACTCCATTTACATGAAATGTTTAAAACAGGCAAATCCATATAGACAGAAGGTACATTAGCAATCACTAGGTAATGGGAGGCCAGAGTGGGGGGTGAATGCTAATGAATATGATGTTTTCCTAGAAGGTGACTAAAATGTTCTAGAACTAGACAGTAGTAATGTTATACAATGTAAATGTACTAAATGCCCCTAAATTGTGTATGCTAACTTTTTATGGTATGGAAATTATCTCTCAGTAAAGCTGTTATAAAAATATAAGAAAACTAAAATTCAAAAGAATTAAGATGGATATTAGAATCAGAACTGTATTTACTACATCCTATGAATCACTCTAGACTACAACCACTTGTCACATGTTTGCCTCCCACCCACTGCATGCAAAGCTTCTTGAAGACATGGTCCATGCCTGGCAACCTCTCAAAATTAAATAAGGCTCACCACTTGTAGCACAGTAGTTACGGCGCCCACCACATGCACTGAGGCTGGCAGGTTAGAGCCCGGCCTGGACCAGCTAATGACTTCAACAAAAAAATAGCCAGGAATTATGGTGGGCACCTGTAGTCCCAGCTACTTGGGAGGTTGATGCAAGAGAATTGCTTAAGCCCAAGAGTTTGAGGTTGCTGTGAGCTGCGACGACATAGCACTCTACTTAGGACAACATAGTGAGACTGTCTTTTAAAAAAAAAAAATTTAGATGAGTAAGTCAAATGTAAGATCTGCCACCAACTAGTTGTGTGATCACCAACACAATTCTTCATTTTCCTTAGCCACATCTCTAAGATGGGGGCAGTGGCTCAAGCAGCTAAGGCGCCAGCCACATACACCTGAGTTGGTGGGTTTGAATCCAGCCTGGGCCCGCCAAACAACAACGATGGCTAAACCAAAAAATAGCTGGGTATTGTGGCGGGCACCTGTAGTCCCAGCTACTAGGGAGGCGGAAGCAGGAGAATCACTTGAGCCCAGGATTTCGAGGTTGCTGTGAGCTGTCATGCCACAGCTCTCTATCCAGGGTGACAGCTTAAGGCTCTGTCTCAAAAAAAAAAAAAAAAGATGGGGGCAGTACCTACTTCAAAAAGAGTGTGGGGACAGTTAACTGAGATGGTAACATAAAGCTCTTAGCGCACAGTACATGCTCAATAGGTTAGTTCTCTTCCCTTTAAACAAGTAATCAAGAAGATCATTTCATGAAATAGAAGTGTTCTCTCTTCTGGAGCTGGGACTTTTCCTCCAACTTTGCCCTAGGACTCTAGAAACATGTGGAGTGGGATGTCCCCAAGGGCTCATGAATACAGAGGAGAAGTAAGATCTTGCCAGGTACCAGGTTGGTATATAGCACCTTTTCTTTCTCTCTGTTCTAAAAGGAAAGCAGATAGAGTTATAACTGCAGACACACTTACTTTGATGGTCCTGTCACCAGAGGCAGACACGATGTACTTATCATCAAAGTCTACTACATTGACAGCAGCACGATGGCCAACCAGAACCCGGCGTAAAGTGATATCAGTAGCAGAAGCCATGTCCCACACTGCAATGGAACGGTCCTTTGAACAGGTCACCATCAGTCCATTGCTGAAGCGTAAGTGCAATACAGCTTCATTGTGGTGGATCAACGTGTTAAGAACTTCACCCGTGTTCACATCCCAGACTCTAGGTGAGAAGAGAAAAGGATGAGGCTTAATTACTGAAACATTCAGGAAAAGATTCTGGTATCTGAGTACCAGTATCTGAGTGCTAGCTCCATTCTTAAAGAATCTAAAGACATACCTAAAACAAGGCCCCAGAACAATTTCTTTCTTTGCTAAGAAATGCTTGAGACAGTTTCAGAGAAGGTGGCTAACTGTGGCTTTGCTCAGGTTTAGGTGTATTTAACAAGTATTCAGGGATAGAGTTTGTAGGCTTGTGCTTATGGCAAAAGGTGATTCCTTGAGAAAGTGGGTTTTGCAGTGAGTCTAAGACGACAGGAGGAAGGAGGTTTAATGGCTGAGGAATTAAGGATGGTTCAAAGCTTAAGGTTCCTGGCAACCTTTGACAGGCCTCTGGGTCTATTATTTCTCCACTACAAACCGAGACTGTAAGTCATGATGTCTCATCAATCACCACACCCACATCTTTACCCAGCTGTTTTATGGAAAAAAACTGGGTCACATTCAAGACAGAGTTTTAAGGGGGCCCCTTCCACATCATGGCTTTTCCTTTTCTATAACCCATTCTCCTAAGAGGGCATTTCACAGAGCAGAGGACAAAATGCTCAGGCTCTAAGGCTGAGACACAATCTCTGGCCTGGAAGCAATGAGTCTGGGAAAGAATGGCCATGCTTCAAACAGGGTAGGGAAAGAGTATAAGGGTGTGGCAAGAAACTAATAACCAAAACTAACTTAAGGAGAGCAGTGAAGAGGGGGAGAGTGTGGGAACCCAAGGACAAAAGCCATAACCATTCCCGTCTCTTAGATATGTGGGCCTGCACAACAATCCCCTTCAAGTATTTGACTCAGCCCAGAAAATGCATATTCTTTTCTTCTACAGTTCCTCCAACCCAGTCCAGCTGAGGATTTATCACATGACCTCATCACTACACCAAAGCCATCTAATGTGGAAAAATGTCCTTGTCCCAGAGTTGTAGGAATGGATCTCAAAAACATTCCTTTTCTACTCTCTCAGCTCCTAACCAGCAGTCATTGCTTCTTTTCTACTATGGAACATTGTCATTTTCATCTTTATCACTCTGCCCCTGGGATGGCAACTGTCTTTCTAGGCTACTTACACAGTCATGACCAGTAAGAATTAGAGGTTAAGCTGGGTGTGGTGGCTCACACCTGTAATCCTAACACTCTGGGAAGCTGAGGCAGGTGGACTGCCAGAGCTCATGAGTTCAAGACCAGCTTGAGCAAGAGCAAGATACCCACCCCTAACCGGTCTCTAAAATCTAGCCGGCCATTGTGGCAGGTATCTGTAGTCCCAGCTACTTGGGAGGCTGAGGCAAGAAAATCACTTGAGCCTAAGAGTTTGAGGTTGCTGTGAGCTGTGATGCCACAGCACTCTACCAAGGATAAGAAAGTGAGACTTTGTCTCAAAAAAAAAAATTAATAAAAAAACAATAATAATTAGAGGTTCAATTACTGACTATGTGACTCTGAGGAAATTATTTAACATCTCTGGTCTTAGTTTCCTACTACAAACTATAATACTGAAGAGAGGCATCTATTCAGAAAGGTTGATGTGAGAACTCAACAGTACAAAGTACCTAGAATATACCTGTCTCTCAAATTTTATTCCCCTATGTCCCTCAAAAGATTCTGCAAACTGGGCTTGGTGCCTGTAGCTCAAGTGGCTAGGGCATCAGCCACATACACCAGAGCTGGTAGGCTCGAATCCAGCCCAGGCCTGCCAAAGAACAATGACAACTACAACTAAAAATAAAACAGTTGGATGTTGTGGTGGGCACCTGTAGTCCCAGCTCCTTGGAAGGCTGAGGCAAGAGAATCGCTTGAGCCCAGGAGTTTGAAGTTGCTCTGAGCTGTGATGCCACAGCACTCTAACCAGGGTGAAAGATAGAGATGCTGTTTCCAAAAAAAAAAAAAAAAAAGATTCTGCAAACTGCTTCTGATTCTTTCAGTATTTACAGGCTGGTACCTACCACAGTCCTGAACAGCAGCCTTCCTCTGTTCTACTCTGGACCACAGTTTCCCAGAAGGACAAAGCTAGCCTAATACTAGGCTCTGATAGGAAAGCATGCTGTCTTCTCTATAATGTATGGTAATGGGAAAGGAACACACATAACAAATATTAGCTTTTCTGCCTAATGTGCTCAAACACATCTATATCAAAAGTAATTTTAATATAGCATGTAAAAATGTATACAAAGTGTGGGTGCCTATCCTAGAGGAAGGTGTGAATCTCAGCCTCCTTGTGGAAGGCTTAGAAGGTTCAGACCAAAGAAGCCAGGTCACTCACCTTACTGTAGAATCTGAAGAACCAGTTACAATAACACGTTCATCATACTGGAGACAGAGGACAGAACCTGTGTGTCCTGTTAACACTTTCAAACATTCCAGGCTGGTTTTATCCCAAATCTATTGAGGCAAGATCAACCACAAACAATGATTCAGTGTATCACATTTTGATGAATGTTACTGTCCTACCTTATGATCTGAATCATAAAACACATCTGAGTTACAGTAAATGAGAATAGTTAACTCAAACAGGTAGGAAATGACAAATAGAATAGGGGCAATATTGGGGCAGTGCCTGTGGCTCAAAGAAGTGGGGGCACCGGCCCCATATGCTGGAGGTGGTGGGTTCAAACCCAGCCCTGCCCAAAAAAAAAAAAAAACTGTTAAAAAAAAAAAAAAAGAATAGGGGCAATATTGAATAACTACGAGGATAAAGGTGTATTTTAATTTGAACCCTCTTAGCTATTGTATTCATTATACTTATTAACAGCCTTATAAAGAGGATTTTTAAAAATAAAATCTGTGGCAAGAGTTAGTTCATCTTCTGGAAAACATCATAACACCTATTAAGACCTTCTAAAAATGCATACATACCCTTTATGTTTATTTATAAAAATAAAAAACAGGAAGCAAAATGTTCAACATTTCAGAAAAATCTCAAAATAAACTATAAAGAGTTTTTAATGATAAAATATCACGTTTTATTAGAGAATTAAACATTTTTTAAAAACTCTGAATAAAGGCTGGGCACGGTGGCTCATGCCTGTAATCCCAGCATTCTGGGAGGCCAAGGTGGGTAGATTGCCTGAGCTCACAAGTTCGAGACCAGCCTGAGCAAGAGCAAGATCCCATCTCTAAAAATTAGCCAGGAGTTGTGGCAGGCGCCTGTAGTCCTAGCTACTCGGGACTAGGCAAGAGGATCTCTTGAGCCTAAGACTTTGAGGTTGCTATGAGCTGTGACACCACAGTAGTCTATCGAGGGTGACAAAGTGAGACTCTGTCTCCAAAAAAAAAAAAAGAATTGTTTCTGTATTTTGGACAACAGGTCTTTATCAAATATGATTTTTGCAAATATTTGCTCCAAGTCTGTGGCATGGTTTTTCATTTGCTGACAGTGTCTTTTGATTAAAATTTTTATTCAAATAAATTTATTTTATTAAAATTATTTTAATCAAGTCTAACATATGGATTCCTTCTTTCATCATGCTTTTGGTGTTATACCTTAAGAGTCAACAAACTCAAGATCAACTAGATTTTCTCCTACATTGTATTCTATAGTTTTACAGTTTTTTGTTTTAGGTCTACAATCCATTTTGAGTTAATTTGTGTGAAGTGTACATGAGATTCTCATGTATGTGATGGGGAATTGGAGATGTCTAGTTATTTCAGTACCATTTGTTAAAAAGACAATCTTTTCTCTACTGCATTGTCTTCACTCCTTTGTCAAAGATCAAAGATATATTTATGTAAATCTATTTTGGGGCTCTCTATTCTGTTCCATTGATTTAGTGCTCTATTCTTTTGCCAGTACCACAGTGCCTTGATTATTGTAATTTTACCATAATTTTTAAAGTAGGGTATAGTGTTAGTCATCTGACTTTATTCTTCTCCTTCAATATTGAGTTGGTTTTGGCCTCTCCTTGTAAATATTAGTATTAGTTTGTCAATATCCACAAAATAACTTGCTGGGATTTTGACCAGGATCACGTTGCATCTATAGACCAATTTGGAAGAACAGACAGCCTCACAAAAGCCTTCCTACTCGTAAGCATGAAATATCTATCCATTTATTTAGTTCTTTGACTTCTTTCTTCAGGTTTTCCTCATGTGCATCTAGCATGTATTTTGTTACATATATACCTAAGTACTTCATTTTAGGGGACTAAGATAATTGCTATGTGTTTTTAATTTCACATTTTATTTGTTCATTGTTAGCATATAGGTAAGCAATTGACTTCTGTATGTAAACCTTACATCTTGCAACCCTGACATCACCATTTCTTATTTCGAGGAGGTGTTTTGTTGATGTTTTTAGTTTTCTACAATCATGTTATCCATAAAGTAAAGACAGTTTTATTTCTTCCTTCCCAAACTGTATACCTTTTATTTCCTGTCCAGATTCTCATTAGCTAGGACTTCTACTACAATGTTGAAAAGCAGTGGTGAGAGGGGACATTTTTGACTTGTTCTTGATCTTAGTGGATAAGCTTTGTGTTTCTCACCTTTCAGTGTAATGTTACTATAGACTTTTGATAGATATTCTTCAAGTTGAGGGAGTTCTCCTCTACTCATCATTTACTAAGGATTTCTTATCATGAATGGGGGTTGAATTTTGTCAAATGCTTTTCTGCATCTATTGATATGATCATGTGGTTTTTTCCTTTGGCCTGTTGATATGATGGATTATATTAATTAATTTCTGAAGGTTAAATCAGCCTTGCATACCAAAGATAAATTCCACTTGGTTGTACTGAGTAATTCCTTTTTAAACATGGGTGGATTCAGTTTGCTAATATTTTGTTGAAGATTTCTCTGTGTTCATAAGTGGTATCAGTTTATAGTTTTCTTTTCTTATGATGTTTTTATCCGGTTCTGCTATTAAGGTAATGCTAGCCTTGTAGAATGAGTTAAAAGGTATTTCCTCTGCTTCCATCTTCTGTAAGAAGTTGTAAAGAACTTATATAATTTCTTTCTTAAATGTGGTAGAATTCACCAGTGAAGCCATCTGGTCCAGGTGCTTTCTGTTTTAGAAGGTAACTAATTATTGATTTAATGTCTTTAATAAAGGCCTAATCAGATTGCCTGTTCTTGAGATCTCATTTTGGCAGGTATGTCTTTCAGAGAATTAATTCGCTCTTCTAAATTATCAAATTCGTGGGCACTAAATTATTCACAGTATTCCTTTATTATCCTCTTAATGTCCATGGAATCTGTAGTGATCTCTCCTCTTTAATTATTGATACTAGGAATTTGAGTCCTTTTTTTTCTAAATTAGGACAGCTGGAGGTTTGTCAATTTTACTAATCTTTTCAAATACTTGCCTTTGGATTTCATTAATTTTCTCTGTTGAATTCCCATTTTCAATTTCATTGATCTCTGCTCTTTCTTTTTTTTCTTTTCTTTTTTATTAAGTCATATATACATAGATCATGAATACATTTATGCCTTTGTGAGAGTCAAGGTATTGACTATTTGTAAAAATTGGAGTGCTTACATCCTACTAATTAACATACCTTTCATCTCATTTACTTAATCACACATCTGCTCTAACTTTCATTAATTCTTTTCTTCTGCTTAGTTTGGACAGTTTGCTCTTCTTTTTCCTGTGTCTATGAGTTTAGATTTTCTTCTTTTTTAACATATGCATTCAATGCCATAAAATTCCCTCTAAGCTTTCACTGTATCTCACATATTTTGAACAAGTTGTGTGTTCATTTTCATTTAGTTCAAAATATTTTTAAAATTTCTCTTGAGATTTCTTCTTTGACTTATGTAATATATTTAGAATTGTGTTATTTAATCTACAAGTATTTAGGAATTTTTCCAGCTATCTTTCTGTTACTGATTTGTAGTTTGATTCCACTGTGGTCTGAGAACAGACATCACATGATTTCTATTCTTTTAAATTTGTTAATGTGTATTTTTACAGCACAAAATGTGGTGAATGTTCTGTGTGAGACTGAGAACAATGTGTACTCCACAACTGTTAAATAAAGCAGAGTATAGT
Organism: Otolemur garnettii; assembly: GCF_000181295.1. Lineage (NCBI taxonomy): Eukaryota > Metazoa > Chordata > Mammalia > Primates > Galagidae > Otolemur > Otolemur garnettii. The sequence continues at coordinate 5,224,366 of NW_003852398.1, read as the reverse complement.
CTACACTAAAAAGACTGTATTATATGCACTTAGTTAATGGTGGTGTTAAGTTCATTTATATCCTTAACCAATTTTCTGGCTGTTGAGTTCTATTCATTTCTGATAGAGGAGAGCTGAAGTCTCCAACTACAATAGTGAATTCATTATTTCTCCTTGTAGTTCTATCAGTTTTTACCTAACATCATTTGACACTTGGATGTTAGAGTTGTTATGTCTTCTTGGATAGAGACTGATTCCTTTATCATTATGTAATATTTCTTTAGCCCTGACAACTTTACTTGCTCTGAACTCTACTCTGTTTAAAATTAATATATCTACTCCTGCTCTCTTCATTAAGAGTTAGCATGATGTATCTTTCTCCATCATTTACATAATCTGCATGTCTATAAAGAGTTGACTTTCTTGTAGACAGCATATAGTTGTCTCTTGATTTTTGATATGCTCTGACAATCTCTGTCTTTTGACTGGTACACTCAAACCAGTGACATTTCAAGTTAAGGCTCTCATTCCGAGGTGACCTGTCTGAACTACAAGGTAGGCCAACCCAGACATTATGAAATTCCCAGCCATATTCAAAGCCTTTTCTTTGTCACAACAATTAAGGACTATTTGCTGTCTACGGCAAATATATCTTCCTTTGTAAATCTATATCTTAACTCTGTAAACCTATCTTTTTCTTCCTCAATAAATTTTGTTTCACACTTTTAGAAAGTGATTATAAATATAGTTGGATTAGTATCTACCGTATTTGTTATTGTTTTCTATTTGTTGCCCTTGATCTTTGTTCCTATTTGTCTTTTACTTTATCTTTTCTAGCTCTGAGCATTTGATATGATTCCACTTTCTTTCCTTTCTTAGCATGTGAGTTAGTCTTTTTTTTTTTAAAGTGGTTGCTCTGGAGTTTGCAGTAAACATTTACAACTAATCCAAGTTCACTTCCAAATAACAATATATTGCTTCAGAGGTGGTATATCATATAATACCCCAAATAATACTAATTCCTCCCTTCCATCCCTTGTATCATCGCTGTCATTTTCTTACCTTCACTTTTGAATAACTTTGCGAGTCACGGAATTCTCGATTAGAGGGTTTTTTTCTCTCCCAAAGCTAATATTTCATTCTAGTCTCTTCTGTTTACATAGTTTCAGAGGATGTAATTCTTATCTTTGATCCTCATCAGGGTTTTTTCTCCTGACTTTTTGCAGAATTTTTTCTTTATCTTTGATTTTCTGTAGTTTGAATACGATATGCCTACGTGTAGTTTTTTGGTATATATCGAAATTGGTATTCTCTGAGTTTTTGGATCTGTACTTTGGTGTCTGACATTAACTGGGGAGATTCTCAGTCATTACTGTTTCAAGTATTTCTCCTGATCCTTTCTCTCATTCTTCTTCTGATAGTCCCATTATATAAATGTTACACCTTCTGTATGTCTCATAGTTCTTAGATATTCTGGAGTTTTTCGTTTTTAGTCATTTTTCTGTCTGCTTTTCAGTTTTGGAGATTTCCATTGAGTTATCCCCAATCTCAGAGATTCTTTCCTCAGCCATATATCCAGTCTACTAACAAGCCCATTAAGAGCATTCTTCATTTCTATTATACTGTTTTTGATCTCTAACATTTCTTTTTGGTTCTTTCTTAGAAACTTCCATCTCTCTGCTTTTGCTGTCCATATGCTTTTGCACAACATCTACTTGACCCATTAGAGCCCTTATCATATTGATCATAGTTGTTCTAAGGTCCTACTTTTATAACAACAATATTCCTGTCATATCTGAGTCTGGCCCTGACACACAGTCTTTTCACAATCTGTTTTTTCACCTTTCAGTATGCCTTGTAATTTTTTTTCTTGAGAGCCAGACATAAAGTACTAGGTAAAAGGAAATGCTATAAATAGACCTTCAGTAATGTCATAGTAAGGTGTGGGAAGGATGTGTTCTATAAAACTGTAAGTCCTATATGATTGGGTGTTGGTGTTCTAGTGAGCCTGTCTCTCCAGGCTGTGATCTTTACAAGTGCATCTCAGTTCCCTCTAGCCCCTTTAGGTGGGACCAAATACCGTGTTTCCCTGAAAATAAGACCTAGAAGGATTTCTATGCATTTGTTAAATATAAGCCCTACCCTGATAATAAGACCTAGTGATGGGTCCATGTATTTTGGTATGGAGAGAAAGACATTCCCTGAAAATAAGCCCTAGTGTGTCTTCTTGGGGAAACATGATAGCTACAGGGAGCTATAGTTGGGTATGTCCTTTTCCCCAGGTCAGTTAGGCTCTGAAGAAACCTTAGCATGACAAGCTATACTTAAATAATGTCCCCAGAAGGCAGATATGGTTAAAAAGAACAGAATACCCTGATGTATTTCAAAATGTCTTCTTTTCTCTCCCTGTTGGAAGAATGAGGGGAATTTTTTTCTGATAATCACTATGAGACGTGGTAGAACGGCTAGAGGTAGAAGTCACAAAAGTGTGGGCACTCCAATGACTGGGTTCTCATGGAATTTTTATTTCTCAGACTTGTTCACACTGAGCCTCCAGCAATTTGTCAAATACAATTCAGGTCACCCTACCCAGGCATTGTTTTTCACAGATGTTTCTCTCCTGGTGGGTTTCTACTCTGGTAAGTTTTGGTTTTCTTTATTTGCCTGTCTCTCCAATTGGGGGTGGGAGGCAGTGGTTTCTCCTGTGACCTCACTTCCCTTATGGATCTAAGGAGAGATGTTGATTTTGTAGTCTGTCCAGAATTTTACTTGTCAGGACAGAGTGGCATCTTCCAAACTTCTTATATGCCAAACCTTGTCTCTTCTTTTAATCTTTCCACTGTTTTTTATGTTTTCAATATTGTTTCTATTTAATAAAAGATGAGAATTTATTTTTTTCAAAGACAGACTCTATGGACCTGTTTCTTGACTTGTAAAATAATGCTATCACAATCTGTGTGTCCCCAAGTTTAATACCATTGAACAAGATTTTCTAAGTGCTGTGGACATTTAAATTTCTAGGCCAAGCATGGTGGCTCATGCCTATAATCCCAGTACTTTGGGAGCCTGAGTCAGTAGGATGACTTGAGCACAGGAGTTCAAAACAAGCCTGGGCAATGTAGTAAGACACCCATCTCTACAATAAATCAAAAAAATAAAAAATAAAATAGCTGGACATGGTGGTACACACCTGTAATCCTAGCTATCAGCTGAGGTGGAATGATTACTTGAGCCCAGGAGTTCAAGGCTGCATCATGAGCTATGATCATGCCACTGTACTCCAATCTGGGCAACAGAGTGAGGCCTTATCTTTAAAAAACTTTATTTAAATAAAAATAATAGTAATATGTATCCTTCTGTAATACCAAAGCTTGCTTTTAATTTCTAACCTAATAGAATCTGAGATACTTTAAAGGTAATTAGTGATTAAGGATTGGTGCAGAATCAAGTACAAAACACTGGTCTAGATAATTTCTCTAACATGTACTTCTGCTCTACCATTCTATGTCTTACAAATCAAATGTAAGCTTACTTAAACATTAGTGTGTCTCTATTAAAAGAATTCTTTAGAAAACACATTGAATATAAATGAATTATAAGCCCATAGATAGTATATGCTCTGACAAAGTTATTATACACCTATTCCTTAAGTATCAACTACCAAAATTAAATAGTAACATATGCCACTCTTTCTAGAGTATATTGCTGGGTATAGGTTAGAGCTATCAATAAGCATTACATAGAGTTCTCTAATAAAGTTAAATTTTGGAACTTGGGGGTCTCTATTGCAAACCTTCTCAAGAATCTTTAACTGTATTACTATACTATCATATCCTGTGAATTTCACTTGATGGGGAGGAGAACAGAAGAATAGAGATGAGAGATGAAAAATTCAGTCAATTTCAAGATAGACCAATATAAATTATCCAGGAAAAGAAAAAAGATTGACAAAATGTGGGACAATAGCAAGAGATCTAACATTTATGTGATTAGAGTCTCAAAAGCGAAGAAGAAGAAATTGGTACAGAAAAAATATCTGGAAATATAATGGCCAAAGATTTCTGAAATGCAGTGAAGGAACATAATTTACAGCAGGTATCCTCAAACTACGGTCCGCGGGCCACATGCAGCCCACCTAGGACATTTATCTGGCCTGCCGGGTGTTTTTGCTAAGCCTAGCCTGCAGTCTGGCCCTCCAATGGTCTGAGGGACAGTGAACTGGCCCCCTGTCTAAAAAGTTTGAGGACCTCCGATTTACAGATTGAAGGTCAGTGAAAAACTTAGATATAGCATAAAGAGCATGATCCATAAAAGAAAAAAATGGTAAACTGGGACTTCATCAAAAATAAAATCTTCTACTCTATGAAGGAGATCATTAAGAAAATAAAAAGTCACAAAGAAAATATTTATAAAATATACCCAACAAAGAACTATATATATATATCAAGAACTCTAAAAATTCAATAATGAGAAAACAAAGATCTGAAAGAAATTTCACTGAGGGTGGTGCCTGTGGGTCAAGGGAGTAGGGCACCGGCCCCAGCCAAAAATTGCAAAAAAAAGAAATTTCACTGAGGAACATACAGAAACACAAGAAAAGATGTTCCCTACCATCAGACACTGGGGAAATGTGAATTTAAAGCAAACTGAGGTACATCTACACATCTATTAGAATGGCTAATATTTAAAAAAAATAACAGAGTATCAAAGGCTGGAAAGGACAGAAAGGAGTCAGAAAGAAAAAGATTCTCATATATTAGTGATAGGAACGTAAACAGCGTGGCAGTTTCTTAGGCTAGTGAAATATACATAGACCGTGAGCCAGCAATTCCACTCCTGGAGGTTTTTACCCAGTGAACTAAAAACTTGTGTTCCCATGAAAACCTATATGCGTAAGTTTATTGTAGCTTTGTTCATAATTCTGAGGAATTGGAAACAACACAAATGTCCTGATAAGCACAGAAAAGGGACAGATAAGCATAAGAAATAGAGAGGGAAAGGACAAGGGAATTAGAGAGCTATTCTTTATCTTGATTACTGTTACGGTTATGCACTGTGTATTTGTCAAACTCACAGAATTTTACACTAAAAAGCATCAATCTCCTTGTATATAAAGTTTTGAAAATTCAATTTTTTCTTAAATATAAGGAAATAAGCTATGAACATAAAACAAATCTGTCAGATCAGCTGATTAAACATGAAGAAGTCATCCAGTTCATCTACTACTGAAAAGTGAATGAAAACAACAGTTGCTCTATCATTCTTTTATATTAATACCTGAGTCCTTCTCAGAAACCATAAAAGGTAATGACTTTGACTAACAGGCAGACTAGCAACCAGCTAACAAAGTAATCAAGAGTCCTGTGATACTGGGATATTTTCTATTTACACTTAACACGGAATACAGAATGTGAATGTGCCTAGAGGAAGATAAGATGTGAGACAATCCAGGGTCTTGTATTTGTTACAGGGAAATGCTGGCTCTAGTTCTTTAGAACCATGCTGCCAAGATTGAGTGGAAGAGATAAAAACCAATCTAAAGTAAATGGAAAGGCTGTCACATCTAGTGTCTAACACATAACCACGATTCTAAAAATAATACATGTAAAACTGTCATTCACCTTAATAGAATTATCTCGTAGGCCACTGATAATTTTTTCATCATCGTACTGTAAACAGTAGACACCTTTACTATTTTCTGAGCGGCACTGAATCCTCTGTAAGTTGTGTCGTCCACACCGCCAGTTAGATTCTATAGTCTGCAGAAAAAAGGAGGCAAGAGATGAGTTTTTATGAATCAACTATTCTATTAGGCTTCAGACTTTGGCATTACATCCAGAGACAGCATACCACTGACACCCCAATCTTGGTTTGCATAAATGTCTGTGGATAGGAATTATGCTCTTTTCCAAGTAAGGTATTAACCTAACAATGTTTTTTCTCAAACTTTTCCTGCCTGTTTGGCAACTACCACAGGATTTCCAATGAGTTTTGGGTTGGGTTTGAAAAAAAAGGCCTAGACAGAATTCAACATGTCCAAAGAATGCCATTTGTACCCAAAAAACACAAATAAATAGTAACTCACTGGGTTGCTCCTTAATGCCAATTAAAATACTTGGCAAACGACTGCCATCATCAGTAAGTATATATTGACAAGCTATATATCCAAACTAAGAACTGTCTTGATTACTAAGAAAAGATACTGAGAAACTACTACGCCAAACTACATAGAAAGAATTTTGTTAGTTATTTTTGATCTCCCATCAGACTTCACTTTCTTCAGAGTAAGAAAGACACATTTAAGCCCTGAATTCTTGTTCTTTCATCATTTGTGATGTAATATAGTCCAGGTACTGTGTTAGGCACTGGGGATACAAACATCAACAGGATGCATACTGTGTTCAGGAGTCACCACTCTAGGTATACAGTATCAGGAAATGGATATACTCTAAGTTTATCTGGTTGAATGACCCATGTGATAACCTTGAAGGAAGTTCTTATTATTTTCCTTCTACAAACAAGGAAACAGTTTAATTTGCATACAGCCACAAAACCAGTACTTGAACCAGCTGGAAATCACACCCAGTTCTTCCTGACTATGCTTTTTGTATTAAGACACTCAATGCCTATAAAGAGGCATGGTTGTAGCTCTTGAGGCAATACACACAGAACATAAGATCAGAAATAATTCCACTTAAACGTATTAGCAAGAAGAAAATGAGTGATCCCATCTCAGGGTGGGCAAGGGATTTGAAGAGAAATTTCTCTAAAGAAGATCGGCGCATGGCCTACAGATATATGAAAAAATGCTCACCATCCTTAATCATCAGAGAAATGCAAATCAAAACTACTTTGAGATATCATCTAACTCTAGTGAGATTAGCTTATATCACAAAATCCCCAAACCAGAGATGCTGGCGTGGATGTGGAGAAAAGGGAACACTCCTACACTGCTGGTGGGAATGTAAACTAATACATTCCTTTTGGAAAGACATCTGGAGAACACTTAGAGAATTAAAAATAGACCTGCCGTTTGACCCTGCAATTCCTTTATTAGGTATATTCCCAGACGACCAAAAATTGCATTACAACAAAGATATTTCTATCAGAATGTTTATTGCAGCTCAATTCATAATTGCCAGGTCATGGAAAAGGCCCAAGCGCCCATCAATCCACGAATGTATCAACAAACTGTGGTATATGTAAACCATGGAATACTATGCAGCCATAAAGAAAGATGGAGACTTTACGTCCTTCATGTTCACATGGATGGAGCTGGAAAATGTTCTTCGGAGCAAAGTATTACAAGAATGGAAGAAAAAGTATCCAATGTACACACCCCTATTATGAAACTAATTTATACCTTTTATATGTAAGCTATAACCTAGTAACAGCCTAAGAATACAGGGAGGGGGGGAATGGGTGAAGGGAGGGGGATTGGAGGGATCACTTCTGAGGTTTATCTTACAAGGGTACAAGTGAATCTTTCTAAGAGCAGAATGTGAACGTTTTAAAATAATAACTAAGAAAATGACATGAAGGCTATGTTAACCAGTTTGACATAGTGTTTCACAGTGTGTGTGAAAACCCCACACTGTACCCCAGAAGTGCATTAATGTACATAGTTACCATTCAATAAAAAAAAAGAAAGAAAGAATTCCAGATAAAATATAAGTACCAAATGAGTAAAAACTAACAACAATAACAAAAAAAACCCATTAAGTGCTGTAGGACTTGAGATAATCAGCACTATAGCCTGAGACCACTGGGCCAAGTTTAACAAGGAGATAGGTCATGCCCATAGCACTAAAAGACCTTACCTCCAGTTGGAGATACAGGAATTTTTTCAGGATCAAAAGATACAACATCTCTACTAAGAGCAACCCAAGTCTGAATTCCTGATCCTTGAAATTGGGGGACAATAGGGACTACAATAACTAGCTACACTTTGGTTTAAGATACAGTTTGAAAGATTATCTCTGAGCAACTAAAATTTAATGACCATATTTTGCCTTGTATAAAGCACACTTTTTACCCAGATTTTGAGGGAAAAATAAGGATATGCATCATACATAAGTGGATACAACTTGGGAACTAGAGAGCCCTGTGGGCCTCCTGGGGCTGTCATGTCCTCCTACCTGGACTCACCAGACAACACCAGAGGATCCAGATCCAGTGGGAGCAGGCCAGTGCAGCCTCTGCTGAGTACTGCAATCAGATGAGGGTGCAGCCACAGGGCTAACAAGACAGCTATAACCATGGCAGGGCAGGGCAAGACCTGAGGCCCAAGGTCTGGCTGCACAAAGGGAACAGGCCCCAGAAACCCACATGAGTGACAATGGACAAGTGGCTTCAGAAATTCCCACCCTACTAGCCACGCATGTGGCCATCTCAGCCACAATCTCTGACATGGCAGGGAGGAACAGGTGTTCAGGAAAAAGGGAAGGGATAGTCTTTACGGATCGGGCTGCAGGAAGGTGGTTTGGTCTGCATGTTTACCAGGGATGCATTTGCCCTCCCCAAATGTGTGTTTCCTGGTTGAGAGCCTCAGAGGGTGTTTTCCTAAAAGTTTGGGCCCAAACTGTGTGTGCTCATTAGATACAGGAATGCATTTTAGAAAGCAAAATATGGTACCTGCCTTGGTAAAGGAGATAAATCTCATCTGTATTATTAATAAGCACTTAATTGCTAGCTCTGTTTACATCTAAGCAATCATATATCCTCTTACTTTGAAGGCAGTATGCTTCTGTACACTACAAAATGTTAAAATCTACTAACTGCTATATGCCAGGCACTAATATGTCCTAACACTATGCTATCCATTTTATATATTTTGCAGATAATTTAATCATCATAACCCTAAAGTGGAAATTACTGTCTATAATTTACAGAAAAAGAAATGAGGGGTTGTGACATTTATACACATGTATTTCAAAAGGAAATATATCCACCATTTGTGGTCCCAGCGCTTAGCAAGGATCCTGGAAATGTGGTCCCTGCCCTCAAAGAGCTTGCATACACATATGTAAGACACTGCAGGAGGGCATATTTCCATCACCAAAGGGACACAAAGAGGTGCCAGGAGAGAGGAAATGCTCATCTGCCATTCTGCTACAAAGACAGTACTTCCTATCTGGGTCATCATGGCTAGTGACCTGGTAAAATGTCAGACATACTGAGACACATTGCTAAACCAAAACAACTAATATACGCCACCTCTGCTACATTTATCAAAGAACAGATCTGTCTGTACCTGCAACTTTTTAAAACAGGGTCAAGGATATAAGGCATTTCCTAAACTGAACTCAATGCTTGTGATCATTTAGAGAAACAATGTATTTTTAGATATTGACTGAGCCACCTCTGCAGGCTAGGCATTCCAGGAAACTGCTGACTTACAAGGCAGATGTACTGGTAACGAGTCTAATTCGTGGCCAGTAACTCTTGGCAGTGCTTACCAATGTGCAGGGTACATCCTCTGGGGACCCAGAGAGCTGCTGCAGAATGCATAACTTCATATGACCCGAAGTATTACAAAGATGACTATATAACATGGTTTACATACACATCCTCTGTTATTTTGAAAATTCATATAGCTATTTTTAGGTTTAAAACATATACAAATGCTTTAAAATACCATCTAAGTAGCTTTGTTATTTCATGTTATTTCAATGAGTAGAAAAAGCACATTTACTATCACATGGGACTATAAGGGGGAAAAATTCTGTTTAATCTAAAAAGAGAAGGTGGGCGAAATGCCCATACCAGAAAGAATTTTCCACAGGCTCTCCCACTACTTTAAAATGTTATCTAGAACTGAGTGACACGGTTACTACCTTTTACTATTCCTAAAGCCCTGAAGACACAGCAAAGAAGACCACAGAGAGGAACTGAGTCAGGCTGCAGGGTCAGCCTGTGAAATAGCCGTCCTCTGAGATGTTTGGACAGAGATCACCACCCAGTGTTGATCTTCAAACAAGAGACAGAGGATAGGATATCAGCACTGATAGATATCACACTTTCATTCTAAGTTGAATAAAAGTTAGCAAATAGGGTGGCTTCTTTACACTGATTTCTACGCGTAAAGAGCCTTATTTTCTCAAGTACATTTCTGAATTTTAACATAAAAAGCATGCTAAACTATTCTTGATGTGTCATTTTAGAAAGTCCCCACTTAGGTTGTTTTTAAAATCGTTAGTTTCCTGAATCCTAACACAAGTATAGCCTGTTCTGAAAAGCCATGAGAAACAAATCAGTGAGTCAACTGCTTTGCTGTACACCAACCCTGGGTAATTCCAAGGCCACCCACACAAAGCAACACTTCTACTAACTATGCCTGCCTAAAAAACTACTATGTTTGACAACCCCGACTCTTACTTAAATGCTTATAACCCAAGTCTTTTTTTAGAGAAACTAGAAAACTAGACCTTTAAAAGTGGCAGATAGGCATTGTGGTAGAAAATACTAAGGTCACATGGCAGCTTTGGCAAAAGACTTTCACGGTCAACAGTGAAACAGTGAAACAGGAAGCAACAGTTTCCTCCTCTGTAGAAAATAGCAATAATGATACCTACTCTCTAAAAACTACCATAAGGTTAAAATGAGATTACATATGTGAAGTTCTCATCATAGTGCCATCAAATGGTAGCAGTTATGTCCTTCCTTAGTCATTCAGAACACTGATCAAAAATAATGACGTATGAACTAAACCCCCTCCCCCCAAATAAACAAAAAAACTTCTCACCAAATTGCCAGGAAATGTTGTCTCAGTCCAGGCTGATATTTAATGGTAATAATAAGCCTGAGCCTTCTTTAACCATTCCCAGGAAGAGGCTCAGCCTTCACATGGAATTCAACTACAACAGAACTTCCATAGATGACTATCTCCCTTCATTGACCACCACCTCCTTAAGTTGATTTAATTTTCATAGACTGACCATGTACCACATGTACATATCAGTACATATCAGTACGCCTAGCTCCTTAGGTTGACCACCTCTTTGTGTGGACCAGTTTGTTACCGTCTCTTGGGTGGTCAACTTACAGAGGTTCTACTGTATATCATAATGTCAGCAGCAGGAATATAGGTCATAGATAGGTGCACCTCTTTAAATATGTGATTACCTACCATTTCACTTAGCCATCATGTGGTATGACTACTGTAGAGGAATATTTCATGTTTTTGAGAACTTATAAAATCCCCTTACCTTACTGTATCCAAGTTTTCAAAACACTGGGAAAGTAGCCATGATACACAGAATATACAGAGGCATTTAAATTGGCAACAGAGTGAAAACAGATGTCTGAGCATGGAGGAATAACATTATTTTTAGAAGCCTAAACATAACTGGGTGGTGGGCAAGTTTCAACATTTTCTGGTCAGGACAATGTTAATATCAAGTTTGCAAACCACAAAAAAGCTCCCCATTTTCCCTGAATAAAATGTGGTTTATTAAAAGGTGCGACACAACACACCACTATATTCCCAGTGGTCTGTCCAAGAAGAGTGCTTCAAAGGCTTCAATACAGTGAATAAGGAGAAGAAAAAGGCATATTACATGAAGGGGGTTGTCACTATTCTGAAATGGCAAAAGAAAAATCCAAGTTCGCAACATCAGAACACAGTGACTAAATCTATTGTAAAAACTCTCTGTTGATGGACACTTCTCAGTTTGACAATATGAGGATTAAGTTAAGTTACTGTGGCAAAGTACCTAGCAATAAGCCCACCATTAACAATAACTAAGATTTTAGATAGGAAAGGAGAACATGGCTGCTTCTTTAAAGTGAGCCTCAGGTTTTCCAGAAATATCTTCTTAATTCAAAGGTCCTGTAAATATGGGTGGCAAGAACACCCAGGAGAGATGAACCTTTACAGAAAGCTAGGAATGCATACTTATTCTTCTCAAACTTCATTGCTCACATCCTCATTTTCTAAATAAGAGTAACTGGCCACACTAGACCAGGTTATCTTTTTCTTTAAAATTCAGCCAGCTTCCGGTGGGCCAAGGCAGTAGGGCAAGTTCAAAGATGAACATTTCCTCTCTGCTTGTCAGAGCCAAATCTGGGAATAAAAGAACTACAATAGCCAGCACGTGAGCCAAACTGCCAAAGAGGAAGAAGGAAAAAAAGAAAAAGGTGTTATGAACTGGCAACCTTGCAAAGTATAAGGGAAAAACACAAGAAACTCAACGTTGTGTATGGACAACTGGAGAGAGAGGGACCAGCAGACATCCACTTGACATTCTGGGTGTAATTTATCTTTTGACAATGTGTTTAAAACCCTTTAAAATACTACCTTTCCCATAACTAAACTTAAAAAAAAAAAAAAAAGGCCAACTAATCTTAATTTACATGCTTTTTTTCCCTTCACCTAACAATGAAGGATATTTACCCAACTGGAGACAAGACCACTTTGAATTTGTGCAGACAAATAATAATATGCTTCTTTTGCCCTCACTTCTTGAATTTTCCACTTTGAAAATAACAAACTCTAACCTCATAGATACACAGACCTTGGTTAAAATCCCATCCCATCTCTTCTACTTAAATGAGTAGCAAGTTCTAAAAATCCTCTTGGGCTTGGTTTACCCTTATTACAGATAGGAATAATGATATGTATCTTATTATGGAAAGTAAATCACCAAATACAATTCATAGTATACAGTAAGAAATCAAAGAAGGTGCTTAAAATTACTATATTTTGCTTATGTGGGTTTTACAGTAGCTATGTGAGCAAAGCCAAGCCTGTGAGAATCCTCATTTGATAAACGGATCACCAAGAGAATTGTCTACATGAATGTATACCCTAGACAGAATAAAACTCCCAAAACAGAAGTAAAGAATTCTATTTTAATTTGGTACCAGTGATTTGTATTTTAAAAAAAAGAAACATGCAGTAAGGCAGAAGAGTATAAAGTCAATCATAAACTTCATTACTCACCAGTTATGTGATCCTGAACAAGCAGTTTAATCTTTTTAAGTTTCAGTTTTCTTAACTTTAAATAAGAACTTGGCCCACTTTTCAGATTTTGTCCAGAATGTTATAAATGACTAAATGTATTATGAAATGCTCAACAAAGTATCTGGCACAAGTAAATACTATCAGTGACACATTATTTTTATCATTATTACTAGTAGTGAATACACCAAAGTAAAAACATCATCCTTACACCAAGAGATCTAGCCCACAAAAATCTAGAGGGGACTCTTGTGGCCAACCAGTGGGTTTTCCCAAACCACACTTTAAAAACCCCTGGGTAGACCACCATGATGTAGAAGGTTTATGTCAAATAGAATTTTCCCCCATAGCTGTTTCCCTTCACATGTGCCTCCTCTGCTAGCTTTAAAATATTATATAACATTCCAGCCTAAGGAAACGCTTATGGTAGGTGGTGTCGCATACACCACGCCACAGAATACTAAGTTCATACTGCCAATTATAACAATACTCATGAGGATTAGATGAAGAAACCTAAGTCATCAAATCTTCAACTTGATCAAAGTTCATCCAGAGTTCCTGCTTATTCATAATTGGCTTTAAACATTGTCCTTCTCAAAATAAATGACTTGCTGAAATTAGTCAAACATATTTGGAGATACACTGTAAATAGCTGACTTCCCCAGGGGAAAAAACAGATGGTAATGTCATTTCTAAGGCATGTAATATACACAAGCAATGTCTTGGTACAACTATCTAAGCATAAGAGACACCCCCGATCCCCTAAAACACACACACACACCAACTGATTAAAGTTAACTCTATATCACAGCTACAAATACTATAGGGGCAATTTATTTTAAGTTTTGCACTGCTGATGGGTCAATTAATTTCTCACCTAGGTGATTTGTCTGTAGAAGTTTTAAATAATTTAACCTCCCTAAAAGATTACTTTATAGGTCATTTTAGAGAGCAGAATACTCAAGACAGGGTTTGTGTTTTAAATAATGATATTCCAGTCACATTCAGATTTACCATTAATGGAATGATTCCATTAGTTCACATCTGCCTAAAGGGGGGGAGGGGAGGAACTCCAAAAAAGCACATGTTTCTCCATTAATGAATTTTGGCACAATAACTTTTACGTCTATCACCTGGGGGAGAGGATTACTTCACATTTGGGAAACTGAGTATAACTTTATGGGTGATACAGCATTGCCTAGCAAAGGCTAAACTTTTCTGCCAAGGAGGAAACGTTGAAGTAACCAAGACCTGCCAAGAACACATGTGAAAGAGTTAATGAGAAGTGCCTGTGCATGTCTTTCCTGGTTCAAGGAAAAAGTCTAAATAATAAAACTGAACTAATTAGAACACATGAACAATATCAAACATCTCCAATGTTTCTCATCAAGTTTACAGAGTTTTACTAGTCTGGTGAAGTTACACTCAAATCCAAAATTGCTCTATGAAATCCACTTAACTATTGCTTAGAATGATTTCTGAGTCACTTTTATGAAAAAACTATGGGTAATTTACAGAGGAAACTGAGAATGTGCCTTCTCTAGTACTCTAGAGATGGCTAAAACTATGAAACTATACTTACCAAAAAAAACCTGGGCCTTGGATTTTGGAAAATTTCTCAAATTAGAATAAAAAGTTGATTTTGGATTAAGGTTTTAATTAACTGGCAGCCTTTCTGATGCATTTCGTGTTGGAGAAAAGTTAGATATTTTTTGCAAAAGATATTATCTACTACTCTGAAGTATAACTGCAGATTATACATTTACTCCAAAAGTTAAAGTTTTTAAAAATTACTAGTTCCATAATTTTAGAATAATAGAAGACTCTAAGGCAATATAAAAAGTTGAGAACAAGACACAAAGAGCACATAAAACAGATAAATCATAAAGTTACCTCTATATCCTGGATTATCTTTGGGTATAATGACCTATAAAATGAATTGGGAGGGCCATCTGTGGGTCTGTTTTTAAACAGGTACTGATCCCTGGCAAATAAAAACAAACAGATGTTACATTTCTGCACATAAAAGATGAATTTTATTCAAACATGGTGCTCATAAAGACATATCTTTCATGTCTTTTAACTTGTTTTGCACTGGAACAGTTCAGAAGTGGGAATTCTGATAATTAAACTTACATGTTAGAGACTTATTTAGTTTTCTGAGTACCAAGACACAGTAATTCACCTTTTCATTCTATAGAGTTGAATGAAAAGTGCTAATGCAGCTTCATGAAAAATCTACCTTAGTACACATCTAACTTTCTCCACATAGAAAATACACCCCGAACCCTCACTCACACCACCCCCTGCACTTCCATCAGTATCTCTCTCTGCTAACTGGGCTATACAGCATGGAGTGATAAAGCTGCATTTAAATTAATGGGTTTCCTCTGAGAAATCCTCTTGCTGTGCCTCCCATATTCTCAACCAGAAGCAGTAACAAACAGCAAAATGGTATCTCTTGACTTTCTCATGTTTTCTTTCATCTTATCTATTATCTTGGTAATAGTACCATGATCTAAGAAAAATGTGAAGGGAAAAACATACACACATAGCTTTGAAAAGCCAAAACACCCATTCAAACTACACAATACTTCCTATGTGTTAATAAATATAAACAAATTCATATTTTAGAAGGGAAAATTCTAACAGTTTTAACTTTTTTTTCCCTAAACTCCTGGTCATTCATCCCCTCCCCCCTTATTTAAAACAGGCCAATACATTTACAAGTACAATTGCTTTTTGGTGTAATCAAGTGGTAAAGCCAAGGCTGGAACTCAAATTTCATGCTTCTTTGACCCTATATGTCAAAGAAACCTTTTTCAAGGGAATAAGCAATCCAAGTACTTACCACCCTCTTCTTTCTGAAAGTCCCTTCCATAGAGGATCAGTGCGTACCATTCGTTCAATCAGCTTCTTCCAAAGCATTCCTTCTGAGATCACTCGCTGCCATTCTTTACATACCAGCTCTGCTGCACACAGAGACCTGGCATCCAGGTAGGAAAGAATGTTTTCTGCTATGTGATCTAAGCCTTGCTCTACAAAACAGAAAAGGAAACAAATGAATGGGAAGGGAGACAGCAATGTACAGGCCATCATTTTCCTTAAAGATAAGAGGAATAAAGAAATCCTGAACTAGGTAAAATACTCAAGTAATATCGAAAGTTCTATAGATAAATAAATGCATGAGTATATAACATATATACACTGTATTTCTGGTTCTGATATTTTATGATTTAAAAAATTGATAGCAACTGTTATTTGTGTGTAAAATCTGATCTTGGACAGTATTTGTCAAATATTATAATAAAAGACTTATTTTCATTGTCTTTTATATAATTTTTACAAAACTTCTATGGTATAATGATGTCTCAAATTTTACAGATGGGTACAAATAGGTAAAGCATTCAAGGTTTTACATTACTCAAGCCTAGAACTCAAATTTCTTCAAAGTTTTTATTTATGCCCTTCTAATTCACTGGTCTCTCACAACAAATCATATCCTATTAATCCATACCCTTTGTGAATTCCTGGGAGCTAAAGAGACCCATCTTTAAAAACTTATTGAAAGTTGGTCAGGTGCAGTGGCTCAAATCTGTAATCCTAGCACTCTGGGAGGTCAAGGTGGGTAGACTGCCTGAGCTCACAGGTTGGAAACCAGCCTGAGTCAGAGTGAGACCTCATCTCTAAAAATAGCTGGGCATTGTGGTAGGCACCTATAGTCCCACCTACTTGGGAGGCTGGGGCAAGAGGATTGCTTGAGCCCAAGGTTGCTGTGAGCTATAATGTCCCAGCACGGTATCGAGGGCAACAAAGTGAGATTGTCTCAAAAAAAAAAAAAAAAAAAAACTTACTTAAAGTCCAAGAGCTAAAGTCAATTGTGCTTTAAAAGAGAGATGTACTTTCTCCTTCTAAATATCTACTTTTAGTTCCTAAATAGACAGTAAAAAGCCTCAAAAGCAGGGGAGCCACATGTCTCCAAATTCTAGAATCTTACGGGTTACTGGGTTTGACCTCTCATACAACACAAGAGTGCTCTCAAAGACAACCACTCAAAATTCAGCCTCTCCCTGACATTCACAATGGGAAGATCACTATGGTCAGCATAGTTGCCACCTGTGAACTCCTACCCTTGATTTTCCATCATACAAAAATGATATTCACTAGTTAACAACTGCCCTTTCTCATACCATCTATAAGAATTGAATCAAACAGTCTCATGTAAAGGTTTAAAAGACCACAAAACATTCTACACAGTTAATACTTGCTCTTTTTCAAAACTAATAGAAGCAGTATAGTTGCATTAAACTTGGTGTTGAGAGACCAGGTACAGATAAATCATTAAACTTTCAGAACCTGTTTCTCTATCTGTATAAAACAGAGATAATAATTTGTTTTGAAAATATTAAAATGAGATGATGCATTAAAAATGTCTTATATTTTCTTCTACTCTAAAAATGACTATTGTTACCCTGTTGATTATGGTTTCTAGGCTCTTCATATACAAATTCTCCCACTTTAGGGCAGCGCCTGTGGCTCAGTGGGTAGGGTGCCAGCCCCATATACCAAGGGTAGCAGGTTCAAACCCAGCCCAGGCCAAAGTGCAACAAAAAAATAGCCGGGCGTTATAGCAGGCACCTGTAGTGCCACCTACTCGGGAGGCTGAAGCAAGAGAAACTCTCGCCTAAGCCCAGGAGTTGGAGGTTGCTGTGAGCTGTGTGACGCCACAGCACTCTACTGAGGGTGATAAAGTGAGACTTTGTCTCTACAAAAAACAAACAAACAAACAAACAACAACAAATTCTCCCACTTTGGACTAGATTTAATACCCAAATACGATCTGACAATGAAGACTACACTGGGACCACTATCCTCTTTTGCACTGATCTTTATATTACAGTTAATGTATTACTACACTGCCTTCATCTAACAGTCGTATCACAGTAGACTCTTACGATAGTCAGAAATTAAAGTAAAATCCTAGGCCTTTCCTTAAAGAACATCTGTTAAAATAATCTCTAATTCTGTACTTATACACCTAGTTGGAAAGATAGGGAACAGATCTGTGCAGGAGTTTATTTTTATACTGACTACAATTCACCTTCAGAGATTTATCTGACCCATCATATTAGTCTCTAGAATCTGATTTTTGTCATCCAGAAGAGCAGGTTTCCACACCAGATCTGCATTAGATAAACCAATGTACTAAGTCTTTAACTCAAGTTGTTGGCAAACAATGGTAAGTGGGTCAGAACCAAGGACAGCACCCATGACACCAGTTACTTCTCTCCAGGCTACCACTGATGTATTCCTTAATACTCATAGGGTACCAAAACTAAACCACTGGCTCTGTAATTACCTATGTATACTATTGCCCAGCCCTGTCTCTCTACTTAGTCCTCAGAGACATTTGGAGAAATTGTCCCATGAAGACCTTACTATCTTTACATCATTACTTCTGAACTACTAGTGTGATAACCTTATCCAAAAACGTAATGAGGTGAATTTGGTATAGTTTCTGTTCTCTTAATGGTATTTACTACATAAAGCTGGTATTGCAATTTTTTGTTTGGCATGTTGGCACTAGCTGCTTTGGGTCCCTTTTTAACATATTCAATCGATGGTGACTATTTTTAAAAAATTATAAAATGTATATAAGCAAAAATTTTTAAACGTTTAAAGCCCTTATTCCAGAAATAATGGCTTTTAACATACTGTATAGCTCCTTCTAGGCTTACACAACCACCTACAATCTTTTCAGATGCTGATTAGCTTCTGAAATTCGTCTAAGAATTCTGTTAGAGTGCAATATTGAAGTTAACAGCCACAGCACCCAAATACACCTCTAGTTCTTAAATTTGCTCATCAATCATCTCTGGGTAATATCATTCATGACTACCAGGTACAAGTTGCACAGGACGCAACTGTACCCAGGCACTCTCCCCTACAGGTTTTTGATTACTTCAATATTCCAACATTCTGAAACTACAACCAGGTTTTGTCACTGTCTTGCTATACAATATATGTATGTATTTAGGCCTACTTGTTTACTGGAACTATGTGATCAGTGAGTATCATCCATCACATTTGTCTTGACTACAACTTTTCTATTCTTTCTTGTTTTAAAGTCATTATTCTTACTGGGAGGAAAAACACGTTAAATGAGAATGAAAATATGATTTTTCTTTCTATTATCACTATACCACCTATTCTAAGCACACTACCCCGTCATTTTGTATAATCTCACTTCAAATAGTTGATTATTTTGTTTATTTTCAACTCTCTCAGGCCACCTTCCTGTGTATCCCCATGATTATATGCCCCTTTCCCCCATCTTCTATGTTTACACAAAATCAGGGAAATCCAAGGATCCTCGCATGGGGTTCTACTTGTACCTCTCCATCACTAGGACTGACAAATTACCCATCAGAGTTCTCCTCTTTACTCATATTTTCATTTACGGACTCTTGCCATGGGCTAACAGATTTAGCTTTTCTTCCAATTTTTCTAATTCTGGAGTACTTATCTTCCTTTTCTAGTTTCTACACTTAATATTTGAATATAGCCTCTAACATGATCTTCCTAAGTCATTATAAACACACCCCAAATAATCTTCTTAAGTCATTATAAATACAC
>NW_003852398.1:5168685-5204770 GCF_000181295.1 Otolemur garnettii | reverse complement strand
CCTCTGAATGCTGAGAGCATCCAGTAGGCAACAGCTTTCCTTCCGAGTTCATCGTGGTTAGATTCCGGCCCTCCTTCCTAGATGTGAGGGTTCATCAGCCACACATTTACAGAACTGCCTAGAAATGGAGGAAGCGAGGATTTTTTTTTTTGAGACAGAGTCCCAATTTGTTGACCATACTAGAGTGCCACTACGTCACAGCTTACAGTAACCTCTAACACTTGGGCTTAATTCTCTTGTCCCAGCCTCCCAAGTAGCTGGGACTACAGGCACCTGCCACAAAGCTCGGCTATTTTTTAGAGACGGGGTCTCACTCTGGCTCAGGCAATCCACCTGCCTCAGCGTCTCAGAGTGCTAGGATTACAGGTATGGGCCCCCATACCCAGCCTAACCAATTTTCCTCTTGAGGCCTCTGCTCTCTGAGAGATGAAACAAACAGCAAGACAATGCACCAGACAGTTGCCCTTTCAGTCTTTCAGTCTTCAACAACCCTGTTTTCTGTATCTGAACTGAGAAAGCAGCACTCAAATCTTCTACCTAACTGGGTGGTCTATGAGCCAATAGAGCAGCGGTTCTCAACCTGTGGGTCGCAGCCCCTTTTTAACAATGAAAATATATTGTGGCATTAGGAAGGTTGAGAACCACTGCAGTAGAGCCAATGTGGTTCTATCTGAATCACTTAGGGTTACTGGTCTTCAGAACAGATTCCCCAGGCTACCTCCTAACCTACTGAATCAGACTGTCCAGACGGTAAGGCCCAGGAATCTATATTTTCAAACAAGTACCACCAGATGATACTGACATGTTGGGAATTATTGGTTAATAGCAATTATATCCCTCTTAGTCCTCTTTGATCACCCCTCAACACATCAAATGCTCACAAGGCTATCAATGAATCTTTGTATAATAAATCCCTTACAAATATGCGGGTCATTCAGAACATTTTGAGATATGCAAAAATTGAGAAACATAAAATCCCCAAGGACAGAAACAAATGAAGCCCTCGCAGCAACACCGATAAGTTGAGCAAGTGGAAACTTACATGGGTGGATTAGAAAGGATGCCGTCAACTGTGTTTCTTGCAAGTGAAACAAGGGACCACACTTACAGTCTGCCTTAAAATTTTTATAGTGACCCACATACATATTTCTTTCTCTTTCAAATGCCATTAATCCAATTAAGGAAAATCTTAATCATATCTATGAAATTAAATGGTTTTTTTTTTTTGAGACAGAATCTCAAGTTGTCACCCTGGATAGAGTACCGGGGCGTCATAGCTCACAGCAACCTCCAACTATTGGGCTCAAGCGACCCTCTTGCCTTAGTTTTTCTAATTTTAGTAGAGACAGGGTCTTGCTTTTGCTCAGGCTGGACTCGAACTTGTGAGCTCAAGCTATCCACCTACCTCAGTCTCCCAGAGTGCTAGGATTACAGGTGTGAGCCACCTTGCCCAGATTAAATTTGTTTTCTTTAATACTTTAAATGTGCTTGGGAGGCAGCATGTTTTAGTCTCATAGAGAACGCATTGGTCGTAAAGTCAGATAGTATGGGCTGAATCAGTGCTGTCAACTACTAGTTGTGTGACCTTAAGCAAATCAATTTTCCTTTTGGATCTTAGTCTTCCATAACACAGAAATAACAGTAAATCCCTGGAATGGATTAACTCTTATAATCTGCAAAATAGCCCTCTGAAATAGGTCCTCCCAATACCTTTATTTTACATATAGAGAATCTCTAAACCTTGTTGGAAAGGTTAATAAGGTAATATACATAAGTAGTCAGATATGTAATAGGTATTCAATAAATGTCAAGTCTTTGGTCTCCTGCCCTCTCCCCCAGATACCCTGAGTTGATATTAATGGTCAAGGAGGATACACAGTACTCTTCTTGTTACTTTCTGCAGAGAAAACACTGCACATCTTCTCTAGCAAAAAGCTAAACCCACTCTATTTTCTTGGTAGAAGTCGCATACTTAAATATATAGGGGAAGAACAGGAATCACAACATGTCTTCTCAGGCACCTTAGAGTAGTCATCCCAGAAGCCATGCAGACCTTGTAACTTTCCAGTTTCAAGTTTATTCAGTACTAACAAGTTATTGAATAAGGTGGTCCGTGTGCCTGGGCTAAAAAGTGCTTTGAGGTGTTAAAACTAAGTATTCTCTTAAGTATCTATGTCTGGGTCTTATCACTCTATCACCCTGAGACTCCTTCAACTCCTACCACCACCCTATTTCCCAAGGCAACAAGAGGACACAGTACAACCTCAGAAAACTAAGACCATAATATGGCACACACAATACTGAAGAAGGGCTGCTGTGGCAGCACCCATAGCTCAGTGGGTAGGGCGCAGGACATATACACTGAGGTTGTTGTTTTAGCAGGCCTGAGCTAAAACAACAACAACTGCAAAAAAAAAAAAAAAAAGCTGGGTGTTGTGGTGGGTGCCTGTAGTCCCAGCTCCTTGGGAGGCTAAGGTAAGAGAATTGCTTAAGCCCAAGAGTTTGAGGTTGCTGGGAGCTATGACACCACGGCACTCTACCAAGGGCAACACAGTGAAACTCTGTCTCAAAAAAAAAGAAGTGCTGCTGCTAATTATAGGCACCAGATGAAAGTCTGGAAAAATTTCAATAATAAATTAAAACAATTAAAAGGCACAAATTTCAAAGCTCAATATGTAAATAACACTGTATTAAAATGAAATTCAAATGCCAGTTCAATGCCCTTGACTACAGCTAATTTTAACACAGCTGCTTAGATCATACAATTACAGAAACTTTTATTATTTTGGAAATGCATTTCAAAGAGTAGTTGCAAAGAAACTTCCTTCCCCACCCATCACCGCTGTCCCAGTCACAGATCTAGTTGTAAAATCTGAAGTTGGAAACATTTTTTAAAGAAAACATGCAATTCCTGAGAGCAGCAGTCTTATGATAGACACCTTTCACGTGGAAAACACTAACCTAAGGATGCAGACAGAAATGAAGTGAACAGAAGCCCAGGTCAAAAAGTCCAACATCTTTTTCCATAAAACATTCAGGAAACAAAACAACAAAGTGGCACACACACCTATATTATGTCAAGATGAATCAATTCAGAAATTAGTAGATGAATAATTAAAAATTCCTAGCTATAAATCTTACTACCTCTGGGGAAGCAGGTGTTTCCTGCCTCTCTGGGCATTTTTTTTTTTTAAAGCTGCCATCATCACAGTACCCACTAGGTGCCAGGCACACTATAACACATTACCTTTAATCCTAATAACATCCCATGTAGTATAATTATTCCCAGGTAAGTTAGGAAACTGAGGCTCCAAAAAGCTAGGATCCAAACTGAGGGCCTATCTAAATGAAACATCCATGCTCTTTCCACTGGCATACTGGGTCCTTTGGCTCTGCACACAACCTGAAGCCTCAGCTATGCCCTGGTTCCTCCACCATCTCCCAAGATCCGTGATCTAGTCTCTGTCATATTAAGTCCATAAGGATTTATCACCCTCACTAGGGGATAAGACAAACGAATAAACCATGGCCAGGAAACCAAGTGTTTAAAAATTCTTAGTTGCTTACCTCACTAAATGGATCACCAATGCTTATCACCCTTTTTGAAGTACAATCTGCCTCTACTTTAAATACTATGAATGTTCCTGTTAACAACAGTTTTTATAAACCACAAATTTAGCCTGCAAAAATTAACACTGCAGACTAAACATTTACCATGATTTTCTGAAAAGCACATCATAATTATCACTTTTTCCACTCAGCCAAAAGAGTCAGAGACCACAAACATTCTCCATTTTCTGTATAGTGACAGGTACAATAGTCACATAAGCATTAAAAAGCAAAAACTATAGATAAATTTTATAGAACTAATGGTTTTCACAATCAAACAAGTTTTAAGTTAACTGTTAATTTCAATAGAGTAAAAATTCAAACTCAAGATGATCTATAGTAAAAGTGAAACACCAAACTAGTATGATGATTCCTAAGTTGTTCCATACATTATTATTCTTCAGTATGAACACAGACATGGACCTGTTTCTCCCCTAATGCTCGGGGTCTGTGTCAAGGTACTAATGCCAGGTTTAATCCAAGTCTACTAGACATTAACTAACACAATCAACTTGGCTAGCTTGTCCTCAGCTATTAGATGCATGTGTATGATATATACTGACATATGTATATATGTTCAGATCAAATCTTGTTAAAACAAATAGCATTTTAACAAAAATATTTCCACATCCCAGCCAATGGTCCATTCATTTCATGTAATATTCAATACCACAAAAATTCTACTTTAACAGAGATATGGACAATGCCTTAAAATTCACTGTAATGAAAACTGAATTGTATGCAATTATACTAACCATATTTATATACATAACACATGTTCATCTGTTCTGCCTCCCTCTCCAAGACTGTATGCTCCCAAGAGGAGGGGTTGCCTCTGAATGAAGTAGCATGCAAATCAAGAGAACTTCAACACTGCCACCTTGTGGCTATTCTACAAATATAAGGTGAGTTCTCTGGTACTCTAAAGGTTTGAGGAGCAAATTACAGGGAAGAAAAGAAAACCAAAACTGTAGGGAAAAAAACAAAACAAAACAAACAGATTTCCCTGAGAAAAAGGGAGGTATAACCTCATTTAGTAAAAAGCACTTATGAGGAACAAGTACAACTGTCAACTCAAAAAGCTATCTTGTCTTTTCCAGGAGTGACATGCAACCTGAATCCATAAGATTCTTATGGGTTCCATAGAGAAGCTTCGTCATCAGAATACTTAGCTTACGTCCATTCACCCATAATTCTCTCCCTCTCTCAATCAAAAGCGTGTCTCTTTCTCATAATTAAAAATGAGTATTATAGCACTGGGTTATAATCCATGTTATTCAACATTTAGGGCCAATTTAAGGAATTTTCCTCAGTCTCCACATGAGCTTTTGAATCAAATCTTACCATCACTCACAATAACCAAGATGTATGATTGCGGGCATCTCACCCAATTTCTGTTCCTCAGCTTCCTAATCTACACAATGAAAAGCAGAACTGGGTAATGGCTAAGACCCTGTTCAGCAATTAAAAGCGATGATTCTAGAGAGGGTTCATATTTTTGTTTTCCAGAGATTCTAATCGAAGAAATGAGTAAGTTGTGCTACGCTTCAGCATAAAAAGAAGAGAGGAGTCAAAAATTTTCTAAGTTTGGGAGAGAGATTAGAAATCAGAAGCTGGCCTATCAATTTGCAGGCCTGAGATCTGAACCACAACCTATTTGCTGAGGACATAGTTGAGCATGGAGTCCCACAAATTAGCATAGGGAGGAGCTACTCTTTGAGGGGCCATCCAGTACTTCTGACAAGGGGTGGTGGCAATGGCACAGTTTCATCCCTGGCTGTTTCTAGGCCTACCCAGCTATGGCAGTTGTAACTACCATACTGCACTGACAGGAATCACAGGAAAATATTCTGGCCAGTACTCTCTTCAGAAGTAGAATCTCTGTATCTTTCCCAGCCAAATTTAAGTGGAAAAAATTTTTAAAGAACATAGAAAGAAGTCTAGAAACAGAATTCATGCATGATCAAAAATCAAATCCTCTCTCTGTGCAGCGCTGGAACGTCACTGGAGGCTGAGGCAAGAGGATCACTTGAGGTCAGGAGTTCAAGACCAGCCTAAGCAACATAGCAAGACCTGATCTATACAAAGAAAAGAAAAGAAAAACTAGACAGGTGTGGTGGTGCACACCTACAGTCCAACTACTCAGGAGGCAGAGGTGGAAGGATCATTTGAGCCCAGGAGTTCCAGGCCACCCTAGGCAACATAGTGAGACCCTGTTGTCTCTTAAAGAAAAAAAAGTGGTACAGGCTTGGCGCCTATAGCTCAGCGGCTAGGGCACCAGCCACATACACCAGAGCTGGCAGGTTCGAATCCAGCCTGGGCCTGCCGGACAACGATGACAACTACAACCAAAAAAATAGCTGGGCATTGTGGCAGGTGCCAGTCCTCCTAGCTGCTTGGAAGGCTGAGGCAGGAGAATTGCTTAAGCCTAGGAGTTTGAGGTTGCTGTGAGCTGTAACACCATGCCACTCTATCCAGGGCGACACAGTGAGGCTCTGTCTAAAAAAAAAAAAAGGTACAGAATAGAACCAATAAAAAGAAATTTTTAAGAGGAGGGGGTTGGTAGGCAGAACACAGTAAAACTATGATACTATTATTGTGGACACATGTTATTATACATTTCTTTAAACCTATAAAATGTGTATATCAATATTATATACCAAAAGTCAATACTAAAATAAACTATGGATTTGGAGTAATTATGATATATCGATATCGATTCATGAATTATGACAAATGTATCACTCTGCTGTAGAATACTGATAGTGGGACAGGCTATGTGTGGGAGGGAGTTGGGGGGGAACGTGGGAATTTTCTGTATTTTCTATTCAATTTTGTTCTGAACCTAAAAAATAAATCTAGTGTTAAAAATCGAAAAAAACCAAAGAAGTTTGTGTGGGAGCAGTGTGTGTGTGTATGTTTGTGGTGTGTTTGAGAGAGATGGCAGGAAGGATGGTGAAGGATATAGAAACAATTTTTGAAAAATGTATCAAAAATAAGCTACCAGTTTTCCCAATACATTTTTGCTATTCCCAAAATGTCACTTCACATTCAAATGAACATCCAAAAACTTAAGATACTTTCCAGGCATATAAACTGAAGGAAAAGGAATGCCATATTATTTTTTAATTATATATAAAGGCAAAGTATGGCTATATGTAGACTATATCCAAAGAAAAAGCATAGCATTAACTCATTGAACAAACTACATGAAGCAATGGTATTAACCAAAGATCAACACTATTAATCAAAGCAACTGCCTACACATTTCCTGGATAGATGCTGGATTATAATCTCCCTCAAGTGCCATATATTAAAAATAAAGTATGTGCCCCAAAGATATGTCTCACACAATACTCATTCATTCATTTTGTAAACTGTCTACTCAGTTCCCACTAAGCCCTTAGGCTGGGCATTCTTTCACTCCTTAACTTTTTAAAACACAAGTACAGTTACCTGGTAAAGCGGTAATAAAGTCCCGCTGCAACATGGGCTTTAGGTAAGAGTTAATATGTCCATGCTGATAATGACACATTCGTGAAATAAGATGTTCCACAAATTCCACTTGATCTGATTCAGACCACTGGTCAAAATATTTAATACACAAGTCTTTTTCTTTTTGATAGTTTCCTTCTGATGGCCTCTTTCTGGAGACGATCACAGATGATGTTCCATTACTTATCTATTTTAGAAAAACAAAAAAATAATTAGTTTAACATGGGAAAGAAATCTAATTAATATTTCATTAGAAACATTTTTACCCTGTGTATTTAATCTTAAAATGTCAGTTTCACCCTAAAGCCAAACACATTCCTTTATTAATTCATTCAGAAAGTAATTAAAAATGAATCAGAGCCCATATCCTCAAATTAGTCACCACAAAAAAATGCCACAGTTATAGCTATTCCTAAAGGTAAATCGCATCTTAAATCATCATTTTTCAAAATTGATTATTCCAAAATCATACTGTTATTAGATAACTAATGTTACAGACAACCACCTTTGAAGAACTGCTCAAGTTGGCAAAATGGCAACTAATTATTAAGATTGTTTTACTTTCTCAAAGCTAACTATATGCCCTATGCTAATAGTTATTATATATCTATATTAACAGTTCCTTCTTTCTTTCTTTCTTTCTTTTTTTTGAGACAGAGTTTCATTTTGTTGTCCTTGGTAGAGTGCTGTGGCGTCACATCTCACAGCAACCTCCAATTCTTGGGCTCAAGCCATTCTCTTGCCTCAGCCTCCCTAAGTAACTGGGACTACAGTACCCAGCTATTTTTAGAGACGGGTCTCTCTCTGGCTCAGGCTGGTCGCAAACCTGTGAGCTCAGGGCAATTCACTCGCCTCAGCCCTCCAAGTACTGGGATTACAGGTGTGAGCCACCACGCCCAGCCTATGTTAACAGTTCTCACAGTTGAGCCTAGCATCAGAATAACAAGAGAATTGCTTGTTAGCACACAAATTACTGGACCCACCCAAAAGGTTCTGATTTTACTGGTCTAGAGTAACGCCCCAGATTTGTATTTCTAACAAGGTCTCAAGTGATGCTGATGCAGCTGGTCCAGGGACTACACTTTAGGGACCACATGATATGAGAACCACTGTTCTAGATATCAGAGACAATAAACAGTGTTGTGTGGAAACCTGAAAACAATTCAATACAAAAGCTTCATTTTATTCAACAGTTTAAATTTCCCCCACACTGTCTTCTCAGCTACTAAGGTGCTGAAAAAAGTTTAGAGATTTTCCTTCCCTTCCTTTGATCGCCTTCTCAGAAAGTGACCCAAGATAAACTATGTATATCTTAAAAGTTCTACATCTTATATAGGTGATTTATGAATAACCCACAGACTCAGCATATATACTAACAATGCATTTCTCATCAAATCTACCTGCATGTGTTTGCATAAGATCAGTATTTTTTAAATTAAACTACATGTACTATACCTGTATAATAGCATCAAAAATAATCTGAATCACTAGACTCAAGCCATGTCTACTGATGCTAGGAGGCTCAGTAACTTCCCTATTTAAAAACAAAATAACTTCAATACTTCTGGTGAACATTTGCCAAGCCATCTGTCCATCACTCTTCTGATAGCCTCTTTCATGTGTGATACCAGAAGGAATAATATATAAGAGGATTTTGAGAACAGAAGAATTAAATTACAGATACCCATTAATTCCACTAGAAACTTATCTCAGAAGTCTTACATGGAAAGAACCAAGAGCTTTCATTATCAGTATACACCCTAACTTAAAATGGACTAAACCTATCCCTGAAAAAAGGCATTCTTTCTAAATACTCAAAAACTTTTTAGTCTTTCTTGATAAAAATCTTATAAATTTCATATGTGAAGTGAGTTCTCAGGTCCAGATTTAGAGGTATAGGGTCACAAGCCATCTATCTTCCACCCAATTTATCTGAATCACCCCATTGTTGGTAATGCTTTTTCCCTTGTAATTTGGGTGAAGGAAAGCTACTACCACCAGGGGGCAGCAATGAACAATTTTTTTGTTTGTAGTAAGACATCTAACAGACCCTCCCCCCAAAATAAGAGTTCAAAACAGAGACAAAGTGAACATCATTTGTTGTGATAAATATTGGCAAGTACAAGGGGCATCTGTGCTGCTTTTAAGCATAAAGATATATCCACCACAATATAATAGAGAAAAATTAGAAATAAGTGGCCAATTTTAGGAAACCATTTAAAACAAACTACACATCTACACAAATCGCTATAATGTAATCATTGAAATTAGGTTTATACACTAATAGACACTGATAGGAAGAGAACATGTTTATGAAACAATATTAAAGAACAAGAGGCATGATCCAGAATTTTATACAGCATTATGATCACTTAATTTGTGAGAGGAGGAAACACATCAAGACAGAGTCAAGTTAACATCAAAATACCAAAAGTGCCTTATCTTAAGAAAGAAAGCTCTGTAGAAAGATTTCCCTTCTTATTTTATTTCTATATTTTTTCATCATAATTTGCCAAAATAATTTTTTCACAAGAGGTTAAATATGATGGTTATACAAGGTTATAATACAAGGTTAACTTGTATTTATGTACTGCTTTATAATTTACAAAGTATTTTCATGACCACTAAATCATTTTATAAGCAAAAGGGTTATTATTTCATTTGCACAAGAGTTCTTAACCATCCACCCTCCCTAGAGTATTTGTGTAACTATTTACTAGTTGACTGGAAGATAGATGAAAGAAAAACTAAAAGCTTTGTTAAGAACCACTGCCAACTGAAAAATCAATACTAACTGAAGAGAATCCTACTGCAAAATAATAAACACGAAGGAGGATACAAAATTCAGTCTGTACACACTGTTCAAAAAAAACAGTGGAATAGTGCCATGTACACTACACTATTCTATAGCACATTTTCGCTCAGCCTAGCAAGGTCTTCCTAGAATTGTTTTGCTTTGTTTCATTTTATCTTTAATCTGTTGGGCGCAATTTATTCTTGCTAACTAATCCACTTTAGTTTCAAATCAAATGAACCCAGAGAACTTTTTATCATTTATTCTCTCCTGATTAAGATTTGTTTTGCTTTTAATTGTGTCTCCATGAAGGGAATGACCGTGCGTATCATAACAGTTAATGAAAACACCAAATTACGAAACTCTACTTGCTCCTCACTCCCAGAAGAAAAACAAAAAACAAACAAATGAAAACAAACCCTGAGGCATTGGGAATAAAACTGACAAACCTTAAAATATATCCAGGAGAAGAGATTGAGTTTAAAATGAAAGACTAAACCAATGGAAATAGCCGAAAAAGAGTGAGGTCAGGAGCAAAAGGAGAAAGAGCCATCAACATATACATTGGTGTGTGGCATGGTGCCATTTTGGTAACAAAGGATGCCACTGTTGTCTGTCTTTGGCTTAAACAGTGGCCACTGAACATTTTAGGCTACAGCCACTTCAAAATCTTTGTGAATTTTTTTACTATTTCTAATGATAGTTCCCTAAGCAAAATAAAATAAATTAGGATAGATTTTGAAACTAGCAAAACTGCACAGACGAAAACAAAAATGCTTGGCTCTTGATTTCATTGAGGACAAGGGAGCATCATCTTATCTACAGTAAGTCAACTGCTATCTTATCTGTGCGCCGTCATTCCTACCTGCCAAAGAGTATTTTTCTTTGGGGACTCATCTTCATTTTGATCTTCCATAACTGAAGTGTTCTAAGGGGGGAAAAACAGGTTATTTGAATTATGCCGACTTTAAAAATCCTAAATAACTACAAGAAATAATTTTGAAAACCCAAACTACAGTGTACCAACACAAACCCAAGAAATGTTTGGCTTGTGACTAACACATGCTATTTTGGGTCAATGGAAATGTGCTCATCTTTCATAAATCAATAAAGTTAGTGGCTAGACAGTAAGCATAAAATCTTTATTTAGGTTGTGTGTGCTTAGAGAACAGGCTAAATTGGGGGGGGGGGCTGAAACTAGACCTCAGTCAACACTATTACTCTTTTACTTATGGCAAGAAATCCCAGAACCTCACAAAGTTTCCAATGATTACATTTTCTAAAATGTCTGCTATTCAGTAATCCACCCCAAAAGTCAGCAGTTGGGAATGGCAAAGCCTTGGAAGCCTCCCTTCCTCCTCTTTCCTCCTTTGATAGTCTTGTTTTTCTGGAATGGCTTTGCAATCTCCCCTACCAAGCATGGTGGGTACCCCAACTTTTCCCCTGAAGAAGATGCTGTTAGCCAGTAACAATCTGGCCTTGGGGATGCATTAGCTTTTGATTTCTGTGTTTAATGCACAAAGAAGCACTGTGTAATTATTCTTTCTGGTGACCTAGTCGCTCAATAGATGCCCATTAACTGGAGATTATACATGATTGGATTTTTCCCCTTTGAAGCTCCTACCTAATGGCTAAATGGAAACTTAATGAGAAGGGAAAGTGGAAGAGTTATGCTCTGAAATGAGGAACAACTCATTTATGGATAGCAACCTAAGATTCCCTCCCAAATCTAAAATCCTAAGACTGAGATACAAAATTTAAACTATAATATCTTTCCCATGTTATTTAAAATGATACTAATTGGGCTCGGTGCCTGTAGCTCAAGTGGCTAAGGCATCAGAGCTGGCAGGTTCAAATACAGCCTGGGCCTGCCAAACAACAATGACAACTACAACCAAAAAATAGGTGGACGTTGTGGCAGGTGCCTGTAGTCACAGCTACATGGGAGGCTGAGGCAAGAGAATCACTCAAGCCCAGGAATTGGAGGTTGCTGTGAGCTGTGATGCCATAGCACTCTACCCAGATGACAGCTTAAGGTTATGTCTCAAGAAGGAAAAAAAAAAAAAAAGAATGATACTAATAGAAGCAATCAGTTTACAAGATCCTATTTATTGCTTTGGCAGATTAGCCTCTCTTTCAAGTTTTCCCTATTTTTTTTGTGTTCAAGTTCTAAATGTTTGGACCCACACAGTATTTCTAAACAATCCATTTGAAAATACCCAGTATAGGTCACAGCAGAAGAATTGTCATTGAACATGTCTCTCTACCAGTCACACAACTGGCTCTGATCACGGATGCAGCACCATGCAGTGGTACCAAAGAGTTTGAAATTAAAGACAGAATTTTGATTCCTGATTTGGTCACTCACTTACTGTGTGTACGTATGTAACCTGGAGCAAGTTATTTTAGCGCTGAAACAAATACAAACCACCCAGAGTGGTTGTGGGGACTGAGAATATTCACCACAACACTTGGTGAGAAACAGGCATTTAAAAACATATTACTTCACTCCCTGCTTTGAAGACGCTACCTTCCTCTTCAAGTATTATCTTGTCACACTTTTCTAATTTCAGTGATTTTAAAAGCATGGCTCCAGATGGCTGACTATGGGGAAAACCCATTGGCTTCCCCAATAAAATCGTGCAAGCGGCTCAGCGCCTGTGGCTCAAGTGGCTAAGGCACCAGCCACATACACCTAAGGTGGCAGGTTCGAATCCAGCCCGGACCCGCCAAACAACAATGATAGCTGCAACCAAAAAAATAGCCAGGCGTTGTGGCGGGCGCCTGTGGTCCCAGCTACTTGGGAGGCGGAGGCAGGAGACTCGCTTGAGCCCAGCAGTTGGAGGTTGCTGTGAGCTGTGATGCCACAGCACTCTACCCAGGGTGACAGCTTGATGCTCTGTCTCAAAGAAAAAAAAAAATCGTGCAAGCCCCACAGCACTAAGGTCTGTGATGAGGAAGAGGACAGGAGGAAGGGGCTCTGTGTGTAAAAGGCAGCCATGAGCTAAATAAAGAAAGAGGCAGTGTGTCCAAGGGTCGAAAACAGGGCTGGAGTGGTACAATCAATGAATAATCCTGAATAGGAAGAAGGGGATGGAGAACAGGAAAACAGAGGTAGTATTTATAAAGGTCTCTCCAAGTAATTTTCTTTTTACTGTTATCTAGAAGGGACCTAGGAATTAATAAAGCCAGCAGTTTTCCTTAAGGAAATTAACAAAGCGGAAACAGTGACTCAATATACATTCCCTGAGGATGGTACTTACAAAGCCATCTTGCAATGTCACAAGGTCCTAAGAATGGCAAGGAGAAAGAAGAATGGTTGGAAATATGAAAGTTTGAACACATAAAGCAATGAGGAATTGAGTGGAAGTGAGGTGAGAAGTGAGTCCTCATTCCCATGTTTCCAGGCATCCCAGAAGAAATGTATGAGGAATATGTTTCAACTACAAACTTTTGAAATATAGGACCTTGAATCCTCCAGAGCTACTGTGACCTTAATATTTTCTTAACTCAAGGAGGATACACACAAACATCAGAAGTCCCTATACACTATAAATGTCTTACAGTGAAAAAATTTAATTCTTCCTTTCACTTGTTCCAAAAAAGAGAAATGATATTTACTTATACAGATGAGAAGCAAACAGCAACTATTCTCTTAAGGCTTGATTTGAAAAAAAAAAAGAGAGAGACATACACTATAATAAGATCATATTTAGAAAAACCCTGGGGGGCTGGAACAACTCCACCATCCCATTTATTTTTCCAACTTTTCTTATAAAGGCTTCAGGAAAAGACACCGAAGATAAAATGCTGCTTTCAAGCTCCAGTGCTCAGAGGATCATTTTCAAAGAGGAGTCCGGGTGACACAAGAGATGTTCAGAGAAAAAAAGGGTCCCAGGGTCTAACTAGGTTTGAGAAACACTGCACACACTCTGTTCTAGCTCTGTCTCTCATTCTCTCTTAGTGGTAACACTATACTCCATTAAGATACTAAAGGCCCTATATTGTACTGTAACTTAAAAATCAAGCTAAATTAACTCAATCCAGCTTTCCCAAGTCTGTTGGACACCAACATCCCCTTTTATGATAATTCTATCAATAATAGCTCAACAGGTAATTGGCAAACACTGAACCACAGTAATAGCACAGCATAATTCCTTCTTCTCACTTCACCAAAGAATTCCAGGAGGCAAGGGAAATGCCTGCTTTCCTCCTATTCCTTACCATCATTCTCATCACCTGCTACACATTGAGCATCCCAAATCTAAAATTCAGAATTTTTGAGCACCAAAAAAATAGGAAATACTCCTCAAACACTCCCAGATTTCAGGGTTTTTGATTTGGGTGCTTAACAGAGGTTAAGTATAATGCAGATACTTCAAAATCTGAAAAAATATGAAATCTATAGACTTCTGGTCCCAAGCATTTCAGATAAGGGATACTCTACCCATATATACAATCCTGGGAATGAATAGGGTTAGCAGGCAAGAACAGAAAATTCTATTCTGTAAGCCATACTTTTTTTTTTAATCACTTTGAATTTTATTCCTTAAAGGCAACAGACAAAGGATCACAGGTTCAAAAAGTGAGGTAAGAAAAAACAATGAGCCTCCCAAGAGAAAATAAAGGTAGTTTTTTTTTTTTAATTTTTTTTTCATTAATTCTATCATAGGATACAGTGTGTTGCTTCTGTATGCAGTTTGGAAAATTCTCATCCAACTGGCTAACATAGCCATCATGTCTTTCTCATAATTGTTGTGTTAAGACATTTATATTCAACCAAGGTAGTTTTCTATATTCAAACTTTCACATGAAAGCATGGCCAATCTGACAGTTGAAATCCTCTTTAAGTCTCCAACACTTCTGAGAAAGAAAAATTCTTTGAAATACCAATCAGGCTTTTTCACTTCCTACCTTCTCATCATTTCTTTCCTCCTACATCTGCCCAGAAGGAAGATATGTAAATAGGTTAAAATGCAACCCCCTCCTCCATTCTGATACTACCAATGAAGCATACTGTCTGTGAAGAAGCAGCTGGACCCGAGGGCAGGGCAACTTTGGTCCTACTGACATTTTGGGAAGAATGATTCTTTGTTATGAGAGGTGCCATGTGTGTTACAGGATGTTAGCAGCATCCCTGGCCTCTACCTGTGCCAGTTAGCATCCCTCAAATCTGCCCCTAATACTAACAACCAAAATGTTTCCAGATTGTCAAATGTTCTCAGGGTAGAGGGACTACAACACCCTCGCCACCTGAAAACCAGTGCTTTAGGAATATAATCTCATTAACTTGCCTCATGAAATCAATGTAATTAGTACTTCTTTCTCCTTTGGCATCTTTTCTTGGCTCCCATGACAATATGCTTGATCTTACCAAGGCCAAGTGAGTTGTTAGTATCTACATGTAGGGGTATGTCCTGCTTGCCATTAAATTCATAGGTAGAAAGCCATGATATCATGGGTTCTTTGCTGGAGGTCCATGGACCTGGGGTGTGGATGAGCTAAAGAGCATGAATCCATATATACAGCTGACCATGGAATGGAGGAAGCCTAGGCATATGTATTTCTTTTTTTTAATATTCTCCAAGTAATTTTGATCTATATGCTCCAAAATCACTATTATGGCAAAATGACTAGTCAATCTGGTAGCACCAACCTAAGTAATGAAGCTGCATTGACAGACTCCATCCTAGTATGTGTTATTTTAGAACCACCAAATACCACTGGACTCTAATATCTATTACTGGGTATTTTAAGTAAAATTTATGAATACAGTCTGTAACTGAATATTAGAAATATGATCATCTATATACTTTATCTAATAGCTCCACAGAGGAATAGTGATAGTAATAACTATTTAATGACTGCCTATGATAGCCAGGCGCTATGTGAGAAACTTACATAAATTATCTCTAATCCTTACAATGACCCTGCAAGATAATATATATATCTTATTTCACAGACTGGGGGAACTATGGTTTGGAAATGTTATGCAGAATTCCTGGGGTTATACATCAAATAAGTGCCAGGACGTAAACCTAGACTCTACTATCTGTATGATGCTCCTCCTCCCCCAATTATACTGTATATACACTTGAGCTATTTGCAGCATAATAAAAACCCCAATATTGTTTTAAATACACTTTTCCACCATTGCAAAGGAAAACACAAACAGGCACAAGAAGTTGTTCTGTCTCCATAAACAGAATTCTGAGCATGAGAATTCCATACTAAGGACAATTGGTTTGATTGGTTGGTTATTTCAATTAGATCTACATTACTCTCACAGTTAGATTTAAAAATTTTAGACCACTGATCACAAATGTGTCTAATGAAAGAGGATTCCACACTGCTGTTTAAAAAATAAAACTGAAAATACATGAAATACATGTAGGGTTGTCTCTGAATATGGTAAACAGCTTAACTGAAGTATTTCCTTTTTATCTGTACATTTTTATTAACACTGCTACCCCAGGCAAAAATGCCTCATCTTAGTAAACAAATGCTTTCTAAGTAGCAAACATTCTAGGTAACCCAGGTGTAAATTACATTTCTTTAACTGAATTCTATCTAAAACCAAACAAAACTTGGGAAAGTATACTCTACTAGTACCATCATTTTTTAAGATGCAATATTGTGTTGAAAATCTGTCAAGGAAGATTTTTCACCAGCTGGGTTATTTAGTATAGCAACACTGCATCTGCTATGGAATCCCAGCCACTACCTAGAATCCTTTCTTTCTTTATAGCATTTCAATAATCACAGAATCTCTTTTATACGCTCCATCTTCTTAGTGTCAGGTCAATCAATCAACAGAAGCGGTAGGCTAGTTGCAATGACCTAGTCTCCATTTTCTTTCAGTTTGTGAATAGGCACAGCTGGCTCTGAGCAGTGATGTATCTTTGCCAGTAGGTGCCACCAACTAACACAGAATATATTTATCTTGGAAAAATCCTTACTTTGAGTTATGTAAGAGGAATCAATTTCCTACTTTAAAAATGCTGCAAATTCTACAGCAAGTAACTGATTAAGAGTCACATAGCCAGTAAATGAGAGATGCAGGATTTAGACCTAAATCTGTCCTACCCAGAAGTCAATGTACTTTCCATACAGAAGAATACGTCTCAGGTGTTTTCCAACTGCTAGTTGTAGCCATGAAATCAATTTAATGCATTGCAAGCAGCATGCTTTAATAAGGCAAAGTTGAATTCAGGAATTCCCCTACCCACAAGGGTACGCATAAAATCAAATTCACACAAAAAGGCTAAAAGAAAGGAGCAAAAACATTGCAGAAATGTCAAATTGAAAGGGAAGCAAAAGGTCATTATTGCAAGGAGAGCAATATTCAAGTCAAATCACTGAATGACAATTTTATAAAAATCTCTAAAAAGCAAGATTTTTATAGAATACTATCTGCTTTTATATATTTAATAAAATTCCACAAAGTATATCAAGAAAAAAAGTTGAAATTTTTTTTATTTTCAAGTCTTTCCATCTTCGATAGAAGTAGACAAAAAAAAATAGTAGTTTCATTTTCTAGATATATCTCAAACTTTCTATCCTTTAAGAGGCCATGTATTACTTTTAATTTTCCATGGATCATTTTTTAAAAATCAATATAGCATCTTATACCATAGAATCAATCTCAAATACAGTTAGAAATAATGAAGAGATCATTACGTGTTTAAGACTAAGCCAAGCAGAACATTCTAAATATTCAAAATCAGTAAGTTTTAATGATAAATATGCAGATACATTAAGGGAAATATTGCGACATATGATAAATAACTTATTATACCATATAAAGATACCTTGTAAATTAGGAAAACAAAATTAGTGCCTTAATAACCAAATAAGCAAGAAGATATTATAAAAAGAAAAAGAAATGGCACCAAAATGAACACCTACAATAACAAAAAAGACAAAGTTTTTCATCAATCAGCAGCTTTTACTTAATATATAGGAATCAGGCTCTGTGGAAGGATTAGAAATTATTACCTCTTAGGGAATATTTATCAATGCATAACTTCAAAGAGTACTACGTAACACTGGACATAATTTAACTTACAGCAATTTATCTCAAGGAATTGTAGACCTATATAAAATTGCAACTATAGCAATTTATAATGTGAAAATAAAGAAAACATTATAAATGTCCAGCAATAAGATTTAAAAATCTGGTATACACAGTACGGAGGATTTTTAGGGTAATGAAAC
This sequence comes from Otolemur garnettii, assembly GCF_000181295.1. Taxonomy (NCBI): domain Eukaryota; kingdom Metazoa; phylum Chordata; class Mammalia; order Primates; family Galagidae; genus Otolemur; species Otolemur garnettii. Next base: position 5,186,655 of record NW_003852398.1, on the reverse strand, counting down.
TACTCCGTATGATATTATAATAGTACATTCATGTCATTATACATTTGTCCTAACCCATAGAATTGTACAATGACAAGAGTGATGTAAACTACGGACTTTGGGTAATAATGACATGTCAATGAAGTTCAAATTTAACAAATGTACTACTCTGGTGGGGCATGCTAAAATGGGAGAGGCTATGCCTGTGTGAAGTCAAGAGATATGTGGGATATCTATTTTCTCCAAATTCTGCTATAAATTCAAAATTGTTCTAAAAGATAGTCTATAAAAATAGGTAAATAAATTAAAATACTGGCTCAGTGCCCACAGCTCAGTGAGTAGGGTGCCAGCCACATGCACTGGAGCTGGTGGGTTCTGGCCTGGGCCTGCTGAACAACAATGGTAACTGTAACCAAAAAAATGGCTGGGCATTGTGGCAGGTGCCTGTAGTCCCAGCTACTCGGGAGGGTGAGGCAGGAGAATGGCTTGAGCCCAGCAATTTGAGGTTGCTGTGAGCTATAATGCCATGGCACTCTACCAAGGGCCCCAAAGTGAGACCTTTTTGCCAAAAAAAAAAAAAAAAAAAAAAAGAAAAGAAAAGAAAAAAAAAGTTAAAACATGGCATTGAGAGAAAAAAATTTTTAAACCATTTTTATTAATACAATAAAGAGCCAATTTCTCAAATGTTAACTAGTATTAAGATCAACATAAGGAACATTACCAGGGTCCCCAATGTCTCCTTCATATTATCTCCCTATCATTAACCCTTCAAAGGTAATCACTATTTTTTTTAACACCACCACAGATTGATTTGCCAGGTTGGTTTTTTGTGTAAGAACACTTAACATGAGATTTACCCTCTTAACAGACTTTTAGGTATGCAGGTACCTAATCTTAGAGCAGCAAATCTCTAAACTTACTCATCTTACATAACAGAAAAGTTAAATCTATTGATTAGCAACTCCCTGTTGCCCGCCTCCTCCAACCACCATTCTCTATCACCATTCCAACCTTTGCTTCTATGAGTTTTACTATGCCAGATTACCTGTTCATGTAAGCAGAATCGTGCAGTAATTGTTGCTTTGTGAATGGTTCATTTTACTTAGTATAATGTCCTCAAGGGTCACCCATGTCATCATACTGAGTTTCCTTCTTTGTAAAGGCTGAATTATTCCATTGTATGTATACACCGTATTTTTAACCCATTCAACTGCTGACAGACATTTAGTTTATTTCCACATCTGGGCTATTGTGAATTGTACTATATAAGGAACATGAAAGCCCTAATAACTCTCCTAGATACTGATTTCAATTCTGGATAAATACCCAGAAGATCTACATCAGATTCCATTTTCAAATTTTTGAGGAACCTCTATACTGTTTCACATACTGGTTGTACAATTTTCCTACCAACTGTATATAAGAGTTCTAATTTCTCTACACCCTGGCCAATCTCTGCTGTCTTTTGAGTTTTGTGGTTTTGCTTTTTTTTTTCTTAAAAAGAGCCACCTTAACAGATGTGAGGTAATAACCTCAACTAGTTTTGATTTATATTTCCCTGATGACTAACACTGTCATTATGCCTGCTTCTGAACTTTATATAAATAGACTCAAATCATACACAGCATGCCTTCTCTATCTACAAGTTCCACATCAGAGAATTCGACTGACATAACTGAAAATATTTTCCCAAACAATTAAAAATACATAAATTTTTTAACTATGGTATAACAGCTATTCATACATCATTTACATCATATTAGGATTGTAAGTAATTTAGAGATAATTCCTCTTAGTATACCAGAAGATATGTGCAAGTTACATACAAAATAATACACTATTTTACATAAGGGACGTCAACATCTCCAGATTTTGGTATCCACAGAATCAACACTCTACAGATTCCAAAGGATGACTGCATACTTTTTAGTGTAACCCAAAAACTCCTGTACTTAAACAACGCTCTTGCCTCAGCCTCTTGAGTAGCTGGGACCACAGGCATGCACCATCATACATAGCTTCTTTTTTTTTTTTTTAACCAACGGGGTCTCACATTCCTGGCTCAAGCAATCCTTTCACCTCAGCCTTTTCAAGTGGCCACTTCCCAAGGGGCCACTGCGCCTGACCTATATACTCTTGAGTCTGGCTTCTTTTGCTTAACATTATATCCTTGACCTTGAAATTCTTAAGTACAGCAGTTCATTCTCTTTCCCTGCTGTATAATATTTCAGAAATTATAAATTCATTCTACTATTAATGAACACATGGGCTGCTTCCACTTTTGGCATTTAAAAATAATTCTGCTATGCCTCTTGCAAATGCACATGTGTATGCAATTCTGCCAGGGCTATCTATGGGTAATGCTAAGTCATACAGTATATGCTACCACTTTTCCAAAGTAATTCTGCCCAATAATTACTCCTACCAGCATATTTGAGTTTTAGCTGCTCTTTACTAGGTATGAGTTCTCATTTGTTTTTTGTTTAATTCTAGCATTCTGGTGGGTATACATTAGTATCTCTCTATGGCTTTTATTTGAATTTTCCTGATAACTAATGATGTTGAGCACCTTTTCACAAATTTATTAGCCATTCGATAAAAGCTTTTGGATAATTTTAAATGACTACAGACCTTGACTTACTGATTTCTAGAAAATCTTTACACATTTTAGAATGAAGTCTTTTCCAAATATTAACATCACAAAGGTTGTGTCTCAATCTATGGCTTAATCTTTCATGCTCTTAATGGCATCTTTTGATGAGCAGAAGTTACAAATTTTAATGAATTTTGATTTGTTAATCTTTTCCTTCATTAATTTGTGCTTTTTGTGTCTTGCTCATGAAATGTTTCTTCTAAGGTCATAAATACAGCCTCCCATGTAACAGTCTAAAGTTTTATTTAGTTTTATACATTTATATCTAACATTCACCTTTACTGGTTTTTACATACGTAAAGTAGGAGTCAAGATTTATGTTTTAAAATTGTAAGTCAATGTTTTTCAAATTGGAGGCCGCAATTCATTACAGTTTACCATATCAATTTAAGGGAACCAGCATTTAAAAACAAAATAGAACGACTAGAATATACTACATACCTCATGACATCAGTTCTAAGATGCATTTTTTTCACATATTAACATCTCTGAAATAGATGTTTCTTAACTATCAATGGTATTTTACAATTAAAAACGGCAGTTTTTTTCCAAATGCACACATACAAATAACATTTTAATACATACACACATATAAATTATACACACCCATAAATATACATGTTCATGTATACTAGGTATAAATATAAATTTTATTTCTTACTATGAAAACACTTTAAAAACCCTGGTTAAGGTAATAGTGTATGTATAATGAATTCCATGGTGCAAAAGTTACTATCTTTTCAGTTTTCTTTCAACTCTAATTCCATCAAAAGCTATTATTATATCTTTCTCATAGGAATGCAAAATTATACGGCCAGTATATGAAACAGTATAGAAGTTCCTCAAAAAATTGCAAGTGTCTATTTTGTAACAAAAAGAGCTAATCTTCTGTTCAGTTTTCTGTTAAAAAAAATAGTATCTGGCTAGAATTTCATCTGGGTTTTGTTTTTATGGCATTTTATTTTTACAGTAACCTATGCTAGCAAGCGCCATTGATTTTCCAATCATGCAGTGATATATGGTTCTAACGGATTTTTTTTTTGAGACAGGGTCTCACTTTGTCACCCTTGGTAGAATGCCATGGCATCATAGCTCACATCAACCTCAAACTCTTGGGCTCAAGCGATTCTTTTGCCTCAGCCTCCTGAGTAGCTGAGACTACAGGCACCCACCACAACACTTGGCTATTTTTATTTTTTTAGAGATAACCTTTCACTCTGGCTCAGGCTGGTCTCAAACAATCCACCCACCGCAGCCAGACAATCCACCCACTTCAGCCTCACAGAGTGCTAGGATTACAGGCATGAGCCACTGTGCCCAGCCCCAGTTTTCACAGATTTTTATAACAAGTAGGCAAAAGAACAAATGGTTTGCAGACATGCCAAAAATTCTGAAGGTTACACTCAACTGTTTAAAGTTAATGAAACACTATTTCAGAAGAATAGTTGACCTGGGAAAAGGTCTAACTGTATTTTAAGTGGGGAAAAAAGCAGGTCAAAATATGTGTGATCTCATTATTTCAGATAAAATTTAATTTATTTAAGTATTTATTTAGAAAAGCAGCTTCATGGTAAAATGCTTACAATACTATCTCTGTAATTTTTATTTTCTTTTTGCTTATGTATTTATCTAAATTTTACTTTAAAGAGATACATCTAACAGCAAGGAAAAGTGATTTTTCAAGTTAAACTTTAAGAAGCAGACAAAGACTTTAGATATGTATGCTCTAGTAGAGGGAAACAGAAACTAGTTACTAAAGGGTCCAGCAGGAGACAGATCATTTGACCTCTCTGTATCCATGTTCCCCATCCATAAAACTGAGATGAAAATGGGGCTTCTCTGGTAAAGACAGTGAAAAAATTTAAAAAGATAATTCTGGCACTCAAGAAGACTCAATGTTCCTTTAGTCAAATTTAACCTCCACAGGGCAGAGATGTTTGACTGCTTTATTCATTCTGTATCCTTAGCATTTAATGATAATTCTGGCATGCTCCTAAAGTATAAACACATGCTAAATATTTGTTAGTAATGAATAATCTTCCTTCTAATCATAGTGACAAAAATGTCTACAATGAGGAAGGATTCAGTAGAGGAAAAAAAACATGCAACATATTTCTGGTTCTCACAAGTGGTAAGAAATAGTCTACTTTCAAATATGCAGTTACTCTTATCTCCTCCAAAGTATTTAGTTACCTATATAAAAGAAGAAAACCTCATTAATTATTTGAATGTTTAAAAAGATCCAAAAGAAGGACGGATAGAAGTCTGCTACAGTCTCCCCTGAGAAAGCTAGCATGGGCACAACAGGCATGCATATACATATTTCCTAGTGTTTCAGACTTGGAAGACAGCTTAAGAAGCAAAAGTTGTTTTACATTCACTAAAGGAAGCCAGAAAAGGTGGTGTTTTAGAAGTAGTAACAGAGAAGTGGCCAACAGATACCTAGTCATGAAGAATGGCATCACGGGAGTGTACCAGTATGCTGAAGTGTAGAGAAGAGGCCTTTAGAGCCAGGCATCACACCAAAGCAAAACCCAGGCCCTACCAGTTACAAACTGTGACTCTGGCTCAGTTACTAGACCACTCTCCTGGATTCAGTCTTCTCTTTTATAAAATAGGGATAACACTGCCTATGTTGTAGGAATAAAGATAAACATGCAAAATACCTATGACATAACACTGTTCAGAAAAGGAAAAATTAATGATAAAATCAGAAAAAGATATTTTTACTTTTCCTTTTACTACGAATCACCATAAGGCTGGGCATGGTGGCTCATGCCTGTAATTGCAGTATTCTGGGAGACCAAGGCAGGTAGATTGCCCTAAGTTCATGGGTTCGAGACCAGCCTGAGCAAGAATGAGACCCCATTTCTAAAAATAGCTGTGTGTTGTGGCAGGCACCTGTAGTCCCAGATACTTGGGAGGCTGAAGCAAGAGGATCTACTCAAGCCCAAGAGTTTGAGGTTGCTGTGAGCTATGACACCATAGCACTCTACTACAGGAAACAAATTGAGACTCTGTCTCAAAAAAAAAAAAAAGTTAAAACATGCTCTTTAGTAACTGATTTTTTTCCATGCACATCTTTGGCACTGTTGCCCTACATTTTCATTTTTAGTGACTATAGTTTACTTCATCCCATAATTTGCTTACTCAATTCAATGGGTATTATATATTTATTATTAAACACAATAATTCAATGAACCTTCATGCCCACTTTGACAATTACCTCCTGATCAAATTCCTAGAAACCTATGAGATCCAAAATAATACGTATTCAATAAATGGATGACTGAACTGAATTTCATTGGCTAATTTCTTACTAATAATCATTTATTTTCATCGGAATAGACATTATAAGTTATTAAATCAACACTGTCAATAAGTACTTCCTCCTTGATAGATATACTTAATTCACTCAACTTCCCCTACTCCATAGTAATCTAGTTCTCAGACTCCCACTACAAGAAATGTTAAAAGTTATTTGGACAGAGGGAAAATGAAATCAAAGAAAACTTGGACCTCTTAAAGGAAGGGAAAAATAAATGAAGAGAATAAAGAAAAAAATAGTAAAAATGACAATATACATTCATTTTTTATCAAATAACTTCTGTAAATACGATTGACTAAAAAGTACAAAATGTTGCTGAAAGAAACTAAAGACATAAATAATATAAAGAATATTCTATGTTCATGGAGTATAAAACTTAGCATTAAGATGTTAAGATGTCAGTACTATGGGTGGCACCTGTGGCTCAGTGGGTAGGGCACCGGCCCCATATACACCAAGGGTGGCAGGTTTGAACCCAGCCACGGCCAAACTGTAACAAAAAATAGCCAGGTACTGTGGCAGGCACCAGCTACTCAGGAGGGAGTAGGAGAATCACCTAAGCTCAGGAGTTGGAGGTTGCTGTGAGCTGTGAAGCCATAGCTCTCTACCAAGGGCAATAAAATGAGATTCTTGTCTCTAAAAAAAAAAAAAAAAAAAAGTCAGTACTACCCAAAGTAGTCTACAGATACAAAGCAATCCCTTTCAAAATCCCAACAGTATGTTTTGCAAAAATAGAAAAATCCATCCTAAAATTCATTAGGAATCTCAAGGCATTCTGAATTGCCGAAATAATCTTGAAACACAAGAACAATCCTGGACTTCAAAATTCATTACAAAGCTACAGTAATCAAAACTACAAAACTGGCATAAAGACACATATATAGACCAGTAAGATAGAATGGATGATTTCAATACATGCATTTAGAGCATCTGACAATATTTAATACCCACTCATTAAAAAACTTAATACCCACTGATTAAAAACACGTATGCAACTTCCCCAAAGAGGATATAATAAAAATCCCTAAACCTATGTCATACTTAAAGTTTAAAGATGGAACATTTTCCCCCTGAATTCAAGAACAAAGCTAGAAAGCCCATCATCCATTTTTCTAATCAATACAAATTTCATTAGTCATAGGACAGTTCAATAGGGCAAAAACAAGAAAATGAAAACATAAATATCAGAAGATGCAGATGGCAGGACTATGTATGTAGAAAAGCCTGACAAACTTATGAAATTTTGTTAATATTAGCAAAGTCCAAAGATATAAAGAATAAAACAAAGTGGACATATACAGTGGCTCCCAGCAATTTGGGAGACTGAAGCAGGAGGATCACTTAAGGCCAGGAATTCAAAATTATCCTGGGCAACAGAGCGAGACCCTATCTTTACAAACAATGACAACAAAAGAATGAAGCTATATAAAACTCAAGCCTTCAGCATAAATAGAACATAAGCATAAAATTAAGCAATTAGATCCTGGCACATCCTTAGGCTCCTATTATATAAGTCTTCACGAATATCAAGGGCAGTCCAAGACACATTGTACGGAAGGAAAAAAAGAGAGACAAGTAGCAGACCAAAGGTTAACATAAAATCACATTAAGTGTGAAAATACTGAAAAAAATCTCCTGGTAGTTTTAGAGTTACAGATAAAAGGACTTAAAAGAGGATGTGAGATGTGGTCTTTGAAAGACCACTCCTTAAAGAAGAGTATAAAGATAAAAAGCAAATAGAGGGGAATTTACTCAAATTGAAAAAGAATGTCTACAAAAAATCTACAGGTAACATAATACTTATTGGCGAAAAAGCCAAAGATTTCCCAGTAATATCAGGAATAAGGTAAGGCTGTTCCCTCTTACCAATGCTTTTCAACACCATACTGGAAGTTCTGGCTGATGCAGCAAGACAAGAAAGAAATAAGTATACAGATTGGGAAGGAAGAAATAAAAATTGTTTTGGTTCACAGATGGCATGTAAAAAAAAAAAAAAAAATCAACAAAAAAATTCCTGAAGCTAAGAAATGATTAACAGGTTTGCAGGATACAAGTTAAAGCTCGGTGGCTCACACCTGTAATCCTAGTACTCTGGGAGACCAAGGCCAGTGAATTGCTTGAGCTCATGAGTTTGAGACCAGCCTGAGCAAAAGGCAAGGCCCTGTCTCTACTAAAAATAGAAAAACTGGCTCGGTGCCTGTGGCTCAAGCGGCTAAGGTGCCAGCCACATACACCTAAGGTGGTGGGTTTGAATCCAGCCCGGGCCCGCCAAACAACAATGATAGCTGCAACCAAAAAATAGCCAGGCGTGTGGCGGGTGCCTGTGGTCCCAGCTACTTGGGAGGCTGAGGCAGTAGACTCGCTTGAGCCAAGAGTTGGAGGTTGCTGTGAGCTGCCACAGCACTTTACCCAGGGGGATAGCTTGAGGTTCTGTCTCAAAAAAAAAAAAAAGAAAAGAAAAACTGAGGTAAGAGCATTGCTTGAGTCCAAAAGTTGGAGATTGCTGTGAGCTATGATTTCACAGCACTCTACCTAGGGTGATAGCTTGAGACTCTTGTCTCAAAGAAAAAAGTTGTTCCTATACACCAATAATAAACAAGTGAAATATGAACTTAAAAATATATTACCATTTATATTAAGCCCTAAATACTTCAGAAAGAAATACTTAAGTATAAGTCTAACAAATATGTACAAGATCTATGTGAGGAAAACTACGAAGCTCTGATGAAAGAATTCAAGATCTAAATAAATGGAGAGATATTCCTATTCATGGACAGAAAAACTCAATACTGTCAAGACCTCAGTTCCCAACATGATCTATAAATTCAATGCAAGCTCAATCAAAATCCAGCAAGTTATTTTGATAAAATGATTCTCCAATGTATTATAGAGAGAGGCAAAGAACCAGAGTAGCCAACACAATTGAAAGAGAACAAAACTGAAGCACTCTGCACTACCTAATTTCAAGACTTATTATAAAACTATAGTAATCAAGACAGTAGTTTTATCAAAAGAAGAGACAAACAGATCAATGGAACAGAACAGAGCCCTGAATGAGACCCAAATAATTATAGTCAATTAATCTTTAACAAGGGAGCAAGCGCAATTCAAATTAACATGTATAAGCAAAACAAAAAAGAATCTAGACACAGCCATTACATGTTTCCCAAAAATTAACTTAAAATGGAATACAGCCTTAAATGCATAAAGCATATGTATAAAACAGCCAAAAGACAACATGGGAGAAAACCTAAATGATATTAGGTTTGTTGATGACTTTTTAGATACAACACCAAAGGAAGAAAGAATTGATAAACTGGACTTCATCAAAATTAAAAATTTCTGCTGCGTGTGAGACACTGTCAAGAGAATGAAAAAACAAGCCAGAGACCAGGAGAAAATATTTGCAAAAGTACAAATACTATTCTTTACAAATATTTGACAAAGAACTATTAGAACTAAAAGTCATATATGACTAAGAACTATTATCCAAAATACAGAAACAATTCTTAGAACTCAACATTAAGACAATAAAAAAAATGTTCCAAAGATCTTAACAGACACTTTACCAAAAAAGATATACAGATGGCAAATAAGCATATGAACAGACGCTCCACATCGTAAGTCCTAACAGTAATGTGTCTGGTAGGTTCGTAGAATGGTAGGTTCATCCATTGCATCAAATGCATCCCTGTGGTGTGGAATGTCCATAGCACAGGAGAGGCTTGGACAGGTATGGAGGCATATAAGGACCCTCACTACTTACAGCTAAATTTACTGAACTTAACTTAAAATCGCTCTATAAAATAAACTTTTTTAAAAAAAAAAGAAATGGCAAGGAATATTTTGAAAACTATACAATTAAGAGGAAAAGAAATGGCAGGAAGAGAGATCAGGATTCTGCAAGAGACAAGAATTTTGAAAAGCATTCAAAGGATACAAAGCCCCTCTTCCCATCATCTCCTGCTTACCCATCAAAAAAAAAAAAAGCCATCCAGTCAAGAACTACACTTCTTAAGCTAGTAATCTTGTCAACTTAAACTACTTCAAACTGCCAGCACTGTCCTACAAAAATGTAGTGACCCAAGCAATCTTCATCTATTTAAAAAAAAAAAAAAAAAGACAAAGGAAAAAGAAAAGCTAATGAAACTCCTACACAAGAAAGAAGAGGGAGAAAGCAAAGAAAATAACAAAACAAAAAAGAAAGGGAAAGAGAGAAAGAGAGAGAGAAGAAAAGAAAGAAAAAACTAAACACCCCTAACAAGCTTTCCTTAAATGGAGTTCTATAAGATAATTAAGCCATAATAAGAATAATTTTGGTGACTATTTTCTTAATTTTCTTAAGGATGGAACATAGTCCCATTCTAGTTATGTATGAGAATTCATTATTTCCAACATATGCCTCAGTGCATGCATTAGAGCATACTGTTCTTATGGAGCCTGGTTGAAAAGAATACTCCAAACTGAATTAAATATGCTCAAACAAGAATTTGTTTTTATTTTTAAAACACTTTCAATGAGAAATACGTATAATATGAAACAGAAATGTACTAAAATCAGAAGGAAAGAAAATAATAATTGACCTAATTTGGAAAAGAAAACAAAATTAGAACAAATGAGAGTAAATACAATGCCTCTCACAAAAAAGGGTGAAAAATTTTTAAATTGGAAAATGATTGAGAAACATGAAAACAAAGTAAGAAGATAAGCCAGGAGAATGAAAACGAGATAAAGCAGCAAAATGGGACAGAAAGAAAGTAGCTAAAATGGAAGAAAGACAAAGGAGACCCAACTTACATGTAATCAGAGTTTCTAAAGAAAAAAAAGAACAAAAACAATAAAATAATGGAACAGAAATAACTATTAAAAGCAATAATCCAAGTAGCACCTAAGGTTGGGTGGGTAAAAAAAATAGGGATAAGTTTAAGGGTATAATGAAAACATTCTAAATTGACTGCAGCAATAATTATACCATTACACACCTCTGAATATACCAAAAAAAAATCACTGAATTGTACATTTTAAATGAATAGAGTATGATATATAAATTACATCTCAATAAAGCTGTAACTTAAAGGGGGTGGAAATTATAATTCAAAAAAATCTCCAGAGGCAGTGCCTGTGGCTCAGTGAGTAGGGCACCAGCCCCACATACTTTGGGTAGCTGGTTCAAACCCAGCCCGGTCAAACTGCAAAAAAATAGCCAGGTGTTGTGGTGGGCACCTGTAGTCCCAGGTACTCAGGAGGCTGAGGCAAGAGAATCACCTAAGCCCAAGAGCTGGAGGTTGCTATGAGCTGTGACACCACAGCACTCTACCGAGGGTGATAAAGTGAGACTCCTGTCTTTAAAAAAAGAAAAAATCTCCAGAAAAAATAAAGGAAACCTGAACTGCTGGTATTAGGGAAAATTGGCCCTCAGCAAAAAATTCCAAGGTATCCTAAGAAATTATTAGACTTTAAAAATAAACCATTTTTAGTACTCACTCATCCCCCCAAATACTTCAATTATTAACAGAGCATTAATTAAACTGGCATCAAATTTCTTGAAACAACACCAAGCAAGGCATCAGCGGAGCGGCATTTTCCAAAAGTTTAAGCCGAAAGATTAATGATTAATGGCAAGCATTTAAAACAATTAACTATGGATCTAAGACTAAAATGGAGATGAAGAAAACAGTAGAGGAATAAAAGATCACTACCGAGGTTGACAAAGTAAGACTCTATCTTTTAAAAAAAAAAAAGGAAGAACATAGCTATCACTTTTGTGGTACTCCTACCAAAGATGTATCACTTAAGCCTAAATCTAATCATAAGCAAACCAAATACAAACCTAAATTGAAAGACATATTTCAAAATAACCATTTTGTAATCTTCACAAGTGTCAAGGTCACAATGGTCTAGCAAAGACTAAGAAACTATTGTAAAGAGGTATGACAATTAAAGGCAATGTATCATTCTGAACTGGACAGCTCTGCTATAAAGGACAGAATGGGGACCTTTGATGAAACTTAACCAAGGGCTAAAGGTTAGATGGCAGTAATCTACATCAGTGTTAATGTACTGATTTGATTCTTGTATTATGATTATGCAGAATATCTTCCTTTGTAGGAAATACACACTAAAATATTATAGCAGAATATTACAGAGAAGCCTTCAGTCAGCTTTACTTTCAAACTGAGAAACAAAAAGTTCTTTGTATTCTACTTGCAACTTTTCTGTAAGCTTGAGAATATCTTAAAATAAATAAAAACCAGTCTTTCAATGGCTTATTTACATATCTCCCACTTTGAATACTGAATTCACATCCCTAGGGATAAATGTGCTAAAATCTTTGGTGCCCATTTTTTTTATAAACATTGTCCGGTGATAATAACTATCTCACACAATACAGGTTTATGTATGTGCCTTCCACAAGCCATTCTCCACTAGTTTACAATAAGGGTTCATCCATCCATCCCTTTTCTGTGAATTCTACCAGATGCCCTTGAAAAATAATCTCTTTTAGCATAGTCAAAAGAAAAACAAACAAACTTTGAAATTAATAACATGATTGGTTCCTCCTATCTACCAGTATGGCTACAGTTATTTTAACCCTCAATTTTTCATTTCCTATTGTCTTAAAGATGATTGACTTTAACATTTGCTTTTTCCTCCACATTAAGAAGCAACCTATAACATAAAAGATTTTACAAGGACTCTAATGACTCTTGGTTTTCTAAAGAGAAGAACTTTCCTTATTCTAGAGTAAAAAGTATTTATACATGATATGTCCACAAGACAGCTTGTTCTTTGTATATAACATAGTACATGGGACACAGTAAGTACTTATAGCCATAGTAGGTAAGTATGTATAAGGTGCATGAGTGGTTCTGTTTTCTTTAGTATTTTGTGAGTAATCCCACTCGTTAATAACTGAATGATCTTAATTTTGGACCTTACTCATAGCAGCCAGGCAATTCAATAGGAAGGCATGGGCTGGCAGAGTTGTTATGTGTTTGAGAATGTCTCTGGAGTTCTTTTTCTTGGCCAAGCCTAAAAAAAGGAATAGCAGATCTTCTGCTTGGGATATACCCAAGGATAGCAGATCTTCTCTTAGTTGGCCATGCCTTAACTGACTCAACATATATTCAATCAGCTGAGAGTAAAGAACTGCCGCTGGTAAAGAGCTTTGTCAACTGGCTTGGCGCCTGTGGCTCAAGTGGCTAAGGCGCCAGCCACATACAACTAAGGTGGCAGGTTCGAATCGAGCCCCGGCCTGCCAAACAACAATGACGGCTGCAGCCAAAAAATAGCCAGGCTTTGTGGCGGGCACCTGTGGTCCCACCTATTTGGGAGGCAGAGGCAGGAGACTTGCTTGAGCCCAGGAGTTGGAGGTTGCTGTGAGCTGTGATGTCACAGCACTCTACCCAGGGGGATAGCTTGAGGTTCTGTCTCAAAAAAGGAGTTTTGTGAACTAATGGTAACTAATATTCAAAAAAAAATTCACTAGTTTCAATCCTAGTGAAGGTACAGTAAGATGTAAACCCTCTGGAAAACAATCGAACAGGATACACACAATATATCACCTGAGAATATATCCTCAGTAATTCAAAATGAAAGATTTGTATACAAAGATAATTAGTTTTCTTAATAATTAGGAATAAAGAATTTAAGCATCCAAAGAAATGACAAAGTATAGAATGTTCATGAAATGTATTATATAGTAATTTCAAATTATGTTATGAGAAATTATAAAAATACTTTAACATAATCATCCTATTAAGTATACAAAGTATAAGCTCAGTGCCTGTAGCTAAGCGGCTAGGGTGCCAGCCACATATACTGGGGCTGGCAGGTTTGAACCCAGCCCAGTCCTGCCAAACAACGACAACCACGACAAAAAAATAGCGGGACATTGTAGTGGGCACCTGCAGTCCCAGCTACTTGGGAAGCTGAGGCTAGAGAATTGCTTAAGCCCAAGAGTTTGAGGTTGCTGTGAGCTGTGGCGCCACAGCACTCTACCAAGGGCAACATTAAAAAAAAAAAGCATACAAAAAGCAAAATAAAGCACATGAAATTATATACACACAAAGTATACCCAATTATGTAAAACATAGGCACAGATTAAAAGTTAAAAGAAACTATGCCAAAATACCAAGAATGGCACTCTCTACACTGGATTCTTTCTCATTTTCCTTTACACTTTTACCCCAACATTCTATAATACACAGTACTTATGAAGTTTGTAATCCAAAAAGAGTAATTTTTAAGCAAAACAAAATGCAACAAGAAAAATCAACCTTTTTTCAAGATAATTTTATTTTTAGTTTTATTTTTTTTGAGACAGAGTCTTACTCTGCTGCCCTTCAAGCCCAAGAGTTTGAAGTTGCTGTGAGCTAAGATGCCACGGCGTTCTGCCCAGTAGAGTGCCTCTTGCTTCAGCCTCCCAAGTAGCTAGGACTACAGGTGCCTGCCACAGCATCCAGCTAATTTTTTCTATTTTTAATAGAGACGGGTTCTCCCTCTTGCTCAAGCTGGGCTTGAACTCCTGAGCTGAGGCAATCCACCTGCCTCAGACTTCCAGAGCGCTAGGATTACAGGTGTAAGCCACTGTGCCAGGCCCCAAAATAACTTTCAACTCACAGGAATACTTAGATTCACAGAATTAAAAGAACAAAATCCAAAGTAGTCCTGACTATAACAGGAAATAATACTATACCATATAATCCTAACAAAGCCTTTCCTTAACATTCCAGGTTATTACACTTATTCTTCATTCAACAAATAACAACCAAGTACCTACTACCTTTTGGGAACTATACCAAAAACAGGTGTGTTTACCAATCAGTGAACAAGACATGAACCTTTTTATCATGGAACTTGGATTCTGGTAAGGGAAAAGAAAACAGAAGGAAGAAACAAACATGAAATATAATTCCAGATAGTGCTGAGTGCTGTGAAGAAAAAAATAATGCAGGGCGAAATAACAGTGGAAAACAGGAAGCTATTTTGAGACTGGATGGTCAGAGAAGGTCTTTCTGAAAAGGAGATATTTGATCATCCAATCCACTAATAGAGGAGCATAAATAGTATTTCTGTTGCAAAACTGTCCTAAGATTTAGAAAAGTCTATTTACAACTTAAAACATAAATATCCCTATAAAAATAGTTTCTACTTTAAGAGGCAGTAAGGTACATCAGAACTAGAGAAACTAGGTTTGAATCCTGGTTCCTCCTAGTGGGAATACACCCTCAGGCAAGTCACAAGTTCTCTCCTAGGAGTGTCAATTTCCTCATCTATAAAGCAGACATAATAATGACTAGCTTATAAAGTTGTTCTGAGGATTAAGAAAGACAATGTACAAGAAAGAGCTTAGTAACATGTCTAGGCACGTAAGTGTTCATTAACTGCTAAGTTTTCTACCTACTTATTATGTTCTTCCACAAAATGAGCACTATATACTAATAATTCTCCATGAAATACCATTTCATTACTGCAAGTATAAGAGAAACATATTTTTATCTTTTGACTATCCTAGGACTCCAAAGTCCAAATCATTTCTGACTAAATTCTTGATATTGGTATTATGACACTGGACTGACAAGACTGATAATCATTTTTACTAACATTACACTCACTTTTTCTTTCATTTCATCATCATCATGCACTGCCTTTGGTTTCATTCGGAATCCCTAGTTTTCTGGCCTCTTCCCAATCTGCTTATGATGGTTATTTTTATGTGTCAACTTGACCAGGCTGTGATGGCCATTCGTTTGGTCAAACACCAATCTAGATGTCACTCTGAAGGTATTTAAGGTGTGATTAACATCTCCAATCAGTAGACTTTTAGCAAAGCATTTTGCCCTCCATAACATAAGTGAGTCCTATCCAATCAACTGAAGACTTTAACAATAAAAACTGAGTTTCCCGAAGAAAAAGAAATTTTGCCACAGGACTACAACAGATAAATTCTACCTGAGTTTCCAGCCTAACAGTCTGCCCTCTCCAGTCCCCACAACCATGTGAACAGTTCTCTAAAATAAATATATTCACTATTAATTCTGTTTCTCTAGAGAACCCTGACACACTGGTCTATCTTAAAAGTTGTTCTTCCTGCTTCCACCTCTTCATTCTATTGTCTACACAACAGTCACAGCAATCTTGTTAAAAGTTCAGATGACTCCTCTCATAAAAAAAATTCTCTAATGACATCCCACCTCATGTAGAATAAAAAGTCTAAGTTGAGCAAGGCCTAGAAGTCCTGCAAAACGCCCCATCTTCTCTCCTCCCTCTGAATTCATCTCCTACTACTCTCTTGTTCATCTCATACTCCAGCCAGACATTAGCCCTCTGGCTGTCGCTGTTCTAATCATCACAAACATTCCCAGCTCTGAGCCTGTCTGTACACCTGCCATTTCCTTTACCTGGACTTCTCTAAGAGAAGGGGTGTTAAACCTGTGGGCCAAGTGCCACGTGTTGATTTTGTGAGGACATTTTTTTGCTTACCTGTGATGATGGATTATCATGAAAAGCATGTGTGAACCTTTTCTCTGCTGATCAGTTTTCATTAGTTTTGTTGTATATTTAATGTGTAGCCTAAGACACTTCTTATTCTTTCAATGTGTGGCAGAGAAAAAAAAATGTTGGAACACCCCAGCTCTAGATAACTGCACAGCATGCTCCCTCATTTCCTTTAGGTCTTTGCTGTAAATGTTATCTTCCTAGGGAGGCTATCTCATCATTCTATTTAAAACTGAAGCTCTTCCAAACCTTGGGCTATCTCACTGCCCTTTTTCTCCATAGAACCTATTACCATTTAACATATTACATGTTTACTCATTTTTTTTTTTTTCACCACTAAAATGAAGGTTCCAAGACAGCACAGCTTTTTTTTTTGCAGTTTTTGACCAGGGCTGGGTTTGAACCCACCACCTCGGGTATATGAGGCTGGAGCCATATGGTGCCGCCCAGACAGCACAGCTTTTTGCCTGTTTTGAGCACTCCTGTATTTTCTACATCCTACAATAATGACAGATATAAAGCAGGAACATCATAAATATTTGTTGTTTAAAGAAAAACGAAATAAGGGACACCAAAGGGTGATTTTTAATTTATTTATTATGCTTTCCTCTATTTCCCAGTTTTCTACATTGGGAATTTATTTCTATTACAATCTTACATTGATGATATTAAAAATTAGAATAATGTTTTTGGTAAAAGTTTAAAAGCCTTAAGAAAGTCCATGTCTTTTGACTCAGATTTTTTTCAATGAATAATCTAACCTAAGGTATTAATCATAAACACTAAATTCAATGACCCTAATGTCCATCAGTAAGAGATTAAATTATGCACCCAGACAATGAAACTGTAGCTATTAAAAATGTAGGCCTAAGTTTACTAATATGAACCATATTTTTCATATTGTTCAATATAAAAATTGGGTTATAATCAATACAGAGAGAGTACAAGTCTTTATAAAAACAACAAAGTACACATATACATGTAAGCATATATAGAAAGAAATAAAATGTTGAGCTAAAAAACAAAGGACACAAAAATGAAGTAAGATTATAACTGAATGGTTAAATTCTTCTTTATACTTATCTACTGTCTAAAATTTTTGCAATAAAAAGCTACTTTCATAAACATTATAAATAATATAAATAAAGAGAAATAAATAAAACCTGCATTTTTACAAGCAACCTAATAAATGTCTGTAGCGTGAGGTATATGGTATCATTTTTCTTTAAAAAACAGAAAGACATTTTTTAAAGTCATCTGAATCCCTATCACAAATTATACTCTGAAACTTTATCCATCATGCACATTGTTTTGGAGACCATAAATTATAACTGTTAGTAAAGCAAGATATAGTTTTCATTTTCCCATAGCAGGGGCTATCTTCCATTGGAAATGTATGTTATTTCTTGAGTGTTAGTACTATATGCTAGGCATTGTGCTACCATTAAAACTTTCTTTTTTTTTTTTTTTTTTTTTGAGACAGAGCCTCAAGCTGTCCCCCTGGGCAGAG
>NW_003852398.1:5163735-5168532 GCF_000181295.1 Otolemur garnettii | reverse complement strand
GCCACCTTAGGTGTACGTGGCTGGCGCCTTAGCCGGTTGAGCTATAGGCGCCGAGCCCATTAAAACTTTCTTTAGTGGCCAGGTACAGTGGCTCAAGCCTGAGCTCACAGGTCTAGACCAGCCTGAATCTCGTCTCTAAAAATAGCCAGGTGTTGTGGTGGGCGCCTATAGTCTCAGCTAATTCTGAGGCTGAGGCAAGAAAATCGCTTAAGCCCAGGAGTCTGAGGTTGCTGTGAGCTATGACGGCATCGTACTCTACTGAGGGTAACAAACTAATACTCTGTTTCAGAAAAAAAAAAAAAAAAAAACTTTCTTCAAACTAACAATTTATTTGCTGTTCTTCTGCTCCTTCAAATTCTCAGATCACCAAGGCACCCTCACTGTTTTCAGAAAATAGAACATGGAAATAATGAAAACAATTTCAATTGATAGTAATAACAGAGAAAATCACCCTTTTAGAAAAATGTTAAAAGAAACCTTTCTTTTTGGCACTAAACTTACAAAGTCTGTATTATTAACAAGGCACCTCCAAACTAATACTACCTACAAAAAAGAGCATGATACAGCTATGACCATGAGCCTACAGACTGATGGCTGATGAGGATAATGAAGTAAGGAAGAACAAAAGCTTCAACGAGACTTCTGTGAGTGGGCATCAGTGGAAGGAAAGAAATGAAACATGCACATATGATTTCAATTCAATGGGAAAACAACAGATCAGTGAACAATACACAAAAAACAGACTGGCCATGTAGAAAGAACGTAGATCCCTAATTCCCAGCATATAACTAAATTGTAGAGAAAATGAAAGACTTAAATGCAAAACATAATATTATAAACCAATAGAGGAAGGAAAGGAATAACTACACAAAAAGTAAACATTTCTTTCAAAACTTTCATCATGGTCAAAAGCATTACCAAAAGAATCATGAAAAGCAAATGTCAAACTGGGAAAAATATCTGCAATAAGTGACAGAGTTAATATAATTTAATACATAGTGTTCCTATAAATCAGGAAATACAGAATTAAAACATCTAATATCATCTGTATATGAAAAGAAAATTCCTTATATGCTGCCTTTGAGTGTGTAAGAACCAGCTTCTCAAAAGTAAAAGTTAGCACCCTTAATTTTTTTTTTTTTTTTTTTGCAGTTTTTGGCCAGGGCTGGGTTTGAACCCGCCACCTCCGACATATGGGGCCAGTGCCATATCCTTTGAGCCACAGGGGCTGCCCTCACCCTAATTTTTTAAATGTGCATACCTTTTATCTCATACCTTTTATCTAAGAAAATAACAACAGTATTCAAACACTTAGTTACAAGGATGTTCAACTCGACAAGGCCTAAAATTCTCAAAAACTGGTAACAGTCTTAATAGAGAAGGTTTCTTAAAATAAGTAAATGTATCTACTAAATGTAATATTATACAATTATTTTAAATAATGGTAAGAAACCTTAATTCATCATGCCACTATTTGCCATTTTTTACTTATAGGTTTAATTTTGAACAAGTATGATATTTTTAATAATATTTTTAAAGTAAACTCTAAACACTTTAAAGTGATATCCAGATAATGATTGGAAAATAAACTGGTCAATCCTCCATGAAAACAACTTTGAGATAAATCAGAACTTAAGAAAATTCTCGAATCACTCTTATGTTATACCTCAAAAATAAAAAAGAAACTGTACCTCTAGGACCTAGAGATGATAAAAATAGCATTGTTAAAGAGCTAGAATTTAGTAACCTGGGATGTGTCAATAATATAATGTTAAGCAAATAAAGCAAATAAAGGAAGGTGCATTTTGATTTTTCCAGAGCCTATCTTCTCTATTTAAAAAAATAGGGAAATCCTCACCATTGTAGGGCTACATTCTTCCTATGAATAAAAATAAAGCAAATATATAATGATAGGCAAAAAATGTTAACTTTCTTTCTTGGGGAAGGGGGAAAAATTAGAAGGGAAAGATTATTAAACTTTGCTGTAAATTGATAATTTCATTAATAATAAAACACTGATATTCTTTGACCAAGCAACTGTATTTCTAGAATTTACTCTGTAGGCATAATCATAAAAGCCTAAAGATATGTGAGCAATGAAATTACTGAAGTGCTAATGACACAAAAAGAAACAAACACACCAAAAAAACCTCCATAGCATAAAAGCTGTTCAAAGGGAAACTGGCTTTTTTTTTTAATTAAAAAAATGATAAAGGCTCAGTGTCTGAGGCTCAGCAGCTAGGGAACCACCCACACACACCAGAGCTGACAAGTTCAAATCCAGCCCTGACAAACAACAACGACAACTACAACTAAAAAACAGCCAGGTGCTGTGGTGGGCACCTGTCCTCCAGCTACTTGGGAGGCTGAGGCAAGAGAATCACTTAAGCCCAAGAGTTCGAGGTTGCTGTGAGCTATGACACCATAGCACTCCACTGAGGATGACAAAGTGAGACTCTGTCTCAAAAAAAAAAATGATAAAGCTATATGATGGAGTATTGTTACAGCTATAAAAAGAGTAGAGTCTACTTGGTTTTATATACTAATATGAAAAGATGGTCAATATATATTATTAACTGAAAAAATACATATATAGATAGTATGATTCTATTTGTATTTTTTTAAGCTTTAGTCCAGAAAGATAATGGGAAGCTGATAAGTGATATTTTGGAAATGAGAGCTAGGGTCAAAGGAAACTTTACATATCTTTTTCTAATGTTCAGTACCAAATGTATTATTTTTAATGTTCTGAACTTAGTTTAAAATTTTTTAAATGTTGACATAAAATAGTGATCTCTAAGGTTTTTATTAAGCCATCTTAGATTTGCTTTAAAATGCCCCCAGGGGAAAAAAAGTTGAAGAAAAGTTGAACTTTCAAAATTTCATTTTTGTGTATATTTGGAAAATTTCTATAAACAGAAAAGTTTTTTTAAATAAAATCTTCCTAAGTAAAACAAATTGAGAGCTATTCTAGGTGAGGTAGAAGTAACAGAGGGGCTGGGCCCTCTTTTACATACTCATAGCCCTCATTACTCCAAAGTCAAAATGGAGTTCTACAGAGCATTAAAAACACCACTATTATAATTGCCACCACCACCATAATAATACAGAGAATATGCACAATTTGATGGATTTCTCCCTACCCAACAGGCAGAAGGAAATAAGACTCTAAAATAGCAACAAATGTTCTATTTGAAGAGGGTACCAATCGATTTTTTTGGTAACTATATTTTATAAATTTCTTATAAAGAAAAAATGTACTTTTTATTCATAACATAGTACAGATTCTATCACCGATCAACCCAAAATGTGACACACCAAGCTTTCACATTAGTGGACTCAAGAGTACAATAAGATAATCATCAAGAAATGACAAATCCCCAATGCTTATTAGAAAGGAGTCAAAGGCAACAAACTGGACCAGCCAATTGTCTGACTAATGAGACAAGCCCTGAACAAAAGGAGAATAATAAATACTAGGGCCTTTAACTTACACACGGTCTTTTAGCTTATCCTTACCCTACCTTGGACTCCTAACACTTTAAGACTAGAATTCACTGTTCTTGAACCAAGAGCAAACAAAAGAAACAGATTTTTGTCACTCCCAATAGTAGCAATCAGTAAGAGATATGTTATTTTCTTCCTCTACTTCACAAAAAACTTATAAGGTGAATATAACTGCTTTCATTTTTAATTTTAATTTTCTTTTTTTCTCAGTCTTTCTTGTGAGTTAATTTATTTTAATTTTCTTTTTCTTTTCTTAGTCTTTCATATGTGTTAAACTACTTTCATTTTTAAACATGAGGAAACTGAGGTTCAATAAAGCATAACTTGCCCGATGTCACAGTAGGACTAGTATTGAGTTTTGTCTGCTCCAATGCCAGGGTTCTTTCTACCAAGTTATCTTCCTTCTCTAAAACATATCCTCTTAGGTCAACAGCTATAAGTTGTGACTACAGCAATCTCAGATAACCGTGGTTCACTACATATGTTGAAAGTAAGAAAGAAACCAGAAAGAGGCATGTGTGAAGAGTTCTGTTAATTACTGCTCAGCAGGATACATACTGGACACTGGAAGGAGGCATTAAAACTTGATTCACATGATCCTCACTGTCTAAGTAATCAATACTACTTCTGAAAAAGCTTCTCACTAACCCTCTCCCCAGCTGAGAATTTTCAAATGGCATTCTATGAAAACTCGTCAGTCTACTACATCACCCTGGTTATGTTAGCTAAGGGAAATTTGTTTCAATCTAAAAATGGCAGTTGCCATGTCAAAATGGCAGCTGTCACTAAGTCTGTGACTAGAGCACTAGTTTGCAATTATCCAGATCTAGGTTCATAACCTAGTTCTGCCACTTAAATAAATGTGTAACCTTAAGTAAGTCTCAATTCTCTAACTTCATATACAGAAAGAGCAAAATAGAAAACTTCTCCATAAAAGTTCAAATGAGATAACCCAATATACAGTGCACAATACAAGAAAGATTAGGTGGGAAGGCAGCCCCCATAGCTCAGCGCCAGCCATATACACGGAGGTTGGAGGGTTCAAACCCAGCCCAGCCAGCTAAAACAACAATGACACCTGCAACCAAAAAAAATAGCTGGGCACCTGTAGTCCCAGCTCCTTGGGAGGCTGAGGCAAGAGAATTGCTTAAGCCCGAGAGTTTGAGGTTGCTGTGAGCTGTGACGCTATAGCACTCTACCCAGGGCAACAGCTTGAGACTCTGCCTCAAAAAAAAAAAAAAAAAACTTTGAATTTTTGTGTAGACAAAACAACCATCCTTTTCATTCTGG
>NW_003852398.1:5144528-5163715 GCF_000181295.1 Otolemur garnettii | reverse complement strand
AAAAAAAAAAAAAAAAAAAGATTAGGTGGGAAACAAATTAATTATATTATTAACAACAGTATCATTCTTGTGCCACAGGAGCCCTGGTTATGTTAGCTAAGGGAAATATGTTTCAATTGTACAGCAAATCAAAACTGTATGTGGTTTGAACTCTTGATTATCTGATGTAACAATTAACTGGTCAAATCTGGATATCTGAGACAAATGAAATAATGATTCAGTTCTGCTTGGTTCAGAAATATCCAGATACTATTCTAAAACATGTAAGAGGGTTAGTCCTGACTCAAACTGGTTCACACTGTTTTGAAATCACATATAGGTTTGTCTAACTTCAGAGTTTTAATATACACACTCACACACTTGCTCTTCTTGGCCTTTGTGGTTCAGTCCAAATTTTCATTCACAGGTCTGGTTACCACAGTGGGTTCCTTGAGAGCAGGGAACAAGTCTGCATTGTTCATCTTTGTATGTCCAGTACCAGTAGAGGTACATACCAATTGCTCAGTAAATATTCACAGAATTAATTTTGTAGGAAGTTCATTCAGGAACCTCACTAGCTTTAAGATTCAGGAGGGTTCATTTTAGCAAACAGAATGCCATTTTTTTTTTCCTACAGAATTTGAAGGTTTTTCTTTTTTTATTTTCAAATAAATAAAATCAGTAAAGTTTCTAAAAATAAATAAATAAAATTTATTTAGATTTTCTTTAGTTTTCTTTTTTTATTTTCAAATAAATAAAATCAGTAAAGTTTCTAAAAATAAAAGTAAGATGTAAAAGTAGCATTCCAGTGAAGAAGGAAAACTAGTTTGGGAATCAGGCAAATGTAGGGTTCATGTATCAGTTCCACCACTCCATAGTTAGAAATATATTAGCTTGGGTCAAATATCATACATCACCTTAGACTCAGTTTACCCATCAGAAAACTGGAGATGATAGCACCCACCTCACAGGGCTGTCACAAAGCTGCTGTATGTGAAACACCAAGTATAGTTGGTGGTGAATAATTTTTAAGTCTCTGATTTCCCTTTTCAGAAACAGCAGTGACTAAATTATGCCTATGGACAACTCCTATCTTTACCCCTGCTTTTCCAAAAAGGTACACTAACTCAACTATATAGACTGATCAACTAATTAAAGTTGTAACCATCAAGGGGGTCTAGTGTGACAGTTTTAAGCAGGACCCTTTTCTAGAACTCCAGAGACCAAGCAGAACCTTTTATGGAACTCCAGAGACCCTTTTATGGAACTCCAGAGACCATTTCAAGAACATTTTTGTTAAAGTTAACTAGGTTCTGTCTTCTTCAGGTAGGCTGTTCCTTCTCTTCTCAGGGTTTGCTGAAAGGTGTGCAATGTCAAAGGAGAATCATCTTTGTGATAAGCCAAACAGGGGTGTCCAACCTGTGGGCAGGCTGCATGCAGACTTGTGAGGACAATTTTTGCTTAACTGTGGTGTCAGATACCATGAAAAGTATGCACAGAACTTTTTTTTTTTTTGCTAATCAGCTTTCATTATTGTATGTGTATTTACTGTTGGCCCAAGACAATCCAATTCTTCCAATGTGCAGCAAAAAAGAAAATAGGTTGGATATCTCTGACTGCAGCATATAGGCAAAAGGCATTCTTTGAAAGCCCAAACTGAATCAGGGGACTAAATTTTAGCACTGCTAAGAGACAGAGAGGAGGAACACTGGTGTCAAAATAATAATTAAAATAGGGCAGTGCCTGTGGCTCAAAGGAGTAGAACGCTGGCCCCAAACCCAGCCCTGGCCAAAAACTGAAAAAAAAAAAAAAAGAAAGAAAGAAAAAAATATATATATAAATAATTAAAATAAGTGAAGAGAAAGTCTTCCAGGTTTATTAATACATGTTAACTTTCCATTCAACATGTGGAACAAGCCAGAGTAACAATTTATTAATTACCATCCGCTAAGTACTTCATTTTATTTCACTTTACTGTGCCACATACCCTCAATTATACACTAGCAAAATTTAAAACGTAAGTAAACAAAATACCCTACACACCTCTAAAGATAATATTGCTCCACTAACTGAAATATAATCCAATCAAGGGCAAAGTTTCCATTTTTTACTCAAAGTGACTTTCACTAAGAGAGAGATTGAGTCAAAGAACTATCAACTAATTTGGATTCCCAACAAAGTAGGAACCCATACTTTCTCCTCCATGCCCACCTTCAGAGAACTCACAGTACCATTATTAAAATATATTGAATGACGGCTTCCCTTGGTCAATTACTTTTAACCAAATGCATTAAAAAGAATCTGTACTTTAGGATCTCATTAACTACAATTCTTCCCTACTTAAATTTCCAGTTCTAGAAAAAAACTGTGTAAGCCCACTAAAAAGGAACTATAACTTTTCTTTTTTCCAGGAAAAAGAGACAAAGCTATACACTATTATTATAATCCAATATCCATTATGTAGCACAAAGGAGAGCACATGCAATATGCGATAATGTCTGCCATTTCAAGAACATTTTTGTTAAAGTTAGACTGCATGCAGGGAAGCCACTTTTCCAAACATAAACATATATTCATCACATTGGCGCCTCGTTGAAACAACCATAATTCTAAGACTTTCAACCCATGTTTACATATATATAAATATAAAGACAACTGGGCTTTATAGTGAATATACTCTCCAGTTAACTGTGGTAGTGAAGTCCCAGTACAATATTCTAAAGAAAGCAGTTTGAATCAATAACCACACCAAAGCTACTCAGAATGTTTGCCAATAAGTATACAAAATGCCTAAACCAGATATGGAAAATAATTTTCCTCCTTCCTGGCTCCCTTGCTCCACTTAATGACTATAAACATGAATAGAAAGATAACGTTGAGAATAGTAAAGTCACTCATGCCATCATAATATCCCTCTAACTGTGCGGTCCCCAAACCCCGGGCCATGGACATGTCAGACAAGGCCTATTAAGAAGAGGACCACACAGCAGGAGGTGATCCAGTGAATCTTTGTCTGTATTTATAAGCACTCCCCATCACTCACATCACCGCCTGACCTCTACCTCCTGTCAGATCAGCCAGTGGAATTAGATTCTCAAAGGAGCACAAGCCCAACAGTAAACTGAGCATGCGAAGGATCTAGGTTGCGTACTCCTTGTGAGAATCTTAACACCTGAGGCTCTGAGGTTGAGCTAAGGCTGTGATGCTAGCAGTGAGACCGTCTAAGTTGCAGGAAAACAAGCCCAGGACTCCTACTGATTCTGTATTATTGTGAGTTATATAATTATTTTATTATATATTGCAACATAATAATAATAGGAAGAAAGTGCATGATAAATGAAATGCACTTGAATCATCCAGAATCCATCCCCCACCACCCCCAGTTCATGGAAAAATTGTCTTCCATGAAAACGGTCCCTGGTGCCAAAAAGGTTGGGGACCGCTGCTCTAACTCATTTCCTAATTTTATACTGTTTTCCTAACACAGAGCAGTCTCAACAGGACGCCAGGAATTTAATATTGCTTTGTAAAGACATATCAGACTGTCTGGAAAATGCAGTGATGAAAACTGAATACTGCTTTTGAAACCATAGTTAATAAAACACTAGTTTTGTCTAAACAGAGCTTCACAAATAAAGCTACAATGTTTTCTGCCCGGGCTCTCTTAGAAGCCACCCCAGCAAGAGAGGGTCACCAACTGCACTCCTGCTAACAATTTAATCCTGAGCAATCCCTTCCCATCCCACCCCCCAAAAGTTTACTTTTATCTGTGGAATTCTCTGCCGGCCTCGGCCTGGAAAACTGGGTGGACACTAGAGACTCATGTCAGATCTGGCCTTTGGGAGGTGGCCCAAACTGACAAGTTAAAGGCAGCATAAAGCTGTGAGCTTTAAAAACTTCAATTTGAGGCTTTATACTAGTAGTAATTCCTTCCACCCTCCTTATTTGAAGGGGGGAGAGAAAGCAAGTCAAAAGGATGAGTTTCAAAATAGAAAAATCACCACTTTAATTATGAAACCCTTCCAACTCAACAAAGAACTATTAAAGATAGCAAAATAGAAAATGTCAGGGCTTTTTTTTTTTTTTGGCACATGCATAACTCTTATACATGAGAATCACAATCTCAAGGTGAGGGGGAAAGAATAAAAAGCAGGAGCAGAAAAGGGGAGCAGGATAGGGCCCAGGCAAAGACCCATTTGCTCAGAAGGGCCCCTCTTGGTACTAACTCCTCCATGTGAGGCACCCAGGCTGGAGGAAAGCAGAGGGTTACACAGAACATTTAGCAGACTTAACATTGGATTAAACACACTACTGCAAGTTTCAACAAATGTTCATGGCATACGTAAAAACACATTTACAACAAGAAAGAAGAGAGGCACCTGGAGACATCTGACACTGGGCATGCTCTGCAGGCAACTCAGTGCGCACATGCTCTCTACCAGGTTGGCGCAGCCTAGCCACAAAGACCTGGGCACAGAACACTGCAGGATGACAAAAAGGAAGGAAGAGAAGAAGCAGTTAGAGGCCGCAACAAATCACTCCTTCACACAGGCAACTTAAATGTTAGTCGGGGCGGGGGGTACACCCTTGGCAGTGTGGAGGTTAGGGAAGGTCCTAGACAGCTTATTGCAACTTTGGGAGAGGGCCCACTTTCTGTCCTGTGGAAAGGAGCTTTATGCTGCCAACCACTAGTTTCTTAGGACATAGTGAACAGAATCAAGAGCGAAAGAGAGAATTTTAAATGAAAACCCACTAAAGGGAACTGGGAACACTGAGGTACAAAAAAAAGATTAGTGGTAAGATTGTGACTATAATTTCAACAATGGAACAGTTTCTGGTCTATGTCACATAACTATAATTGCCATCATTGCTTAATAACCTGCTATTTGCTGGACACTTTGTGTTCTCCAATCCTCAAATCACTGTAAGGAAACTGAGGCTCAGAGGTTAAGTGATTTGCATAAGGACACACAGCAAAGGAGGGGAGAGCCAGAATTTCAAACTTTGGTTTGTCTACTACCTAAACCCATATTCTTTCCAAAAGACTACAATGCCTCTATTATAAAAACTTTGATCATCCCAACTTTTATCATGTGAATACACTTTTGTACTTCCCTAGAGTAAAATCACAGGAGACCTAGAGAATAAGGCAAAAGGAAGAAGAAAGATGAGTGATAGACTGAGAGATACAGGCAATAAAAAAGCTAATTAAAAACACATCTGATTGTCAATGTTATCCACATCTTTGCCTTCCCAAAGAAAAAAACCATAGCCTGTCATGATTTTTACTTTGGATTTAGTTTACAAAGTTCGTTTGACTTGGCTAAGAATTAAAATGTTTATTTCATTTACCCTTTTGCATCCTTGTTTAAAAGCCTGCTGGTTTGGGGGCTGGGTGCTATGGCTCACACCTGTAATCTTGGCACTGGAGAAGGGGAAGGGAGGACGATAGCTTAAGCTCAGGAGTTGGAGAACAGCCTGAGAAACAGTGAGACCCTGTCTCTGCCTATAATAGAAAAAATTAATCAGGCATTGTCAATCCTCATGATTGTAGTTTTTGTTTAAGCCCCTTTTCACCCGGCAATCTGCTGCATTTTTTACAAACCAGAAAGAGCAATGGCAAAAAGTAAAAACCTTCCATCTAAAACATCACCCCAACCAGCAGGAAGGAGCTTGATGACTACATTACCCCTCTTCCTATAGATATGGAAGGGTAAAACTGACAGTGGGAACAGAGGAAAAAGGGAAGAATGTACTACAAGGTGTCTCTTTAAACCCTCCCCCACTCTTTACAGGGAATTAAAACCTATATCCCTGCCTGAGGCCTGTAATCTGAGTGCCAGACCAGTATCCTTTGTTCTTTGTTTTCTCCTATCTTAAAACACAGGAGACATTCAACAGAACTATTTGAGCAAAGTCATGGGATCATCCTCACCTGTAGAACAGAACCACCAACCATACAGTTACACACCAATAGCTCCAAATTAAAAACTCCCTTTAAAAGCTCCATATTTCTGGCTCGGTGCCTGTAGCTCAGCAGCTACGGCACTGGCCACATACACTGGGATTGGCGGGTTCAAACCCAGCCTGGGTCTGTCAAACAAGAATGACAATTACAATAAAATAACAGCCAGGCATTGTGGTGGAAGCCTATAGTCCCAGCTACTTGGGAGGGTGAGGCAAGAGAACTGCTTAAGCCCAAGAGTTGGCGGTTGCTGTGAGCTGTGATGTCATTGCACTCTACCCAGAGCAACATAGTGAGGATCTGTCTTTTTTTAAAAAAAAAAAAAAAAAAAAAGGGCAGTGGCTCAAACGAGTAGGGCGCCGGCCTCATTTCCCAGAGGTGGCAGGTTCAAACCTAGCCCTGGCCAAAAACTCCAAAAAAAAAAATAAAAACAAAACAAAAAAACCCCCAAATTTCTGCTTATAACGGGAGGAGATGATTCCTCAGAGGTGGGGTGGCTCCCTAGTGGGAGGCTGAGGTGGAAGGATCGCATATGTATTATGGCTAATACTTAATAACCAACCATTAGATTATAGATTCAATACATCGTTTTTCAGATCTAAGGTCAATTACCTTACTATGACAAAATCAATAATCATGATAATGATTCATAATAATGAATCATAACACTCAATATCATAATAATGCAAAAAAACTGAAGGTGGGGCTGGGTGCTGTGGCTCACCTATAATCCTAGCACTGTCAGAGACCAAGGCAGGTGGATTGCATGAGCTCAGGAGCTCGAGACCAGCCTGAGCAAGGCAAGACTGAGACCCCCATCTCTACTAAAAATCTAAAAATCTAGGTGGGCACTGTGATGGGCACTAGTAGTACTATTTTGTAGGCTGAGGCAAAAGGATTGCTCAATCCCAAGGTTTGAGGTTGCTGTGAGCTATGAGGCTCTGTCTCAAAAAAAAAAAAAAAAAGGAAGGAAGGAAGGAAGGGAGGGAGGGAGGGAAGGAGGGAAAGAGGGAAGACAGAAGGAAGATAGGAAGGGAGGAAGACTGGCTGAAGGTGTTTGGGTTCACCCAAAACATTAAGAAGACTTAAACCCCAGCTTATAAACATGTTCATCGTAGCTATAGCTAAAATTGCCAAATATCCTCATTTGCTGGAGACAGTCCTGGTTTACACTTAATGTCCCAGCATAACTTTAACTTTCACTCTTTAAAGTGAAAAACTGTTCTGGTTTGTTGGATATATTCTATTATCACTCCAAGTGTCATATAGACAAAGATAGTTTTGCTTGAAATCAGATAGACCCGGGCTCCTCTCCAGCTTTCCAGTGTCTGCCACTTACTAGTTACATTTCACCTATAAGGAATACTGAGATTAATTAAAAAATACAAAATCAAAGGAATAAAACAGAATAAAAACTCAGCAGCCTTCTAGTGACAATAAAAATGCCACACTTCCAAGTTGTGCCTTTATTCTAAGGCTTCCCATAGCCAATACACCAGCGATGTATCACTGACACTCCAGGCATACACACTTTGTTATCACAGAAGGCCAACTATAGATAAGATGCTGAATAAAAGTTTGTATAATATGATAAAAGTAGCTGCCATTTATCAAGTGACATAATAAACTCTCACAATAACCCTTGTAAGACAGGTATTACTCCATTTTACAAATGAGCAAACCAAGGATCAGGAAAGGAAAGCTTGATTTGTTAAAACTGCAACTTGTCCAAGGCATAAGGGAATAAGGAGTAACTGATGGCAGAATTTGAACTCGAAATTAACCCTATCTGAGCCTAAGCAACCTGGTTTTCTTTCCTCTACAGCAAATTCTCTGTAAGCAGAGATATTCTTGCACATTCCTAATAAAAAGAATTCTTACATCAGCACACATCAGGAGGGGATAGACAAAGAACAGAGTTTAAGAATTATACCTGGATTCATTAACTAAAACCAAATTAATACCAAAGTTCATCTATACATGAATTTTCATTTATTCCATAAAAAGTCAACTTCCCTCTATAAGGTTTAATACTATTTGCCTCAAAGAGTAAAAACCATGAAAGCATAAGATACTAATCAAATTGTTAATAACTTGGAATCTAAAACTTTTTTTGAGGGCATTTTTTCACATTCAATAAATAAAAACATCATTGACTATGAGAACTAGAAGGAATTTAAAGACTGTTAGTTTAACTTCCAGCCCCTGATTTTATATTAGAAGTGAAGAGATGAAGCCTAAAGAAGAAAAATACAGTAATCTCCCCATCAATTGGCAGCCATCAGGATTGGTAAATTCCAGATAAATGTTGTTGCTGGTTGCTTGAGAGTTACTATAAAAATAGGCCTAACTTGGCCAGGTGTAGTGGCTCACACCTGTAGTCTCAGCACTCTGGGAGGCTGAGGCGGGTGGACTGTTTGAGCTCAGGAATTTCAGACGAGCCTGAGCAAGAGCGAGATCCCATCTCTACTAAAAATAGGAAAAAACTAGGCAAGTATCACTCATGGCCAGTGCCTATAGTCCTAGCCACTCAGGAGGGCTGAGGCAGGAGGATCACTTGAGCCTAAGAGAGTTTGAGGTTGCTGTGAGCTATGATGTCACAGGACTCTACCCAGGGTGACAGAGTGAGACTATATCTCTAAAATAAATGAATGAATGAATGAATGAAAGCAAATTAACACAAACAAAGACAAACTTTGCTTACTTTAACACAGTTTTTGCTGTTTATGTAGTGTACAATTTTAGGTAAATGGGGGTCAATACACTTTTCAACTTATCTACTACTGTATTTTTTAACGTCAAGTAACATATATACTTAAAACAGAACACATGATAGCCACAGGAATCATGTGCAAAGCATCCGCTTACTCAGAGCCTGGCACACCAAATTTAAACTCTGATTTTGGGTGGTTGGGCAGGTTGCATGCTGGTTGCTTAAATTCTAAATAATGGGGAGTTTACTATAATGCCCTTCCCACGGGTTTTTTTTTAAACCATCTATGATCTAATCAATACTTACAAAAATATGGGACATGATACAAAGAAAATTTTCCGTGAACTCAGTTTCAAAATATTAACCATTTATTACAAGTCTGATATTTTAAAACTTTTTAAGAATTTGATATTGAACTTATATATTCAGGAAAAGGACCTACTGAGAGTTTGATTTCTAAGAATTTATCTTTCTCATGTCTATAATATATATTGTGGGGTATAAAGAATGATGCCAGTATTTACTGAGGGTCTATTATGTGCCAATTCACGATAAAGGATATTGCATCTATTTTCACAATAGGCATTACTTTCCCCCAGAATTCATTAGAAGAAACACAGGTTCAAAGGAATAAAGTAATTTAGTTATCCAAAAGTCACGCAGTGCTAGGTTCGGTGGAGATTTCAACCCAAGTCTAGGGCAAGAGTCACTTTTCAATATATTCCATACCTCATAATATTACATTTGCTTCAGAATAGAATATAGAGATAGCTTCAGCCTAGGCATCATCCAAGCAGGTGTGTGATGCAACTGCCAACATCTATCAATCAGAGGTCTCAACTCTCAGATTATTCCAGGACTGGTTCTTTCAAGTATCAAGACCAGTGTTATCCATTTGATAAGGGTAAGGACAATGGTGATTAGAAGTCGCAAGAACTGCCTACTTTCATACTGAGTTACCTTGTAGCTAAGTAAACTACATTGCAGAAAAAGTCTTTACTCAACAGAAAATGTCACTCTAGCTAATACATCCACCTTTTAACAAGAAAATCTGAACCTGCTATCGTAAGCAAGGTTCCTCTTAGGTCTAATGGATCAGAAGGACACTGATTCAATTTGAAAATAATGGATAAAAATAAAAGTTCCATATTTATCAACCTAGAAGCATTAACATCTAGCTACGGTCACAACAGTAATTCTTGAAGCTTCCAACTTTAAATTTAGGGACTTGGTTAGAAACTCATGTTGATCATTCTTGGAATAAGTATTATCCATTATTCTTTTTTTTTTTTTTTGGAGACAGAGCCTCAAGCTGTCACCCTGAGTAGAGTGCTGTAGCATCACAGCTCACAGCAACCTCCAACTCCTGGGCTCAAGCTAGTCCCCTGCCTCCGCCTCCCAAGTAGCTGGGACCACACGCACCCGCCACAACTCCTGGCTATTTTTTTTTTTTTTTTGTTACAGCCGTCATTGTTGTTTGGTGGGCCCAGGCTGGATTTGAACCCGCCACCTAAGGTGTATGTGGCTGGCGCCTTAGCCACTTGAGCCACAGGCACCAAGTCTATCCATCATTCTTTAACTGAATAATGAAAAGATTTCATTTCTTCACATTAGCTGTATTCACAGGATAGACTACCATCTCTCTTTTGCTTTTTCCTTTTTTTCTAAGCAAACAGTAATTTATTTGAGCTTTTGGAACATTATCTCATGGCTAAAATGTGTCTAATGAACTTATCCTGATACTATCGGTATTTACAAATTTTAATAAATACTTATTGACCTACTTGTTAAGCTAACAACAATACAAACTAAGCCTCTTTTCCTTCTGAGACTTCAGCCTTGAGCCAAGAAAAACCCAGGAGAATCACAGTGGAGATATTTAAAAGATGACTTTGAAGGGGAGAAAATCTCCAAGACGTGTCTAATTGCATACTTAGCTACCTATAATAACCAGTACTATAATTTGTGACTATTCATAAAGAATAAGAAATGATTCATACTGGGTTCTGATATTAACAATTACTCAATTAGATTGTATGTTTGCAGGTTTTATAGTCAAAGAAAATAACATTAGCCAAGGAAGCTGATACCGTTTTATTATTTTTACCATATCCACCGTATAATCAAAAACCAAAATGAGGGCCAGTATGTTGAGAAACACTTTAAGTCTGTAAAGACAAGAAAAATAGCTTCTGGCATATTTCAAAAGCAAAAAGTGTATTAAAAGCGGTAGGAGAGAAATGTCCGAGGCTTTCTTCCTATTGCCATAGGAACCACAAATCAAAAGGGAAAAGTGGCTGCAGGCACCTTGTCTCCTGATTGGCTCCCTGAAGAACTCACAAAAGCTAACTTCACTCTACTTTTAGATGGGATTGTTTTGAATCTCCTGCCCTGATTCCTTCTCAAAGAGGCAATTCTTTCAAAAAGTTCCCCAAAGAGGTATTTTATGCTAATCAGCTCTCTAATGTTATAACCTCAGATTCAGAAATCTGCCTTATTATAGGTTTTCCATTGCCCCACCCCAAATCTTTTTTCTTTAAACCACTTCCTGCAGAATCATTACCAGCCTCTTCTAAACTCCTATCATTGTGCTTGAGATAATCAAGTTCAGCGGCTTAAATACAATGTTCCATTCAACAAAAAATTTAACTGATCTTATACCTGCAAATAGAAAAGTAATTAAAACATTCTAACTTCCAAATTCATAGGAGAGAATCTTGAGAATGTGCAGCATAAACATACATACACACAGACTTACACCACCCAAAGGAGGAAATTCTTGACCTAAGTTCTGAAGGGTAAGTAGGAGGCAGCCAGAGGGAAAAGAGAAAAACATTTCAGGCAGAATAAATAGCATAAACAAAGCCAAAGAGCTAAGAAATGACAGGTCCTATGCAAGTACCTGAAATTACATTAGCATTGAAATCTTTAAGTGTGAGATGAGGAAAACTTAGAGAGATAGGGAGAGGCAAAATCATAGACATCTCTTTTGTACCATTCTATTAATTTGGGGACTTTGCCCTATAAGACAATGGCTCTTAAATCACTGGTAGTTGGCTAGTCCCTCCCAGATATGCTGCCCAATTTTACATCATATAAAAATTTTTTTCCCTGCAATTCAGGATAAATAATTGCTTCCACAATATCTACTGGAGAAAAATAAAAACAGGTCACATAACACACAGGCGGGGGTGGAGATGAGATTCTTAGACTAAGAGGTAAACGGTGAAGCCAAAGCCAAAGCCAACTCAGCATCAAAGAAGGATCCCATGTTTTCTAGAACAAATGGGAAATATTTGCCATAAACAAGAAGTGTGTTCAACAGTAATCCAATGACAAAAGTTGAAAGTAAACAGAACCAAACCATGGATGTTTTTATAGATACTATAGATTTCGTCAATGACTAATAAGAGTGTTTGAGAGTCTTTTAAATTACTTTAAGTAAGACATCAAAAACTTTAATATTCAAATCACTGCTAGAGACAATAATAAGACAGTTATTACACTGTTTTAAGCTGAGGAATGACCCTTGGCAGCTAGAGCAAAGCATGGTTTGAAGATAAGATAAGTATGTTAGAGAACCTACAAGACAGCATCTCATTTTTTTCTGAACAATCAGTGCAAATTTGCTTCAGCTTGGCTACAAAAAGTAGACACAAGGATCAGCACTAACAAACTTCAATGTTCAGCAGGGGTCTTTTTTCCCATAAAACTTCCACCATGCCCTACTAATGGAATATAAAACAAAGAGTGCCATGAAAATGAGAGAGTGCCAGATACAGAAGGAGTGAAATGAAAGATCTAATTCATGGTAACCATTTGGCAGTGACACCCTTCCCTCTAGAAATCTCCTGTCTGGAGTGGGAATGGAGTCCTGAAGAATCATACAGTAGCTGGGCTCAAGAGGAGCATATGCCTTCAGCTCTGTAAACCTGAGGTGAAGAGCTACAGAGTCAGTCCCTAGTCAGTTTTAGTTGAAAATCATCCTCACCTCAAGGCAAATACAGCAAGCATTAAAATTAGAAATTATCCTACTGTGTCTCATCTCTCAGACTGGGGCTTTTCAAGAAGCAGCCATATTTGCAATGAATATAAGGCCGCAAAGCTTTTAGTAGAAGTGTCTTCTACAATTCAAAACCTAAGTTTTTGGGGTCAAAACATTTGATGGCAACCTATAAGAAATCGCAAACTCTCACCAAAATAATTGCATTGTCTAAAACCAAGAACCGTAATACTGCATGTAGACCAAAAATTAACTGATAATTTAATGGCATCTTCTACAGCCTTTTAAAGAACTGAATATTGGCCCCATTACCTTAATGTGTAAAAAAGACTTTATTTTCCTTGTGATGGCATTGTATAACAGAATTTGACAATAAACATGTGACATATAACCAAGAAAGTTTACATGTTAATTCCTAGCAATTGTATTTTAGAATTACATACTTATTTAATATAGTATTACACTACACTCTATTTTCAGGCTGGCATATACGTTAAGAGAAGAACAGGGAAGAAAAAAAGAATGAGAAGAGTAAGGCAAACTGAAATTTACTATCTGCCAAGTTTTAGAGATTCAAACACTGCCAAATAGTAAGAGTATCAGGACTCAAAACCAGGAGCCAAACTTTTCTTAAACACTACTTTAATTATTTTTTAATTATAAATTTGTTAGAAGCTAACAAAAAACTAAAATGGAACTCCTTGATCATCTTTGGTGGAGGTATGAATGGTAATTTTCTTTTACAATTTTTTATCCATCCATATTTTCTAATTGTTTTCCAATGCCCATGTAACAGTCATGCAGTAATTTAATACCACCTTGTTTAATTTTAAGTGATGCTGTAATTTGTTTAATTATAAATAATAAGTTGACAATTTAAATTAAAAAAAAAATTATTTGCCCAGGCATTAATTTTAAGTCCATCTTAAATACCTACAGTTTAAAACGTGTTAAAATGCTAAGTGCCAGAAAAATATTTGACCTAGTGGCCCTCAGAAACAGCAGTGAACATCAAAATCTTAATGGCTTATTCCTAAGGAAATCCGAAGGGGAAAAAAATCATCCCTGTGCACTTTACAACTACCATTCATGATTCCAAAATGTCACCAGGTTTTTCTGAGCTTTTACAGAAGCTGAGGAAGGAAGCTGAGAAGGAAGATTTGATATATGAAGGATGTATTAGGTGGAAAGCAGAATCTCTATTCTAAACTGTGTGACAGAGAATAGCACGCGACAAAATAATCTATTTCTGGCATAGCCACAAGAGTCCTCAGATGTACAAGGACTAGGCTATAGTTCAGCTGCTAAGGAGGAACAGATTCCCCAGCAAGCTCCAGGACAAATCAATCTGAATCCAGTCACAGTGGGGTTTCTTTAAGATCCATAAATCCTTAGATTAAAGAGATTTAAGTACATTTAAGTACATTTAACACTTAAGTTCATTTGAGCCTTTGTCAGCATCTGTGGTCCAATTAGAAATGTTACTCAGGACTAGGTGAGATCTCTCAACTATAAGCTTAACTTTTTGCAATAAAAAAAGGTATTAGCTCAAAGGAGTAGGGCACCGGCTCAATATGCTGGAGGTGGCAGGTTCAAACCCAGCCCTGGACAAAAATGGCAAGGAAAAAAAAAAAGATATTAAAATTTACAAAAAAAGATAAATTGGGAAGGGGTGCAAATTGAGCACTATACAATTCTCATACCACCTCTGGCCAGATAGCTGAGTTTCACAGAGAAGGAAACAGAAACAGAGACATCAAACAACTTGCCAAACAAAGGTCAAAAATGGCAGAACTGCAATTCTACAGTTCTGACTCTACAGTTCCTACTTTCCTTCCTCACCTGTCCTGTTATTTCCTTTGCTTGACACTAAACTCCCTTAAGCAGTAAGTTCCCCTGATTTATTTTCAAGTTTTATCTACTTGTCACTAATTTATACTGCTGATGGGACTGTAATTGATACAATCTCTAGTGTGCAACTTTGCAATCAATACACAGTCAAGATTTGAAAAACAAGCACTCTGGGAGGCTGAGGCAGGTGGACTGCTTGAGCTCATGAGTTCAAGACTAGCCTGAGCAAAAGTGAGACCCCATCTCTACTAAAAATAGAAAAAACTGAGGCAAGAGGATGGCTTGAGCTCAAGAGTTGGAAATTGCTGTGAGCTTTGACACCATCGCACTGTACCCAGGGTCACAGATTGAGACTTTGTCTCAAAAAAAAGACTTGAAAAACAGGCACATCATTTGACTAAGCTCCATATTGCATGACAGGACTTCTACATGATAAAATTAATTACCAACCTCGTTTTTTTTCTTTTTTTTTTTTTTTGGAGATTATCAAGGAAATGAGAGGCACCTGCTCTTGTTATACAGAAATATACAAGTGCTCCTGTCTCCACCCTGAGTTAATCCAAAATACAGGTGCTGGTTGTAGCCCTTCCTAGTCCTTCTGCAACCTTCACAAGTCAAAACCTTTCCATCAGAGAATTTCTGGAATTAGGTTCACAGCAAGATCCTGATTGCCAGGGCAGCGCCTGTGGCTCAAAGGAGTAGGGCACCGCTGGCCCCATATGCCAGAGGTGGTGGGTTCAAACCCAGCCCCCGGCCAAAAAAACTTCAAAAAAAAAAGATCCTGATTGCCCTCCAATATACCAAACCAAAAATGTTTACCCTACTTTCATGTAAGACAGTACAAAATTTTACCATGTTTTAAAAAGATTATTAGTCACTTACATATAATGGCTTAGACAGAAAAAAAAAATTAGAACATAAAAAGTGAAAACTTTTTTCTCCTGATGTAATGAATATTTTCATTTTTTCTCAGAAGAGGTATCACTTTCAGTAAGATAACTTTAGTAATACTTTTATATCTATTCTCAAATAGATTTGACTCAATTAGAGTCAGACATCATTCTTCTATTTTAACTTTCTCATTTTAAACTGCTTATTCATTCAAAAAAGTTTACTAAACATGCCAATATGTTAAATGTTCCAATAGACAAGAATTCTCAAAACTATTCTGGTATTAAAAATTATTTCTGCAAATAAAGCTATGCTATTTCCTGGCTCACTAAAAGGAGAAAGAAGACTATATTCATAAAGTTTAAAATACACTTAATAAATGTAGTTTCACTGCCTTTAAGAGCATTAAGACTTACATAGTGGTATTTTTTAAGTATGTTCTAATTTGTCACTTCCAAAGATTTTCAAAGTTTGTGCTATCTAACATGCTCCTTGTCTTCACTGCCAGCTCTGAAGAAGTTCCTATAGAATCAAAGTTGATCCTAATAAAATTGCTTTTGGGCTCATTACTTTAGGCCATTTAAACAAGCACTCTACTATTTTCTAAATACTGCTTATTTCTTGAATACATACAATACTTTCAAAGACCTAACCTGTCCCTGTCCCAAAATAAACATATATTCCAAGTTAGTAGAGTCTCAACTTTACACAATGAAGGAGCTAAGGAAATTTTACCCCAAAATTTGACTACTTGACATAAAGCAGTGTCAAGTAGTCACTTGCAGGTGGTTATTGTTATGGTTAGGCAGCCACCTGCACCATAGGCAGCCTCAAGATCATTTCAGTGGTCGAGTACTAACAGAAGGAACATGTACAGGTTAAACCAGATGAAGATAGATAATAATTTTATGGTTGGGGGTCACCACAACATGAAGAACTGTATTAAAGGGTCGCATTAGGAAGGTTGAGAACCACTGCCATAAAGACTACTTTTAACTAGAGGCCACTGTTGATCAGAAAGCATTGGAAGGAGCTTTCCTTCTATCTTACCAGATCAGGAGGTTAAAGGGGAGCAACAGATTTCCTTTCCTGTCCCCAGAAAGCTAGCAGATCAGGCCCCTCAAATCATTTAAAACACAATACCTGTCTTTTAGGTTGATTTATAAGTCAATCTATTTCCCCCACCTATTCATCCTCCCTAGCAGCCATCAGGTACACCACATTCTCCCACCAGAGATGAAGACATTGGGTAATCATTCATGTGGTTCCCTCCATGCACAAGGTATTTGGAAATAAGCATTTCACTTACTAATCTCTTTCAGAGAACTTTCAAGGAAAAAAGGGGGAGTTTCTCATGATCCCTAAAATACACATTAAATACACACAGATTTAGAAATCAATAGCAATCAGAATTTTGCTCCTTTAGCTAGAAAGGCCATGAAAAGTGAGTTGTCAAAGCTAATAGACAAAAGGGGACACATTTAATGATCCCTTAATTTTTTTTTTTTACTAAGTCAAATACACATAGATCATGAATACATTCATGCATATGTGGGGTACAATGTGCTAATTTTTTTATACAATCTAACGTGGTTACATTAAGCCAATCAGCATAGCTTTCACCTCATTTACTCGATTACTGTGCCAAAACATCTATGTTCTACATTTCGCAGATTTGACTTGTACCCTTGCCGTTATGTTCCATAGGTGTAATCCCACCTTTTACCCTCCCTCTGTCGAACCTCCCCCTCCCTTCCCCTCCCATTCCATATCTCTCCATCATCCTAGACTATATAGTTGTGTTCTATTTTTTACAAGAAAGTGTGAGTAAATATAAGTAGGTTTCACAGAAGTACTGAGCACATTGACTACTTTTTCCTCCATTCTTGAGAAACTTTACTTAGGAGGATATGTTCCAGATCCCTCCATGTAAACATAAAAGAGATAAAGGCTTCATCTTTTCTTAAGGCTGCATAGTATTCCATGGTATACATATACCACAAATTATTAATCCATTTGTGGGTGGAGGGGAACTTGGGCTTCTTCCCTGACTTGGCTATTACGAACTGAGCTGCGAATAATCTGGTGCAAATATCTTTTTTGCTAAGTGATTCTTGGTCTTTTGGATATACTCCTAGTAGAGAAATTGCAGGAAATGATTCTTTAATATTGTAGTTAAACTTTACACTTACTCTTCTTTCTCATATAGCCCACTGTTCTCCTGTCCTAAGCTGACTTTGGTTTCAAATAAGAATGAAGTATGTGCCTTACAGTCCACTAGGCTCTAAGAACAAATGAATCTGGTCTTTCAGCCAGGGGCTAGTAAGGAATTCCTGCTGCTTGCTGCATAGCAAGGACATCTTTGATTACCTTCCCTTAGTAAGGCCTTAGTAAGGAATTCCTGCTGCTTGCTGCATAGCAAGGACATCTTTGATTACCTTCCCAAAGTCTTAGTAAGGAATTCCTGCTGCTTGCTGCATAGCAAGGACATCTTTGATTACCTTCCCAAAGTCTATTTCCTGTAGGCAACTGGAACGTTCTCACCATTTGAATCAGGAATTTTACTGAATTTTGTAGTTGAAAAGGACTTTAGATTTTATAGACCATTTTGCTCATGTTCTTAAAATATTTTCCTAGCCAAGTTCCTCTAAATCTCTCACACTATGCTATTAGTAGGTACCCCCTTGAAGTAGCAGATTCTACAATAAAAAGTCAACTTACAGGTTTACAGATGCTGTCTTGCATGTGTGCACACGAATATGGGTAGAATATAACTCTGGAACTTCTAACAAAGAAAGTAATGAAGTCAGGATGAAAAGGCCCAATACAACTTTGAGATACTAGATTGCTTTACCAAAAAATCAATTCAACTCCATTATGTTTTTTTTTTTTTTTTTTTTGAGACAGTCTCAAGCTATCACCCTGGGTAGAGTGCTATAGCATCACTGCTCACAGC
The DNA here is from genome assembly GCF_000181295.1 of Otolemur garnettii. Taxonomy (NCBI): domain Eukaryota; kingdom Metazoa; phylum Chordata; class Mammalia; order Primates; family Galagidae; genus Otolemur; species Otolemur garnettii. The sequence continues at coordinate 5,145,357 of NW_003852398.1, read as the reverse complement.
AACCTCAAACTCTTGGGCTTAAGTGATCCTCTTGTCTCCCAAGTGGCTGGGACTAAAGGTGCCTGCCACACATCCGGCTATTTTTGGTTATAGCTGTCATTGTTATTTGGCAGGCCGGGCTGGATTTGAACCCACCAGCTCCAGTGTATGTGGCTGGTACCTTAGCCGCTTGAGCTATAGGCACCAGGCCTCAACTCCATTATTTCAAACTTTATGGGGCAGCACCTGTGGCTCAAAGGAGTGGGGCGCTGGCCCCATATACCAGAGGTGGCGAGTTCAAACCCAGCCCCAGCCAAAAAAAAACTGCAAACTTTATGAATGCCTTGGCTGTAAGCAGTCATCCACAAATCATAAAATATGCATATCACCATAATGAAAATGTTTCATTAACTCTGAAAGAATACAGAATTAAGAGTAAGACCAGAAGACAAATCTTACAGGGACATTTCCAACTGCACTTGAGAGAAAAAACAATCTGTAGTGTGCCCTTCTTTTAACTGATGAGTTCAAAAGTCTATAGAGCAGTGATTTTCCACCAGTATGCACCGAGAGGATCTTAGGCAGGCGTCCTCAAACTGCGGCCCGCCTAGGACATTTATCCAGCCCGACAGGTGTTTTTGCCACCACTGCCTATCCTGCTTAGCAGCTGACTTGTCCTGGGGCCCGCAGTCTGGCCCTCTAATGGTCTGAGGGACAGTGAACTGGCCCCCTGTTTAAAAAGTCTGAGAATCCCTGATCTTAGGTGTGCCACAATTTTTTTTTAAAGATCATCAATTAAATTATTTTCAAAAGAAGTTCGAAGCACAGTATTTTTTTTAACTTTTTTTTT
>NW_003852398.1:5135884-5144466 GCF_000181295.1 Otolemur garnettii | reverse complement strand
TAGAGAAAAAACAGAAATAGCTACCAATTTGGGAGGTGAGGAAGAAAGGTTGACTGGGTGACATTACTCTTACTTTGAAATTGATAAAGTTAGAAAACTAAAAACTGGTCTAAAAACCACAGGAAAATATTTTAATAATTTTTCTAATAAAAATTGTATTTACTTGTCTTAACTGGGTGTTTTATTCCCCAAACAATTTAAAAGAAATAAAGCAATTTACAAGTTACGGTAAGTTATAAATTTACAACAGTATTTTCAGGTCCAAATAGGACCTACACACAGTAAAAGCTCAATAAATACATGAATTATCAAATAACTAACATGTAAAGTCCAGAAAAGTTCACATAAAGCGTAGGAAGTGAAGGGAAGAATATAATGTTAAGGGACTGATAGCAGATACTTCTTTGGCCATATCCACTAATCAGTGATTTGATTCTATGATGGGTTACACACTCTTAAGTTAAATCCCAGAACTTCAATGGGAGTCACAAAAAATGAAATCTTTTCCGCACTAACTTGACAATGAGAAGATGAGCCCCAGAGCTGCTGATGCCATCATGCTATCCCAAGGGAGAGCCTGGACTCCATTTGGGATACCAGAGTCTGAAGAAGCCTAAATCTACATGTACCTCTCGCCTTTCCAAATCATAAATTCTCTATTTTGGCTTAAGTCAAAGTTGGGCTTTCTGCCACTTTCAAATGGAAAATCATAACAAATCTTAAATATTATGTTCAGTACAAACAAAATAGGAGAAACCCAGAGAGGCACTTGATGTGACCAAGATCAATCATAAAGATACAATATTCCACACATGAAACATCCTTAAATTTTGTTATTTACTTCCCACTAAGTCATTTTATTCTCCTGATAAATCAAAATGTTAAATAAATGTTCCAAGGATATCTCATGCATGTTAGAACCATAGATACTACAGAAAGAAAAAAATATTAAGAGGATAAACTAATCAAAACTCTAAGACTGCAGAAAGCACAACAGAAAAATAAGTCCTCATTTTCCAAAGAACTCTAAAACCCAGTACTGAGAAACCTGACTCACATCTTTATAGGTACTCTTTTTGAGTAAGCAGTGAGGGTTAAGAAGTACCAATGCCAAATAAAGAAATAACCTTAAATGGGCAGCGCCTGTGGCTCAGTGAGTAGGGCGCCGGCCTCATATACTGAGGGTGGTTGGTTCAAAGCCGGCCCCAGCCAAACTGCAACAAAAAAATAGCTGGGCATTGTGGCAGGCGCCTGTAGTCCCAGCTACTCGGGAGGCTGAGACAAGAGAATCACCTAAGCCCAGGAGTTGGAGGTTGCTGTGAGCTGTGATGCCATGGCACCCTACCAAGGGCGATAAGGTGAGACTCTGTCTCCAAAAAAAAAAAAGAAAGAAAGAAAGAAAGAACCTTAGAGAAAGGAATATATTTATCATCTAAGATTGTAGAAGTTGTACAAACTACTATAGAAACTATTATAGTACTACTATTACAAACAAAGCCTAATATGCACCCCTCCTCTAACAATTATCCCTTTTTCTATGTATTGTATATAACTTTACCCCTGACTTCATTTTATTGTCCTAATTTATTTTTCCTTTCATCTTAATTTCCCACTTATTCTTAATCTTCCCACATCATGTCACTATAATCACTCAAATCATATTCGGGAGAATAAATCAAGTTTACATGCTAACAGCAGCAAATGTCACTGCATTTCCAAACTGAGAAAAAGAAAAAGAAAAAAAGTTGAAAATAAAAAACTCTAGGACTGGCTTGGTGCCAGTACCACAGTGGTTATGGTGCCAGTCACATACATCAAGGCTGGCGAGTTCGAACCTAACCCAGGTTTTGACTCAGTCTCAAAAATAAATAAATAGGCTTGGCACCTGTGGCTCAAGAGGCTAAGGTGCCAGCCACATACACCTGAGCTGGTGGGTTCGAATCCAGCCCCAGCCACCAAACAACAAGGAAGGCTACAACCAAAAAATAACCAGGTGCTGTGGCAGGCGCCTGTAGTCCCAGTTACTTGGGAGGCAGAAGCAGGAAAATCGCCTGAACCCAGGAGTTGGAGGTTGCTGTGAGCTGTGATGCCCCAGCACTCTACCCAGGACGACAGCTTGAGGCTCTGTTTAAAAAAATAAATAAATAAATAAAAAGTGTAGATTTTAACTAGGAAAAATATATAAGTATAAAAGTCCTGTTTCTTCAAGGACCATTCACTTGAAAAGAATATAGAATATTACCAAAAAAAAGAAAGAAAGAGGCTGTGTTGACCAGTTTGATGGAAGTATTTCAGATTGCATGTGAAAACCCCACACTGTACCCTAGAAGTGCATTAATGTACATAGTTACCATTCAATAAAAAAAAAAAGAAAGAAAGAAAGAAAGAGGCTTGGCACCTGTGGCTCAAGTGGCTAAGGTGCAGCCACATACACCTGAGCTGGCAGGTTCAAATCCAGCCCAGGCCCGCCAACAACAATGATGGCTGCAACCAAAGAAAGGCTGGGCATTGTGGTGGGCACCTTTAATCCCAGCTACTTGGGAGGTGGAGGCAGGAGACTCGCTTGAGCCCAGGAGTTGGAAGCTGCTATGAGCTATGAGCTGTGATGCCCAGGGCAACAGCCTGAGGCTCTGTCTCAAAAAAAAAAAAAAAAGTACCCAGAAAGAAAGAAAGCACAATGACACAGTAGAAAGAGCAAAGCTTTTGTTTTGTTCTGTTTTTTTTGTTTTTTTGGGTTTTTTTGCAGTTTTTTGGCCAGGGCTGGGTTCGAATCTACCACCTCTGACATATGGGGCTGGCGCCCCACTCCTTTGAGCCACAGGCGCCACCCTATTTTGTTCTGTTTTTTAATTGAAGTAGAAAGATCCTGACCCTAGATTCCAAAAGTTTCTCAATCTAGCTACAATTTATAAGAAATAAAAAGTACAGAATATGTAGACCTAATAAGAACATAATCAGCAAAACCCAGAATGCAGGAAGTTATACAGAACAAATAGCCAACTCAGTTTCAATAAATAAATGGCTAGAAGTTGGGAGAAGCAATTTCTATAAATTCAAAGAAATTTAAGAGACCATTAACTATATACTACATACAATGTGTAAACTAAGTCTGGATCTGGAGTTCAAAAAGCAAACTTTAAAAAAACAATTATAAGGAAAACAGCAGGCAAATTCTAATAGCAGGTATCCTTTCAAGATTATAGTAAAGGTTAAAAGGAATAGTGGATATAAATCTGGTAAACAGTAGGCAGTGAACAATCCTAACTCTCTCCCTCCTTACTTTGGCAAGATGATATAAAGAAAGAAACTCTTGAATTAAAAGAGTCGGGATAAACAAAAATCATAAAAGAATAGCATTTCCAAAAGTGTGTCCATATAGATTTTAAACCAAAATATAGGGGAGAGGAGTTCTGGGATAAGAAAGTTTAGGAAATGCTGGGAAACATTATTAAAATGACAGTTATCAAGTGAATTTCCAAGAGGAGGGGATTTATAGACAATATTTAGTAACAACTCACAGCAATAGCGATCCTGTTAACCACTGATACACAAGGAAAGAGGGAAGGGAGGAAGGGAGGGAAACCAGGACAGAGGCAAGAGAAAAGAAAGGAGTGTTGGGCTGACAAGGAGGGACAGCCATGGACAACTCCTTCGAAATGACTGAAGTATCAGTGAGATAAAACTATCAGGACAATTTACAAATCAATGGTAATTTTAAAAATCTGGTCTGAAAGCAGAGCGAAAGGGAATGTTTTTGATCTTCTGAAAGAAATTTCTGATGCAAATTGCTTAATTTTCAGGATCAAGTCAATTAAGATTAAGAGACTGTATTAAAACAAAAAACATCAGCCAGGCGCAGTGGCTCATGCCTGTAATCCCAGCACGTGGGAGGCTGAAACGGGTAGATTGCCTGAGCTCACAGCTTCGAGACTAGCCACAGCAAGAGTGAGACTCCGTCTCAAAATAATTAAATAAATAAATAAAGTAGCTGGGCATTGTGGCAGGCGCCTGTAGTCCCAGCTACTCAAGAGGCTGAGGCAAGAGAATCGCTTGAGCCAAGAGTTTGAGGTTTCTGTGAGCTATGATGCCACAGTACTCCACTGAGGGCAACAAAGTGAGACTCTCTCTCAAAAAAAAACAAAACAAAACATCAAGAGTTGAAAGAGCAAATGTATGTACTTTAAAACAAATAGATATTTGATATAAGATGGTAATTCTCATTTGCCTTCCCAAATTTATTTCCCCATTCAACTGGGCAACTGGCATGCACTGTGATAAATACTGCTGTGATTTGAATATATCCCCCCAAAAGCATGAGTTGGAAACTTAATTCTAAAAGCAATGGTGCTGGGAGGTGTGGCTTAGTGGGAGGTGTTCAGATCAGGATGGCTCCACTCTTATGGATGGTTTAATGCTGATTATAAAAAGATCTGAGGCTGTTGAGTTCAATCTCTTTTTTTTTTTAGACAGAGTCTCACTTTGTCACCCTTGGTAGAGTGCTGGGGCGTCACAGCTCACAGCAACCTCCAACTCCTGGGCTTAGGCGATTCTCTTACTTCAGCCTCCTGAGTAGCTGGGACTATAGGTGCCTGCCACAACGCCCGGCTATTTTTTTGTTGCAGTTTGGCCAGAGCCAGGTTCAAACTCGCCACCCTCGGTATATGGGGCCAGCACCGTACTCACTGAGCCACAGGTGCTGCCTATGACTCCCTTGCTCTGTCACCTGTACATGAGCTTTCTTGCCCTTCTGCCTTTTGACGTGAGATAGAAGCAGCAAGAAGGCCCTCACCAGATGCAGGGCCCTCAACCTTGGAGTTCCTTGCCTGTAGAACTGTAAGAAATAAATCTGTTCTTCATAAATTACCCAGTGTCATATATTCTGTTGTAGCAGCACAAAACGGACTAAGATAGGTGCTGTGAACGAATATGCTACACACTGAACAGACATGATCCTTGTCCCTATGGAGATTACTCTCTAGTAAAAGAGATGATTATCCAGCAGAGGATTATGCCTTGCATTTTTTAACTACAATTATGTTAACAGCTGTGAAAAAACAACTGAGTCAGATCATGACAGAGAAACTTAATTACACAGGAACCTAGGGGACCCAGACATAGTCCCTGAGGAGGTAATGCCTGAGCTCAACTCTAAAGGACAAGCAGGGGCTAAGTGGATAAGGAAGGAGTAAAGGGTGAAGCCTCCCTAACAATGATAACAAATGAGAATGCTTATTAGAACTTTTAAGCAGAACCTGGTAGACAGGAGGAACAAAGAAAATGAAGGAAAAAGAACAGTCACTGTGACCGAAATGTGGAAAGGCAGGGTGAAAAAGTAACAAAAATAGACAAGACTCTGGACGAAAACAGAAGTGACAAAGTTGAGAATGCCAGCTGGGGTGGTGCCTGTGGCTCAAGGAGTAGGGTGCCAGTGGCAGGTTCAAACCTGGCCCCTGCCAAAAAAAAAAGAAAAAAAGAGAAAATGCTAGCTGGTACAAACAAAACCATCAAAGGAATAGCAAAATAAAAGACAATCTACATTAGCACTGGAAACCTGGCTAGGGTGGCCTCCACAAACATAAGTCTTTCCAAGAAATTTCTATAAAATATAACAGAAAAAGTAGACTAGAAATAAGGTTTATTGCATATTAAGAAAGAAAAGCCCACCTGAGAAGTAGAGAGAATTCCCAGCAAAACCTCACCTCCTAGCTCAAAGCAGCAAAGGCTAGTTAGAAATAGGATTGGAAAAGTGTCCTTGAAGCTCTCAGGGGGGTCAATTGAAACTGATCCTAAATTACTTCATAAAGAAAATCCAGAGCCAGGGTCTAGCAGAGACCCAATTTACTCTTGCCAAGGACTGTCCACAGACTAAAGCAGAAACTTCTGCCCCTGCCCCCAAAATGGCCATTTCAATCACAAAAAAACAGCAATGCCAAAGCCAAGATAAACACAGAAGTTCCCCTCACCCTGGTGATTTTCTTCCACCACACTCTTCCCCACTACACCCCCCAGTGAACCTATGTCTAGAATAAAGCACAACTATAACTAATCTAAATATTTCCCTTTCTTCACAAAAATACAAATAGCCACAAACATAAGAAAAATACGTCCAATGTCACTAGTAATTAAAAACAAATTTGTGACTCATTAATCAAATTGAGATTTTTTAAAAAGTTATTTAAAACCCTAAAATGTTATAAACATGTAGAAAACATGTTTCATACAGAGAATACAGTCTGTCATGTTATGTTCACAAAGCATAGTGGGTGCATTCCTGAACTCTCAGTACTTTGGGATGCTGAGGTGGGAGGATTGCTTGAGGCCAGAAGTTTGAGACCACCAGCCTGAACAAGAGCTTAGGCTTGTCTCATCTATACAAAAATTACCCCCAAAATTAGCCCAGGCATGGTGGCACATGCTGTAGTCCCAGCTACTCAGAAAGCTGAGGCAGGATTGCTTGAGACCAGGAATTAGAGGTTGCAATAAGCTATGATGACACCACTGTACCCTGACCAGGGCAACCAAGTGAGACTTGATCTCCAAAAAAAAAACAGACAGACAAAACTAGCCAGGCCTGGTGGTATGCAACTGTAGTCCTAGCTACTCCAACTACAGGACTAGGCACTAGCTACTTAGAAGGCTAAGACAGTTGCATCACTTAAGCCCAGGCATTCAAGGCTGCAGTGAATTATTATTATTCCAGCCAGGGAGAAAGAGACCCCCATCACTAAAAAAATACTGAAGTGAATAATATAAAATAAATTTTAAAATAAATAAATAATAGAAAGTGAGTAAAACCTTTATCTAAAACACCCCTCCTCCTAAAAATGCATATATTCTTTGATCCAACAATTCTACCTCTCAGAACTTATCCCAAAGTAATACTCAGAAAAGATTAAAATATAGGCAGTGTCCATAGCTCAGTGAGTAGGGCACCAGCCACATACATAAAAGGTGGCGGGTTCTAACCTGCAATAAAAAGGATAACTGGGCATAGCTGTAGCAGGCACCTCTAGTCCCAGCTACTTGCGAGGCTGAGGCAAGAGAATGGCTTAAGTCCAAGAGTTTGAGATTGTTGTGAGCTGTGATGCCACAGCACTCTACCATGGACGACAAAGTGAGACTGTCTCACCAAAAAAAAAAAAAAAAAAAAAGATTAAACTACAAGAATAACCCAGCTTTACTTAAATTGTTATAAATTAGGGATAAATGTTTAATAAAGGGGCAGTTTAGTTAGACATTTTTTTTTAGACAGAGCCTCAAACTGTTGCCCTGGATAGAGTGCTGTCGCATCACAGCTCACAGCAACCTCCAACTCCTGGGCTTAAGCAATTCTCTTGCCTCAGCCTCCCAAGTAGCTGCAACTATAGGCACCCACCACAACGCCCAGCTATTTTTTGGTTGTAGTTGTCAATGCTTGGCAGGCCCAGGCCGGATTCAAACCCGCCAGCTCTGGTGTATGTGGCTGACACCTTAGCTGCTTGAGCTACAGGAGCCAAGCCTAGTTATACATTGTTATATTCATACATCTTAGATATCCCTTCAAAATATTAAAAAGAAATAGGTAAAATGCCACAAAGTCTACAAAAAAACTTGATCTGGGTAGTGGTTAAACAGTATACAGTACACACATATAGAACTACATTGATCTACACACTTAAGATTTGTGTTCTTTACTGTAAGTTATACACAGTAAGATATATACATATTTATGTACACACACACACACACACACAAAGCCCTTTTAGCCAATCTTCATTCATCTTTGAAAGTTCATTACACAGTAGCCAGGTATAGCTTCTGTCAATCTGACATGTGGTCCATTCATTTACATGTCCTTCATGTCTATCTCTCTCAGAGTGTCTGGGCTGGGAGTAACCACAATGGGACTAGATAAAATCATACCCCAATCAAGCAGGAAGATTTCCAAAAAAATACTTATTAATAGTGTAAGACGGTCTTAATATGTTACAATTTAAGTATACAGGACAGTTTTTCATTAACTTTTTTTTTTTTTTTTTTTAAAGACAGAGCCTTAAGCTGTCGCCCTTAGTAGAGTGCTGTGGCGTCACACAGCTCACAGCAACCTCCAACTCCTGGGCTCAGTCTCCGAAGCAGCTGGGACTACAGGTGCCCGCCAAAACACCCGGCCATTTTTTTGCTGCAGTTCAGCCAGGGCCGGGTTTGAACCCACCACCCTCAGTACATGGGGCCGGCGCCCTACCCACTGAGCCACAGGTGCCATAGTTCATTAACTTCTTAAGGAGAATGTGGGAAAATTAAATACAAGCAGCAAACTATTTTTGCTTTAAAACTCAGGTCCACAATTATAAGGAAAGTGATAGAAACTGCTGAAGAATCACAATATGAATATTTACTTTACACACAACTGGCAGAAATAAAGGCAGGTTGGAGTTAAGTTTTGGCCAAGCATGTTATTTGTGTATTATAAAACTACATTTTATAGTGACAACAATGCATCAAACTATCTATTTCTACTACTGTCTTCCAAAATTAACCAAATTATAATAAAAACAAATGGTAAAACTTGCCCAAAACTGGTTCAATAAAGCTTTTTTTTTTTT
>NW_003852398.1:5131584-5135789 GCF_000181295.1 Otolemur garnettii | reverse complement strand
TTTTTTTTTTAATAGACATCAGGGTCATGATCCTGCTCAAGCTGGTTTCCTGAGCTCAAGTAATCCATCCCCTCCCCTACACCCAACCCCACATCTACCCACTCTTGGCCTCCCACAGTGCTAGGATTACAGGAATGAGCCACCTCCTGCCAGCCTTAAAAACACAAAGCTTTTTAGAAATGAGACTCCCTGTTGTATGTAATAGAGCATGATTTACATTCTTCTATCTATCTATCTATCCATCCACACTCACATTTATCACTATTATCACCCACTTTACATCTAAAATGTCTCATTTCCTTCTTCATACCATCTGTTACTATCTTGTCAGTTCTTCCCTAGAATATTTCAACAATCTAATAATTACTCTCCCTGTTCCAATTTGTCCTGTTCTAATGTATCCACTAAACTGATGGCCAGAGTGTGGTTTTTGTGAAGCACAGATCTTGCCCAAATCAACTCTTCTCTCTTAAATCTCCTCTAATCTATGCAGGGATCATAAACTCAAAAGTTTACATAACCAATGAGATGAAGCAAAAATGGCCTCATAGGGGCTATGGTGAATGAGGAAGTACAAAGCTCTGACTCAAAAAGAAAGCTACTATTAAGCTCCAATTTTTAAGCAAAATAGGAAAAAAAAATGTTTTCATATAAAACATACCATTTTCTTACTCTATGCAGACCAAATAAAATATGTCTGTGAAATTCTACCTATGCATAAATTAGTAGTCTGTAATTTATGAGCTAAAGGGCAAAGTCCACGATTTAGTTATCATCTACCTTTCCAATTCCTCTACCTCAGTCCCTTCCACACAATCTTAATTGTAACAATCCATGGATCTACTTACTTGTCTCCCCTGACTGCCAGCCATTGTTCACTTGTTTACCTCTTCCATGAAAGTACCTCTCTTCCCCCAATACATCCATCTCCATGTCTAACTTCTGCTCAGGACTCAAAGGATGACTCTGAAAAACATCCTTTATGCAATTCCCTTCCTTTTCTAACTCCCACAACACCGTCTACCTCACTTAAGTCTTATCAGTTTTTACATTATGCTATATACTTTCTTATGTAAAAGACTGCAAGATTCTCAAAGTAACATATGCACCTGATTCTGTTCTACAATTCCCAAATTACCAAACAGTATCTGGAAAAGAGTACATGCTCAGTAATGAATTATGAAAACTATTTGTCTGCCTATTAATGTAATAATATGTGCCTCAATTTGATGGCCACTTACTAAAAGGTCCCTCAGATTCAAAAGGCTAATGGGTTAAGAAAAAAAAAAGACCTCTATAATATTACATTTGAATGAGAAATAACGCAATCTCGTGAGGCTTTTTAAACTTATTTCTTAGCTCTTGTCACTGAAAGGGTCTAGACACAATGACAACCCACAGCAATGATTTTGGTTTCTAAATATCATTCCCCACTAAAAAGAACTAGAGTTTGTTGGAGAAATGGCTGATTCCTGATCTACAAGAAAAGTACAATGTCACCCTGAGACATCTTGTGCCAAAAAAGCCAAGAAACACACAAAGAAGATGGGGTTGTATCAAAAGCAAGAGCTACCTAGAAGGAGTTTTCAGCAACCAAATCTAGGACAATATGAGCATTGGTAAAGACAGTAAATTGAAGGCCAGCTCAGTGGCTCATGCCTGTAATCCTAGCACTATGGGAGGTCGAAGCAGGTAAATAGCTTGAGCTTACAGAGTTCAAGCCCAGCCTGAGCAAAAGTGAGACCCCATCTCTACTAAAAATAGAAGAACTGAGGCAAGAGGATCATTTGAGCCTGAGCTGCAGGTTGCTATGAGCTATGGCAGTACTCTATCCAGGGTGACAGCGTGAGACTCTGACTTAAAAAAAAAAAAAAAGACAGTAATTGATTAACATACTGAAACAATTAAAGCCCAGGAGAGTATGGTGCTAAAAGGAAGGAGAAACCAGAGTAGCCTCAGTGAATACTAGCTAATAAATGTTGAAGGAATGATAGAATTAGAAAATGATAATTTTGCAACCCCTATAGTATTAGCTGATTTCAGAATCTGGATGCTGAAACCACTCAGTAAAGGTTGTAAAGGTACAGGATATTTACAAGCTGCCAAAAAATAATGTTCCATAGATTCCTCTCTAATAGAAGAGGAGAAAATTTTACCTTCATCATGAAGAGATTTGGCTGCTGCTACCTTAGCCAAGGGATCAAACTTAGTGTAGTTCATAATGGGATAACCTGTCATTAAGTGCCTCCTAGTAAGACTCCATGTGAAGTACACTACACATATGATGAAGCAAGCATTCTTGTCAAAATATTTAACCTGGATGCATCTCAATTAACTTCCAGTTTACAGGAAGTATAGGAGCTACAGAAACAAATCAAATCACACCATAAGGAAATACTGAAACAAATGCAACATGCCACACACATCCTGTTAGACAACTGAGCTAGACTCTTCAAAAAAGTTAATGACAGGAAAGGAGAAAAAAAGGATAGAATGTTCTAAATTAACAGAGTAGGCTTGGCGCCTGTGACTCAAGTGGCTAAGGCGCCAGCCACATACACCTAAGGTGGTGGGTTTGAAGCCAGCCCGGGCCTGCCAAACAACAATGATGGCTGCAACCAAAAAATAGCCAGGGCCTGCCAAACAACAATGATGGCTGCAACCAAAAAATAGCCAGGCGTTAATGGCAGGCGCCTGTGGTCCCAGCTACTTGGGAGGCGGAGTCAGGAGACTAGCTTGAGCCCAGGATTTGGAGGTTGCTGTGAGCTGTGATGCCACAGCACTGTAGCCAGGGGGACAGCTTGTGAGGTTCTGTCTCAAAAAATAAAATTAATTAATTAACAGAGTAAAGAGACATAACCAAATGCAAACAGTGTACTTTATTTGGATCCTGGTGAGTTGGTTTATTTGTTTTAAAGGAGGGAGAATACTATAAAAAACATCCTTGGAATAGTAAGGAAAATTTTAATTAACTGAATATTAAGATTATATGTATTATGGAATTACTTTAGTTTCTTAAATGTGAAAATAGTATTATATATACTAAATAGGTTATATATACAAAATATATGTAGCGATGTCTGTGAGTGTGCATATGTGGGGGAGAGAGAAGGGAGGAGGAAAAATAATAGAGGGGGAGAAAGGGGGAGGAGCAGAAAGGGGAAAAGAAATTAGGGAGAAGCCAGAAGGAGGGAGAGAGAAGAGAAGCAGATAAAGGGAAAGGTGGGAGGTGGGAGAGAAAAGAGAAACTGACTATCCTTATTCTTGGGCCATACAGAGCTGAAAAATTCAGGGGTTAAGCATCTTGATGTTTACAAATTACTTTCAATATTTAACAACATAAAAGGGTACATATTGGGGGAAAAGAAAGGGGAGAGAGAGAAAGGAAGGAAAGGGGAGTCTGAGAAATGACCCAAACATAGCAAAATGTAGGCCAGGTCTGAGAGTCAGGGTGGCTCACGCCTATAATCCCACCACTGAGAGACTGAAGCAGGAGAATGGGTGGGGTCAGAAGTTTCAGAAAATGGTAAAATGGGCTTTGTGCCTATAGCACAGTGGTTACGGCACCAGCCCCATATACCCAGGGTAGCAGGTTCAAACCCAGCCCGGGCCAGCTAAACAATGACAATTGCAACAAAAAAATAGCCGGATGTTGTGGAGGGCACCTGTAGTCCCACCTCAGTCACCCTGGGAGGCTGAGGCAAGAGAATCACTTAAGCCCAAGAGTTTGAGGTTGCTGTGAACTGTGACGCTACGGCACTCTACCAACAACATTGTCTCAAAAAAAGAAAGAAAGAAAAAAGAAAATGGTAAAATGTTAACAGTTGTTGAACCTAGGCAGAGAAAGTATACAGATGTCTGCTATACTGCTTTTTCCCAACTCTTTTGTATATATATTTTTCTTAATAAGAAGTTAAGGAAGGGCCTAGGTGCAGTGACTCACATCTGTAATCCTAGCACTTTGAGAGGCAGAGACGATTCCTAGAGGTCAAGAGTTAGAAACCTGCCTGACCCTCTCTACAAGTTAAAAATTAGCTGGTTGTTGTTAAAAGAAGACAATTAAACCTCAAAAGTTCAAGACTGCAGTGAGAGCTAGGCGCCTGTGGCTCAAGTGGCTAAGGCGCCAGCCACATACACCTAAGGTGGTGGGTTCAAATCCAGCCCGGGCCCACCAAACAACAATGATGGCTGCAACCAAAAAATAG
>NW_003852398.1:5128788-5131393 GCF_000181295.1 Otolemur garnettii | reverse complement strand
AGTGAGCTATGATGACACCTATGTATAATTTAGGCAAGACACTCTCTCAAAAAAAAAAATTACAGAGGAGAGAAAAAAAGATAAGAACAATATTTTTGAGACAGACTCTCACTCTTTTGGCCCTGGGTAGAGTGCCCTCTCTACCCAGGGTGAAGTATGTGTCACATAGCTCACAGCAACCCAGACCCCTGGGTTCTAGCAACCTCTTACCTTAGCCTCCCAAGTAACTGGGACTACCAGCCACAATACGCAGCTGGTTTATTCTCTGTTTTAGAAGAGATGGGTCTCAGTCTTGTTCAGGCTGGTCTCCATCTCCTGAGCTCAGGTGATCTACCCACCTTAGCTTTCCAGAGTGCTAGGATTACAGGCATTAGCCACGGTGCACCTGGCCCAGAAGAATAATTTAAATACAGTAGAAACTCCATAGTTGGCCACCTCCTTAAATTGATCTAATTTTCTTTTTTTTTGAGACAGTGCCTCAAGCTATTACCCTGGGTAGAGTGCTATGGCATCATAGCTCATAGCAACCTCCAACTCCTGGGCTCAAGCAAGTCTCCTGCCTCCGCCTCCCAAGTAGCTGGGACCACAGGCGCCCGCCACAAGGCCTGGCGGCTGTTTTTTTTTGGTTGCAGCCATCATTGTTGTTTGGCAGGCCCGGGCTGAATTCGAACCCGCCACCTTAGGTATATGTGGCTGGTGCCTTAGCCACTTGAGCCAGAGGTGTTCAGCCAGTTGACCTAATTTTCATAGACTGTGCATGTATCACATGTACCTATATATACCATTACCTACAAGTACTGTAGGCCTAGTACCTCATGTTGACCACTTCCATAGACCATCTTGTTACAGCCATTTGGGTGGTCAACTTACAGAGGTTCTAGTGCATAATACCAGGAAAGCATCAGGAAAAAAGAGTACTCTTACCCAAGAAAGACTATAAATTGTTGTAATGTGACTAGAGGGCAACAGGGCAATGTGGCAATGTTTATCAGGCTTTTAAGAGCAACTATCCAGCATGCCTGCTCCTAAGAACGAAAGATACACTCCTTCATGTGTGAAAAGACATATACACAAAATTACTCTTTACAAAGTTATCCTTTTAAAAAAAGTTATTCTTGGTTCCATGCTCAGTCGTTACAGTGCCAGCCACATACAGGAGGGCTGGTTTGAACCTGGCTCGGGCCTGCTAAACAGCAATGACAACTACAACAAAAAAGTAGCTGGGTATTGTGGCAGGCACCTATAGTCCCAGCTACTTGGGAAGCTGAGGCAAGAGAACTGCTTAAGCCCAAGAGTTTGAGGTTGCTGTGAGCTGCGATACCATAGCACTCTACCAAGGGTGACACAGTGAGACTCTGTCTCAAAAAAAAAAAAAAAATTCCCTTTAGGGATATACCACACTGGAAACCAACACAGCTCGTTTTCATGCCAGCACTCAAATACTTTACTGTTTTTTAACTAACTAGGGGATAAAATAGCTGGCTTGTATTTAGGTTTCATGTTGTAATGTTAAAAATGTGTGTCTTTAAAATACCATAATCACACTCATCATAGCTAGATAAGAGGCATTCAGGAACTAAGACAGGCTGAGAGAAGAGCAGATTTCCACTTCCCATCTCACACTTGTTCTAGAACCTCCACTGTTTAGGTTTTTTAGTTCTTTCTTCTGTCATCAGAGGCATAAAATTGAATTTGTATAAATGTACATAAGATGTGCAATGACAACACTGAGTTTTTAAAAACACACTTCAAGGCTTCACACCCATAGCACAGTGGTTAAGGCACTGGCCACATACACTGAGGTGGGCAGGTTCAAACCCAGCCTGGGCCAGCTAAACAACGACAATTGCAACAAAAAATAGCCGGGCATTGTGGTAGGTGCCTGTAGTCCCAGCTACTCAGGAGGCTGAGGCAAGAGAATTCATTTAAGCCCAAGAGTTGGAGATGGCTGTGATGTCACAGCACTCTACCAAAGGTGACAAAGTGAAACTCTGTCTCAAAAAAACAAAACCAAAAAAAGACACACACACTTCAAATAAACTGTCCCTCTATTAATTAAACAAAATATTACAGTGAAAGAAAAAATTCACAACCCAAACGTGTGAGCTATTTTGCCAACTGAGTATAAAAGTACTAGCTTGCTACAACAAAATTCCCAGGTCAGGAGAGAGTAGTAACAACACTTCTTGGTAAATAACACATACGATCTAAAATTAGCCGTAGCACATCCCTTTATGTTGGTATTCCCATATATCAATATATAGATTCTTCAATCTATTCTCAAGTAATCATATAACTACACTCAGAAAAGTCAGCTACCACAACTACAAACTCCCAAATATTTTCTCTAACCCTGCCCTGCCATCTCTGATGAGGGCCAGTATTTCTACTAGATACTTCTCTAAGATGATTCACCCACTGCCAACTCAATTCTCTATACCCCAAACTGAATTCATTCTTTCTCTTCCCTCAATGTGCTTTACCTCTAGTATTCCCTGTCTTTTTCTTTTTTTAGGCAGAGTCTCAAGCTGTCACCCTGGGTAGAGTACTATGGTGTCATAGCTCACAGCAACCTCCAACTCTTTTTTTTACTTTTTTTTTTTTT
>NW_003852398.1:5125240-5128467 GCF_000181295.1 Otolemur garnettii | reverse complement strand
CCGCTTGAGCCACAGGCACCGAGCCGTGAACCTCCAACTCTTGGGCTCAAGCCATCTCTTGCCTCAGTTTTTCTATTTTTAGTCGAGGCGGGGTCTCGCTTTTGCTCAGGCTGGTCATGAACTTGTGAGCTCAAGCTATCCACCTGCCTCAGCCTCCCATAGTGCTAGGATTGCAGGCATGAGCCACCACTCTCGGCCATTATTCCCTATCTTGAAGAAAACAAACATCCATCTAAGTGCTAGAAGCAAAAAACCTACAATTCATACCATATTCTTTCTCTCTCCTACTACTATAAGCAACCCCTAAGTTGTAGAAACCCTGTGTCATCTACATTTCTCCCAAATCCACTCCACCTCCATCATCCCCACTATCAATGCTCTTTCATTGCTCACTTAGACTAAAAGGCCCTCCTTGCCTTCTATCTTTTGATTCCACCTTGCACACACCTGCCAAAATTAACTTCCTAAAATACAAATTTGGCCATGTTACTCCTTTTACTTCAAAAACAGGAGGAGAACAAGTCCCAAAGTTATGATACAAGCTAAAAACAAAATCCAATTAATAACATGATGTGATACAAAGAGAATGTACTGTTAGGTATATTCTTATGAATATGTCCCTATTCTATAACATACTATACTATACTACAACAACTATATATGACCAAGTTAAATAAACTAACATATGTTTTAGTAGAAAGAGGCCACAGGGAAGCAAGAAAAATTCAACTATCTTCCTAAAAGTCCAAAATGGGTCACAGCAGTGATAAAGGAAACTTAAGGAAAACAGAGTCTCCTGGACCTTTAAGTTAAAGTGTGTTCAAGTTAACTATCTATAAAGGAATTCCTGAGGCGGCGCCTGTGGCTTAGTGAGTAGGGCACCAGCCCCATATACTGAGGATGGCAGGTTTGAACCAGGCCCCAGCCAAACTGCAACAAAAAAATAGCCAGGGGTTGTGGCGGGCCCCTGTAGTCCCAGCTTCTCGGGAGGCTGAGGCAAGAGAATAGCCTAAGCCCAGGAGTTGGAGGTTGCTATGAGCTGTGATGCCACCAGTACTCTACCAAAGGACACATAGTAAAACCTTGTCTCTAAAAAAATAAATAAATAAAGGAATTCCTTAATGAAAAAAGGATCTGGAAGCAAAAGCAAGCAGAGAAGATGAAGGAAAAGCTTTTGTTATAGAAAAAAAATCATTAGTCCTTAAAGTAAGCTGACTGAGGCTATTTCAGTCCCAGTTCAACAGATATCTCACTTCCTTGGTTGAGTCTATGATATGGCCTGGTGGGTAAAGTCTACCTACAAGGAAACAATATTCCAGTAATTTGGCTTGAGTCTTAAGGATCTGCTGACTATTGTTTCTTCATTGGAAAAAAATTAACTAACATATTAATTAGGACCTAGTAAGTAAACCTATCAGAAAAGAATATATTAATCATACCAAATGCACATAGCATTGTAAATTAATTAAATTAGAATTCCAGTTTTAGTATCAGTCTTGCACAGCTGCTTAATGTTAGTCCAACTCTAGGATAAGTAAATTTTAGGTATGCTGATCCAATCAGATTTCTGAGGGAGCTAAACCAAGCACCAGACCAGGATGATGTTAAATTCTAAAATTGCACATGTAGCTATTTAGATGTAAATTTACTTAAAATTAAGATTAAAAATTCAGTTACTTAGTACAGGGCCACAATCAAAATAGCCACATGTGAACAGTGACTACCGTATTGAATAGTGCATCAATTGAACATTTCAATCACTGCAAAACATTCTATTAGACAGTATTATTCTGAAAGATAACCTCAAAATAACCAGTACAAGTTATCTGAGGAAACAGCCTGAGCTATATTTTTTTCTCAGGAGGTAAGAAATAGATATTCAGGCCAGCACAGTGGCTGGCACCTGTAATCCTAGCACCTTGGGAGGCCAAGACAGGAGGATCAATTGAAGCCAGTTGTTTTAGACCAGCCTATAATCCTAGCACCTTGGGAGGCCAAGACAGGAGAATCACTTGAAGCCAGCTGTTTTAGACCAGCCTAGGCAACATGGTGAGATTCCATGTCTACCCTCCAAAAAGAAAGAAAAGCCAGGCATGATGGCTCACATCTATCATCTCAGCTTCTCAAGAGGATAACGAAGGCAGGAGGATCACTTGAGCCCAAGAATTTGAGGTTGCAATGAGCTATAATTACACCACTGTACTCCAGCCTGGATGACGGAAAGAGATCCTATTTCTAAAGAAAGAAAAAAAAAAGCAAGAAAAGAAGGGAGGGAAGGAAGAAGGGAAGATAGATATTCAACAGTTGTTTTTCTTTTTGCAATGATTTCTTGAAATCAAAATATACAGATTAAGCCTTCAGGATTTCTGCCCCTCTATTATTGGATGATACTCTAAACTAGAGGTAGGTTAGTACAGCAGAGGTTAGAAGCACATTCTGTCAGAAACAGTGGCTCACACCTGTTATGTGGGAGCTGAGGCAGGAGGACTCAGGAGTTCAGAACCTTCCTAAGCAAGAGAGATGCCCATCTCCACAAAAAATTAAAAAAATTAGTCAAGCATTGTGGCTGATGCCTATAGTCCCAGCTACTTGGGAGGCTGGGGCAGGAGGATTACTTAAGTCCAGGAATTGGAGGTGCCACACTGCACTCTACCCAGGGTGACAGAGTGAGACTGTGTCTCAAAAAAAACAAGTACCACATCCTTTCAAACTAGACTCCCTAGGTTCATATCTCATCTTTGTCTCTTACAAGATGTGTGGCCCTGAGCATGTTTTTAACTACTCTATCCCTCAATTTCCCCACCAATGAAGTAGACATAACAGTACCCACCTTATCTAGTTTACTACAGATGGAGCACTCCTAATCCAAAAATCTTAAATCCAAAATGCTCCAAAATCTGAAACTTTCTGAGTGCTGACATGATGCTCAAAGGAAATGTTCATTGGAGGATTTTAGACTTTAGATTTTCAGATTAGGTACAGGGCAAATACTCCAAAATTTAAAAAAAAATTGGAAATTCAAAACATTCTGGTTCTAAGCATTTTGGATAAGCAATACTCAATCTGTATAAAGATAAAATGAGTTTATACATATAAAATATCTAGACTCGGCTCGGCACCTATAGCTCAACCGGCTAAGGCGCCAGCCACGTACACCTAAGGTGGCGGGTTCAAATCCCCAGCCCGGACCACCAAAAGGAGCATATGAAACATAAACAAATTTCATG
>NW_003852398.1:5119451-5124487 GCF_000181295.1 Otolemur garnettii | reverse complement strand
AAAAAAAAAAAAACTACACGTCAAAAGAAGTACTGAGCTATTCAAATAACCAATAAATACTAAAGGGGAACTGAGAAGACATGTTTGTGTTCACTAGACCAAATGATACTTCCCTGTCAAACACGTTTGACATTTAAATGCACTGCCTCCCTAAATTATGTTTAAGTTCACCTGATAAACTGCTGACCTTCTGATTTTTTAGTAAGCAAGCAGAGCACCACATTAAATTATTAAAATACATGCCAAACAACAATCCAGCATATATTCTTCAAGTGTAAACCCACTGTAGAAAATCAAACTTTGCTCTCAAAGACAGGCAATTTCAAATTCCAGAAGTTGAAGTATAAACTTAAGCAAATATAGTAAAATGGAAAGAGTCAGAGTTTGGGGGACATACAGCCCCAAACTTAAAACCTTGGCTCTGCATTTTACTAGCTGTATAATCCTGAGCAACGTGCAGTGAAAGCTTATGAGCTCCATTTCAACAGCTGTAAAATGCAGGTGAAATCTTGTGCCAATTAAGAAATACACATAAAGTGCATACAAAGGTGCCTGGCACTAGCAGATACTCTCAATAAACAGCTGCCACACAAAAAACTACCAAAGGGGACTAGGAACACTATTTGGGTGATGGGAACACCTTTAGCAGGGACTCAAGCGTTACAAAAGTGATCTATGTTACATAAGACATTTGTGGCCCTTTAATATTTTGAAATTAAAAAACAAAACAAACAAAACCAGTTGCTACAGTCAGTAAACCTTCCTAAGAAGACCCTCCTATAGTTCTAAGAATAAAAGACTACCACTTTACATGGCAACTACAAAATGTATTTTGACCAGGTATTTATTAACTATAAATCATGTGAGATAGTGCCTCAAAATATTTGTTTTCCATATTTTATGAACTATTCCTCAAACATTTCCCTGTTTACTATATTCCCTATGACTAAAAACTGTTTGGAACTATAATAAAAATAACTGCCCTTACTACACTGAAACAAAGTTTTTACAGCATTTCAGCCACATGTACCTCTACTGAACCACACTCAAACCTTACACCAGCACAAATATCTAATATTTCTTCCTTATCCTATGAACGGACAAAAGAAATAAAAGGATTTTTTTTAACTTCTATCAACAAATTGACTTCCACAAAACAAAACAATACAGGGTAATTCGCTTACCTGGAAAATATTTTGTACTTCAGATCCACCAATCCAGAATGAATGGGGTATTCCCTTTCAGACTAGTCTGAGAAAAGACAGCAGTCAAGCATCTTCCAAGATTCTTTCCGTTTACTGTATCCAGCTTTCTTCAACAAAATCCCAAACATGCACTTCGGTAACTGTTGAAAGACAGAAAGCAATCCATACACCCACCATGGCACCAGTGGCAAAGGACAGCCACCAGGAAATGGAAGGAAGGGTCAATGGAATGGTGGATCTGAGGCACAGAAAAAAAGTGACAACCCCTCAGTCAGCTGTTTGGCAGAAAAGGTCTGTGGCAGTATTCCTCACCTCTGTGCCAAAAAAAGGATAGAAAATTCTACATGGCAAATATGGTAGTAATGAAAACATCCCTAATATTAATATTTACCTCATGAAAAACATCATGTAATTTCCAAATAAGAGCAGCTAAAAATTCACCCTATCATCCACATAAGTTATCCCCGACCATTTAGCTACAATGAACTTCCTTATCTATTTTCTAAGACTGCTCCTCCAGCATTACAAAAATAGTTTGGCAGCTAAAAATAATGATATGGGAGGTCTCAAATATCTCCCAATAAAGATCTTTTTTAAAGCACCTAACAAAGAAATCTTTTGGTTTGCTACGTAAGACATCATGTCTACACATTACTCAACTCCTCAACTGCAATGTAGGACATTTTAAAACACAAAATTTAAGAGTGAACTTTTGATTCAATACAGGCCAATCCCCCACAATGGCCCATCGTCAGGTAAACTGGAAACAATAAACACTAAACACTAGTAACAATTCACTGGCTGATACCTTTAAATAAAAGCCCAGTGCATATTATATCAACATTCTTTTTTACTACACCAAACTAGACTGTGTTCCAAACTAAAAGGGAGAAAAAGGCATTTAACAGGATGACTTAGATAAAAACTTTAAAAAACTATGAACTTACTTGCGTATTAATTTGCTACATTTCCTCAATTGCCACACTACTGCCGAAATACTTCTACAGTAATTAACAATAATACCTACCTTCACAGAAGGACTACTAATAGGTCAGACCCTTTGCATTAATTACCCACATTTAATTCTCAAAAAAGATGCCCAGAAAGAAGTACCTTGCCCAAAGTCAACATCTACTTATATGGTAGAGACCACATCCTTTATTCATAGAGTACTACTGCTACCTCCTAAGACCAAGAGTAAGAAAGGCCATGACTTCTGGGACAAGAGAAGAAACCAAGCTTTACTCACACGAATCTTAATTAATTTCTGAGCGGAGAACTACAAAAATACAGAAGAGTAAACATTTTGGTCCAGCTGAACCAGTTGGGCCATCCTGAAAAAGCTAACTCACTCCCTAGATCTAGCCACTCAGAAAAGCATTTCATTAACAAAGTGCCAAGTAATTCTAAGGCCCACAATATTAATGTTGAAACAAAATACATTATAATGGTGCTCAAGTAGTCTTTGTTCGTGGTTGCAAAGATTGTATCTATAACAAAGAATCTCAAATCCCACTGAACCCAAATAACTTTTAAATTCCAGTATTTATTAACAGTCCACAGGCAAAGACTAAAGATGTTCTGATTTTTCACACTGAAGGCAAAGCAGTAAGTAACTGAAATACCAGTCTATGATTAACTTCAGTTAACTTCATTAACTAGTTATGATTAACCATAACAATTAGATGAAAATATCTTAATACCTAAAACTTAAAAGAAGTCATATAAGTGAAATCCCATGCAAATGAGTGGTCAAGTTTTTCCCCTTAAGTAATGTTACTTTTGAGTCTAAGAATAAACTGGAAACCCAATTTTGATGAAAGTAACTAGTGAGCTACAGCTAGTAGCTAACTGCTCAATCAGTATATTATGCTTTTCAAAGTATAACTTACTGTTATATCCAAAGTGCAGAACAAGTTATACCAAAACAAAACCACAACAATTTGACCAAGACTCATTTCTGGATGTCTTGATCCTCACACCTTTTCCTTGTACTAGTGAGTTAATTTTTCCCCCTACCCTACAAAAAAAATTTCTTGAATGCCTAATCTGTAACAGGCCTTATGCTAGACCAAAGATTAGCAGATGCCAGAATGGGAATGTCAGGACTAAGTTCTTCCTGTCCTCTGTCCCCTTTCTCTTTTGAGTCTTTCAAGTTGTCATTTCAAAGAACCAAAATATATTTTATTATTAGTTCTCAAAACTAGTCAAAAGTTCTCAATTTCATGCTTAAAAAATAAAAGTTAAAAATTACTCAAGTTTCTTTTTCTTAATAGTAGAGCCCTCACTTAATCTTCCTTTTCCTTCTGTGGATCAGAGGTTCTAGAACGATTATACTTGCATTCTTACATTAATTATACTTGTATTTGCACAGCTCCCTACTCATAAGCAGAAACTTTTTTTTCATTTTTCGTTTTAATGAGCCAGTATTTCTACCTTACAGATTTCCATCCTGTGAAGGTCTTCTTGTTGACTAATCCTGAGAGGGAATTTCCTAAAAAATACTTCCTGCTGACATCACAGATCTCAGCAATCTGTGAGTTTTGTTAAAAGAGTTAGATCCAGGTTAGAGATACCCTACCGGATTATCAAGTCTTCCTGGTCCTCTCATTTGCCTACAAAGACAAACTTCCTGTTAAGCAATTGTGATCAGCAGAAACTTAACAGAAGGCAACAAGTACATTCTTGACCAACAGGTTTTTTCCCCCCACCATCAACTAATTCAATGAACACAATACAACTCAGAAGGAAATCTTGTATGTATACTTACTGCTTATTCTGTTAAGGTCAAAATCATCAGCTTTCCTGATGATAAAGATAAGAATTCAAGAATCTGGCCGCCCCTGTGGCTCAAAGGTGGCAGGTTCAAACCCAGCCCCGGCCAAAAAAAAAAAAAAAAGAATTCAAAAATCACAATTTGCCAGTCTAAACTAAACTGATCAAACAAACATAAATCAATCTTTAATGTTAATATAAACTAATCACTGTCTCTTTCTACCAGGTTATCTAAAACAGGGTTGGGTGGGTTTTCTCTATAGAACATAGATCTAAGTATACCAAATTGGTAGTTTTTAGTAATTGTAATAGTGCCTCCCAGATTCTCTAAGACAGTACTGATTATGTATTATTTCATAGTTTCCCCCAAAGATGATAGCTCATTAAATGTAGGCCAAAAACAACTGCATGTTAGGCTTCTGTAAAGCTTCACAAATAAACACATCCACAACTCTGGGGAAAAAATTAAAACCTCTTCCATACCATCTATCTTGATTTTGCTTTATAAAAGATGGTCCCTGTAGTTGTGAGGAAAGTTAGTGAGGCCAGCACTCGCAGAATAGCAAGCCTCCCCAAAGTCCTTCCACATACACTACTCATATTATTCTCCTCAAAACTCCAAGCCATATCTAAATTTCCTTATTTTTACCGATAATAAAATCATATCACAGAAAGGTTATCCTTGCTAAGTTCACACAGCCAGCAAGTGACAGGGCTGGAATATCAACTCAGGTGTTTTACTCTAAAGTCATACCCTTTCTGTTAAATTATGCTTTTCTAAGATCATAGAACCCTTAGAGCTTATCAACTGTTTGGGAAATTCACACCAACAGATATAAAAGGAATTTGGTTTCCTCAATTTTTTGCTAACAACCACTCTCTGGGATATATAAAAATCAATCCATGAGGAAAATTCTGTAAATAATAATTAAAACAGTCATCTACAGATTGGAACTATATCCCACCCACCACCCAGTCTCACCCTCACCAGTCTTTCTACCCTATTCATTTCTACCTTTGTCTAAAGCTTATGTTAATTTTCTTTTTTTTTTTTTT
>NW_003852398.1:5098812-5119364 GCF_000181295.1 Otolemur garnettii | reverse complement strand
CTCAGCCTCCCAAGTAGCTGGGAGCACAGGCGCCCATCACAACGCCTGGCTATTTTTCGGTTGCAGCTGTCATTGTTGTTTGGCGGGCCGGGGCTGAATTCGAACCTACCACCTTAGGTGTATGTGGCTGGCACCTTAGCCATTTGAGCCACAGGCGCCAAGCCTGTTTCTTAATTTTTTTTTTTTTTGAGTCTAAAGCTTATCAAAGGCAATCTTTTAAACTAATCAAAAGGAAATCTTAAAAGGTTTCACAGGATGAAAAAATAAAATTTAACATTAATTTAAATCAACAAATAACTATGGAGTACCACCTGCTAAGCACTGTGAAGGAGTAAAAGGGCAATCAAACGAAGCCTCTGAAGAGTTTAGATACAACCTTAAGTTTTTATAATATACAAGAAAATATGATAAGTCCAAAAAAAGTTCAGTACTGGTTACTGTGATAATCATCAATGTAGGTGAAATTTTCCAGAAAAGAGGATGGTTAAGATATAGGCAGAAAGTCTTAAAAAGATCACCAGGAAAATTCAACTCAGCATTTACTGAACACCTACTACCATTCACAATGTGGGCATGAAGGAACTGTGTGTCATTATGAAGATAAATAAGGCCCCACCTCTTCCCATGAGGAGTTTAATCATTTAATAGGGGACACAAACAGGTAACTACATACAAGCTCAAAATATGTTAAATACTACAAGATAAAGACAAAGACTTATTTCATTTAACAATGATTATCCTGGAGGCAGGCAGTGCTACAGACACAAAAACAAGATGGTATCTGCCACCATAATATAAACTGACACCAAGAGAGGTGGCATTTAGTATGTTTTGAGGGTGGATAGACTTCATCATCCTATGCAAAAGAGAAGATTGCTGAGATATGACCTAAGCCAATCTGGCCAGAGAACCAACTATCAGCTCCTATCAGTGCTGACAAAGCAAACTATGAGCAGAGCTTGAAGGACCATGGTCTTCCATACTTTGGCTAGAATACAGAATAAGTGAGGGAAATGGGAGGACAAGCCAGAAGACAGAACTCTTCTGGAATTCAAAGGGAGACTGGAATTGGAATCACCAGGACTTGGAATGCTTTCTTTTCTGTGAAAGTGCAAATAATCACAAGGTGGAACCCAGGATCCCAGAAATCTCACAGAGCAGAAAACTTCGTTTCTAGAATTCATAGGCTCAAGCAACACTAATCAGAGGGATATATACTGTTTTCTGTGTGTAATACAGCACGTTGGAACCAAGAGTACAAAAACCTGTGTGCAGAAATACGTTTATCCTTGTCATATCTGAAAAGAAATCTAATCTACTGAAAATCCGGGGTAAAAATTGATATATTTGAGTCACAGCCTCTTTAGGCAGGACCCTGCTGAAGCATGCACCTATTTTATCTGTATTTAGTAAGTTAGCTCTTCACTAGAAGTACATGAGAATAAGTGATGGTGACAAAGATCCAATTTCTTGATCGAGTCTCTAAACAATCCCACTTACCCCACTTACAAAGTCAGTGACAAGAAGGGAAAAAAATAAGATCCAAAAGGCAAAAAGAAAAATTTCCGATTTCTTTCAATTCCTTGTGGCCTGCCAATAGTTCAACAGCTCTACAAACTGCATTTGTATCATACCTTCTTAATAAGGATCAACATATTTTATCCTGTATTACTTCATCCAATAATATAGCCACTTAAAAAATAAGACAGAAAGGAAATGAATCACTTAAAGTCCCTTAGCAAAGAGGGGAATTATTAGACAACTAACAATAAACTGCCCATTAATTGTGTAAAGAGAGGAAAGGGGGCAGGGATATCTTTCTTAAACTTATAACATCTATAACAATAGTGTATAAACTGCCCATTAATTGTGTGAAGAAGGGAAAAGGGGCAGGAATATCTTTCCTAAACTCATAGCATCTTCTACTTTTTTTAAATTTTTTTTGAGATAGTCTCACTCTGTAGCCCTGGGTAGAGTGCCATGGCGTCATCATAGCTCATAGTAACCTCAGTCTGTTGGGTTCAAGCAATCTTCTTGCCTCAGCTTCCCAAGTAGCTGGGACTATAGATACCCACCAGGAAGCCTGGCTAATTTTTCTATTTTCAGTAGAGAATGGGGTCTCGCACTGGCTCAGACTGGTCTTAAGCAATTCACCAGCTTTGGCCTCCCAAAGTGCTAGGATTACAGGTATGAGCCACTCTGTCCCTCCAATTTCTGCTATCTTTTAATGGAGAGATCAACCATCTTTCTCTTCCAGTCAGCAGCTCTTGTGAGTGCTTTCTAGTGATCAGTGCCTGAATATCAACTCACATGCCTAATTCAAATGTGAATAAATATCATGTGATATATAGTCTACAGTTTCTTTCTAGTGAAGTCCACCGAACTAAATGTAGCCTGATAAACTTTGTGTATTTCCGAAATAGATTACTACTTTTCTGCCTCATTCATAATAAGGTTGATTTTACCAAAGTCAGAAGTTTGAAAAACAGGCCCACAAATTAGGTACACTACTGGGTCAATATAAGGCCATGAAACTTATCTGGTGGTTTAAATCATTTACTATCAACAATTGTAAATTCAGTTGTCTGAATTAAGCATTTAGACTTTAAATGCAGTGGGCCAGTGGGAGAAACACCCTTTGTGGACTCAGGCCTCTGGCAGGAGTAGAAATCAAAATAAAGGTTATATTTTGGAGATTTAATTATTCTATCACCGGCTTCATTTCCTACTAAATTCACCAAAATTGCAAGGAGAAAGAGAAGAATCAAAATCAAGGAAAAGTAGAAGGATACAAACTAAGAAATGATAACCAAGAAGTCTGTTTCCTCTTCTTAATACAGCACTCTCTGGAACATCAAATGAAAGTTATCTTGTTAACCATTAAGTACCAAGCAGCACAATCACAAATACTTGAGTATGGAAGCTGACTCATAAAAACCTAAAAATATTTCATGCTTTAGGCTTTCAAAATGCCATCAGTTTAACTCCTTCCCCCCTTCAATCATGTTATTTTAAAACTGTAATTCAAATGCAATGAATACAGAAAGCCACGTGCAAATTAGATTTTAAGGCATTATCATTTCTACCTTTGATCCTGGATTTACTCAACAGTTGTTAAGCACCTGTACTATCTACTATACTAAATACTAAACTGACTGTTTATGAAAAGAGTTGTGTAAGAGTCTTAACTAATGCCCCTGTCAGGAACATATCAAAATCCTTAAATAAAAAGCCATTTTAAAATTGATCATAACTACTGAACTTTGTTAAATTTTCTAAGAATCACAGTTTATAATGTCCTGAAAAGGGTGAAATCTCTTTTCAGCTCAGAGACAAGTAATATCATGTAAAAACAGAACTTTTTAAGTTATGAGCACAAAAAGTCAGTAAATTTAAGACAAAGTTTTATGTTTGATTGGTTTTGGGGAGTTTTGCTTTGTTTTACCACACACTCAAAGACACTGATTTGGGTTACACTGTATTTCTCCTAATCCTTTAAAAAATAAAGATATTCTAGTTATTTTTTAAAGAAACTAAAATGGAAGGAGCTAAAAACAGCCAATTTCAAAAAGGTACCAAGTTACAACTTTCCGATCTGAAGTACTCCTCCTATAGTACATATTGTATATCATTAAGAACATGTGGTATATGTCATTCCAATTATTTACCAATAATCCACTACAAAAGCTGCAGAATATCAAACACCTAAAAAAAATTGATAAATTGTGCTACAAGGAAAAACTACGCAGTGGCATTATCTCTTTGAAAACAACCACACACACACCCCCACAAAAATAAAAAGCTATCAATTTTTTTCTCCTAGTTTTCAATAATGCTGGAGAAGTCCAGTTCTGGGAATTATGAAGAATACAAGAAACATTGAGGCTACTACCTCTGTATGTATACTACTGTACTTCCACTTTTTAAATAAGCATCTCAACTCCCCAGACACCACCATCCACAGAAACCATGCAGCTATCCAACAGACTTTCAGTGTCACCATTTATTATTTATAGCATTAAATGGGGGAAGTGGCTCTGATGTCACCAACCCTACCCAGTGGAATCACTGACTCAATAAACATTTTCACACTGAAGAAAATCTGGCTAGGGAAAACATTTTGCCGGGTTAAGTAGATTCTTCCACCTTTCCTCTCAACCCTGGGGTAGAAGTTGTTACGGTGTTAGAGATACAAAGAAACTGTCAAGGTTTCCACAGGAAGAAACACTGGGCATATCCATTTGCTGAGGCAAAGACTTCCTCCTCCCAACTCTCCAGAGCCCAATTTGATTTCCCTAATGTTCGAATTGGCAGGCAATACCTTTATTTCTCCCACCAATTAGCAAATTCCTCACTTCTACTAGCCACTCTCATGGTCCTGTTTCTAAAAATCCCTCTGGCTCCAAATCCTAAAGCGGAAGGGGGTGGGGAGTGTCTGTGGACCAGAGAGTCTGGCCTGGCTGCCAGTGGTTTCTAAGAGTGGTCGCTTCCCCAGGGGCCAAGGATTCCCCTCCTTTATTTTTCCTCTGAGAAGAAAGAACTGGCGGCAACGAAGAGGATGACCCCCCCTCCCCAATTTCCCAAAGCAGCTCTGGAAAACGTGAAGTTACGGTCTCTCTTTCCTGGGAGATGGATTCCAGAGTACCTGGGGCCTTGCTATGCAAACATCCCTCTCAGCCTGGTAGGAAACCCTTTGTCCGAGAAGCCGGACAACACAGGGGCCCGGGAAAGAGTTCCCCCATCCGTCACAGCCTCGAACCCACGAGCTCCCTACCACCCCCACCCCCAGCCGGGTAAGGCCTACACCGGCATCCACACAGCCCTAGGCTGGGAATAGGGTGCTGAGACCGGTCCTAGGATGCGGCAGACCCGACCGACGTCCTCCGTACCCACTCCCGCCACCTCACTCAGGCTAAGTAGGGCTTGCAAGCGCGGTGCGGGCCTGGGCCAGAGAAATACAGAGGGGTAAAAATCGCCTTCTAAAAGGAGAATGAGATGCTACAGCCAATGTGACCTACGTCTACAGTATAAACGAACGAGGGTCGTCTGAGAGATGGGCTCGGAGACCGGACGGGGAAAGGGAAGAGAACTGAGGGGCATGGAGGGGGGCCGGGCCAGGTCCGGCCTCAAAGCTCGAGGGATCCGGAGGAACCGCACCAGGCCCGAGGCCGGGGAAGGCGGGGAGCCCAGGTTTGGGCCGAGGCGGCGGGGAAGGGCCAGAGCCGGCCTCTCGCCGGACGTTGAGGTGGGCAGGCCCGCCCGGGGCCAGGCGGACGGAAGAACAGACGGTCCAGCGGGCCGCACTCACCATGAGCTCGATGGTCTTGTCCTCAATCACCGAGTCGGGCTCCATGGCGACCCCGGCGGCCCCGCCTCGCTCTCCCCGCGCAGCAGCGAACGGCCCGGGCGGAGGAGGCGACGGCGGAGGCGGCAGAGGCGGAGGCGGCTATCGCACCCACTCTAGCTGCCAGCCCGCCCGGGCCGCCGGCAGCTCCGCCCTCCCCTTCGGCGAACGCAGTACGCAGAGCTGGGACTACAACTCCCAGCAGGCGCTGTGGGCTCCGCGGAGCTCTGTGGGAATGAGGGGCCCACCCCAAGCCAATCTCTCCTGGCTTCCCGCAGCTAAACTCTGAGCTGAGAGCAGCATTGGACTGTGCATATGGGACGTTCAGACCTGAAGAATTAAAGGCTCGCTCCGGGTAGAGCCTCGAGAGTGCCGCGACTACATGTCCCAGAAGGCCCTGAGCCGTGGTACTCCTTCCGGCTAGTCACTCCTGACTTCCCGTCAGCCCAAGGCTGCCCAGACCGGGACGGAAACTCCGAGGCGACTTCTCACTTGTCAGAGAACCTCCGTGCGCGACCCATTTCCGCACATGCGCGGTCGGTGACTGCAGTGCCCGCTCGACGCCAGGGTGGCTGCGCGGCGGGTCCGCGAGTGTCTGGTGGTAGGGCCAGATGTGGAGACAGGTGGGTTCTAGGAGCGTTTAGGAAGGTGTAGTAACCTTGGGGCTCAGGTCTGCGAGGCGCAGCGAGTGAGAGAAGCGTGGCCAAAGGAGGAGGTTCTGAGAAGAAGGGGCATTCCAGGAGTGAAGGGTTTAGATGCAGGGGTTCTCAAACTTTTTAAATAGGGGGCGAGTTCATGGTCCCTCAGAGCGTTGGAGGGCCGGACTGTGGCCCAGGCAAGAGTCGGCTGCTAAGCAGGACAGGCAGCGGCGGCAAAAACACAAGGCGGGCCGGATAAATGTCCTAGACGGGCCGCCTGTGGCCCGCGGGCCGTATTGTGAGGATACCTGGGAGGTTTACTTTTTACCTGGGAAAAGGAAGGTTTATGGAGATGTGTTATGCTGATGTATGTCACACGATCATGGAGGAGGAAAGAGATTAAAGGAAACCTGTGTGTGTTGACCCCCTCTTTTTTTAAGTGTGCACACTTTACCAAGTGCCGCTCTAGCTGGATGAATCAGCTCTGAACATGACCAACAGGGCCCCTGTTCTTTTGGAGCTTAATTCTAGTGGGAGGACGACAGACTAACCAGAACAGTGATATGTGCTAAGAAAGAACACAACTGGAGATTCCTAGTGAACTCTGCCTCCAACGCTTTGTGAACTTTGTCAGCTCTGTCAATGCCTTCTAAAATATGCTAGGAACGCCAATAGCTGAATGAGCCGAGGTTATTACTAGTGCCAGTGGGGAAGAACAGGCACCATGAGGTACCTTGGGGCATCTCAATAAGAGTTGTAAGGTGATTTGGGAGAGAGTTTAAGGAAGAGCGAGAGCTTTACTCAGGATTAGATGCTGTCAGGAAGTGAGAGTAATTCTACCATCAGGCATCTGAGTAAATCTTACCTGGAAGAAGGCATACTAGATTGAAACTAAAGCTGTACAGGTAAAGAAGAGGCAGCCCCCTATATTAATCTGAGGGGAATGTTTAGTCATTTTTTGTGGTTTGGGCAATGTGTTTTATCTGTGTTTAGACATGCTTATAGAGTGATTTTGTTTTTGTCTATATCTATCATGGTTACAGAATGGCCTTGTCTGATGGTGATGTTCTGTGAAATTGTTTATATTCTGGAGGAGAATGTGAGAACTAAGCTGAAAGGATCCAGCTGTGGTCTAGTACCATTTCGCCTTGGCTGATTGTACTAGGCCAGCTTCCAAATGTCAAAAACCGCTTTCTCTTTCTGAAGTGTTTTTTGGCTCTCTGTACCTATAAAGCAAAAGGACTGGAAGACCTAGAAATCTCTCCATTCCCAGGGACCAAGTTATTACAGTAATTTCTATGCCTTCAGGACACAGTGTAAGTTCCCTACAAGTAGAGTTTGAAGTTTCATAGCCCTTATCTTGTGCTTTCCCCCAAGGGAATTAAAAGAAAAGCCATAGGAAGAAAGAAAAAGAACAGAATTGGAAAGTTATTGCACTAATCTACTGTTAGAATTTCATCAGACCTCTTTTCCTATCTGGGCCATAGGATATTCCTTAGTAAAACAAATGAGGTCAAAATGAACTGAACCTCTGTTTCAGTTACCTATTGCAACATAACAAACCGCCCAAGACTGAGTAGCTTAAGATAACAATGGTTTATTATCTTTTACAATTGTGTGTGTTGACCTAGCTCAGCTGGGCCCACATGGTGTAAGCTGAGGTTACTCTTTGGGGCTACAAGCTATTGGGAACTCATTCAAAATGACTTCTCATCCTCTAGGGCCTCTCTTCTCCATGTTCTTTCTTTTCATTCAAGCTGCTGCATGATGGCTACAAAGAGGACAAGCCCTGGTGAATAAATGCTTATCAAACCTCTGGTTACACCAGACTTAGTGATGCCCCATTAGTCAAAGCAAGCCGTATGGCCAAACCCATAGTCAGTGTAGAAAAGGACTATACAAGAGTATGAATACAGAGTGTCATCATATAAAAGTCACAAGCTGAATGTGACCTTGTGTGTATTTATTCTATACCATCTTGTTTTAAAATTCAACAGTTTCACATTTTAGAATCTACATTTCCAGCTTTTCTTGAAAAATTAGAATATCTGACTATTAGATCTACATGGCAACAATATGCAGGAGTTAAGTAGCAGCTATCTTTATATGAAGCATGTACTCTGTGGTTTTTCATAGTCACTATCATTGCCTATTATCTTTTTTTTTTTTTTAAGAAATGGGGGATCACTCTGTCACCCAGGTTCATTGTAACCTTGAAATCCTGGGCTCAAGTAATCCTCCCACCTCAGCCTCCTGTAGTAGCTGGAACTACAGGCATGCTACCATGCCTAGCTAATTTTTTTTTTCTATAGACAGGTCTTGTTATATTGCTGAGGCTAGTCTCAAACTCCTGGCAGGCACTGGGATTACAGATGTGAGCCATCTCTCCCAGCCCCCTGTTGTCATATCTGCATGTTTCACTCATTTAAGTTGTATGCCTTACCTATATAGATACTACATTTGAGTTTGCAAACCCTGGCATTGGAACTATAATAGAGATAACTCTAAGTTTCTGTCCTTTTGGCTCAGCACCCATAGCTCAGTGAGTAGGGCACTGGCCACATACACCGAGGCTGGCGAGTTTGAGCCTGCTAGGGCTTGCTAAACAACAACAACTGCAACCAAAAAATAGCTGGGTGTTGTGGCAGGCTCCTGTAGTCCCAGCTTCTTGGGAGGCTAAGGCAAGAGAATTGCTTAAGCCCAAGAGTTTGATGTTGATGTGAGCTATGATACCACAGCACTCTGCCAAGGATGACATAGTGAAACTCTGTCTCAAAAAAAAAGAACAAGTTTCTGTCCTGTTATTAAAATCTTATCCCACCTTAAGAGGAAAAAAGTACTAATATTACTGGGTCAAATTCCAGGAGCTCAGTGGGGTTAAATAGGTCATGTGTATGATGGAAGTCTTACCCAGGCTTATGAGGTAAGCTGAGCCAAGGTTTATCACCTTGCTTTCACCTCTTCCCAAATAAATATTCAGGTCCTCAGGTAGTCTTATTGCTTTTAATGCCAGCTGGGGATTAGATTTGATCATAGACAAAGACAGAAGACCTTGAGGTTTATCTTCTCCCACCTCTTGTTACAGATAGATATTATAATAACAAAATGGTACAGGTCCATAATCAAATAGATTAATTCTTCTGCAGCAGAACGTGTATGTGCCTATTAGCAATTTATAGCCTCTCAACTCCAAATCCACCGTTCTTTGCTATGCTTTGAGTTACTGGAGCAAGAGCCTGTAAATAGACATTTCTCTTGCCAGATGATACAGTATAGTGTTTAACTTTGTCAGTAGAGAGCACTAGAGGATCACAGCAGAATGAAGGCGCTGCCATTCTCATTCCAGTGCACTTTCTCTTTCTTTGTGCACATGGAAGCAAATGGCCTCCCCACATACACAGGTGGCTGGGACATTCAAAGGGTGACTTCCCAATGAATTTAGTGGCACCTGAGTGGTCACTTTCCTGCTTGACAGCCCTAATCTATGTGGCTTCAACAGACTTTACCATGCAACAGACTAAACCACCTTTTCTCCAGTGAACTCTAATGTCAACCGAGGGTGAGGAGAGCATTAGGACTCTTCCAAGTTTGTTTCTTCCTTAGATATTTTGCTTCAGCCCTAAGGTTACAAGCTATTCCCTATAACTGATATTTCTATACTCTTCAGGGTTGTCTTTACCCCTTAGTACTTAATCCCTTATTAATTGTTAATAATTTTTTTTGAGGCATGGTCTTGCTCTGTTACTTGGGCTAGATAGTGCAGTGGCATCATCATAGCTTACAGCAACCTCAGATTCCTGGGTTCAAAAGTTCCTCCTGCCTCAGCCTCCCAGGTAGCTGAGACTATAGACATGTACTACCATGCCTGCTGAATTTTTCTCTTTTTCATAGGGATAGGGTCTCACTCATGTTTAGGTTGGTCTCAGACTTCTGACCTCAAGCAATACTCTTTTCTTGGCCTCTCAAAATACTAGGATTGCAGGCATGAGCCCCTGTGCCCAGTCTAATAATTCTTCATATTAAATTTCCCTAAAAAAGAATATGTTAGAAGTGATGGTGTATGAGTTCTAGAACTAGATCATATGAAGCATGTGGCTTCTTCCTCCTTGCTCTTTTTCTCAGATCACTCACTTAGAGAAAAGTGACCGGCTATGTCATGAGGACACTCAACTAGCAATAACTATGTACTGGTTATGAGTGAGCACAATGTACTCTTCCTGTATACCTAGAAAAGAGGAGGCTCAGCGCCTGTGGCTCAAGCAGCTAAGGCGCTAGCCACATACACCTAAGGTGGCAGGTTCGAATCCAGCCTGGACCCGCCAAACAACAATAATGGCTGCAACCAAAAAATAGCCGGGCGTTGTAGCAGGCGCCTGTGGTCCCAGCTACTTGGGAGGTGGAGGCAGGGGACTCGCTTGAGCCCAGGAGTTGGAGGTTGCTGTGAGTAGTGAAGCCATAGCACTCTACCCAGGGGGACAGCTTGAGGCTCTGTCTCCAAAAAAAAAAAAAAAAAATAGAAAAGAAAAGAGGAAACAAGATAGAATTTGATAAACACAGAGAATTGTGTCTACTACACAGGTGTGCTTAATAGTCATGTAATAAGTCTTGGTAAAGCCATTTTATTACACTTCCCAGAGTGAGTTTCTCTAGTGCAGTGGTTCTCAACCTTCCTAATGCCGCGACCCTTTAACACAGTTCTTCATGTTGTGGTGACACCCAACCATAAAATTCTTTTTGTTGCTAGTTCATAACTGTAATTTTGCTACTGTGATGAATTGTAATGTAAATATCTGATATGCAGGATGTATTTAGGTGACCCCTGTGAAAGGGTCATTCAACCCCCAAAGGGATTGCAACTCACAAGTTGAGAACCACTGCTCTAGTGACTATATAAGAAATACTTCTGAGGCAGGTGTGCTGCCTGAGCAAGAGCGAGACCTCGATCTCTAAAAATAGCCAGGTATTATCGTCGGCACTTATAGTCCCAGCTACTTGGGAGGCTGAGGCAAGAGAATCGTTTGAGCCCAAGAGCTGTGAGCTATGACACCAAGGCACTTTACCAAGGGCAACAAAGTGAGACTGTCTCAAAAAAAAGAAAAGAAAAGAAATCCTTTACTAGACCAGTGGTTTCCAATACTTTGCTTTCAACAAAATTGGAGGATTGATTGAGTTTAGTGATAATAAAAAATAATTTTGGGCTCGGCGCCTGTGGCTCAAGTGGCTAAGGTGCCAGCCACATACACCAGAGCCAAATCAAGCAGGGGCCCGCCAAACAACAATGATGGCTGCAACCAAAAAAACAGCTGGGCATTGTGGCAGGCACCTGTAGTCCTAGCTCCTTGGGAGGCGGAGACAGGAGAATTGCTTGAGCCCAGGAGTTGAAGGTTGCTGTAAGCTATGATGCCATGGCATTATACTCAGGGTAACAGCTTGAGGCTCTGTTTCAAAAATAAAATAAAATAAAATAAACAACATAAATGGATATAAAAAAATAAAGAATAATTTTGCCGAGAGATCACTATATATTTTTTGGCATAATAACTTAGAAAGAATCTGAAAAAATCGATTAACGTTGCTTTAAAACAACTTTAATTTTTTTTTTTTTTGAGACTGAGCCTCAAGCTGTTGCCCTGGGTAGGGTGCCATGGCGTTACAGCTCACAGCAACCTTAAACTCCTGGGCTTAAGTGATTCTCTTGCCTCAGCCTCCCAAGTAGCTGGGACTATAGGCACCCACAACAATGCCCAGCCATTTTTTGGTTGTAGTTGTCATTGTTTGGGAGGCCCAGGCTGGATTCAAACCCACCAGCTCCAGTGTATATGGCTGGTGCCTTAGTCACATACTTTAACACCACATCTTTAACTCTTACATGAACAAGTCACAGTACTAACATCAATAAAAATGAAGAATAAATTTGATGTGGAATTATCCCATTCCAGCAACAATTAATATTCATGTATAGATATGCAAACTATTTTTAATTTTTATCAATTAAAAAAATGTCTTTCTTGGCCAGGCTCAGTGGCTCACACCTATGATCCTAGCACTTTGGGAGGCCAAGAGGGGAGGATCGCCTGAGCTTACTGGTTTGAGACCAGCCTGATCCAGAGGGAGACCTTGTCTCTAAAAATAGCCAGGCATTGTGGCGGGCACCTGTAGTCCTAGCTACTTGGGAGGCTGAGGCAAGAGGATTTCTTAAGCACAAGAGTTTGAGGTTGCTGTAAGCTATGACGCTACGGCACTCTACCTGGGGTGACAGAGTGAGACTCTGTCTCAAAAAAAAAGTGTTTCTAAGAAAATTTCCTATTTGTGTATAATCATTATTATTTACCAAAATTTTTTTTTTTTTTTTTTTTTGAGACAGAGCCTCAAGCTGTCACTCTCGGTAGGTGCCATGGCATCACATCTCATAGCAACCTCAGACTCCTGGGCTTAAGCAATTCTCTTGCCTCAGCCTCCCAGGTATCCGGAACCACAGGCACCCGCCACAACACCCAGCTGTTTTTTGGTTGCAGTTGTCATTGTTGTTTGGCAGGCCCAGGCTAGATTCGAACCCACCAGCTCTGGTGTATGTGGCTGGCACCTTAGCCGCTTGAGCCACAGGCAATGAGCCTCACTTTGTCATCCTTGGTAGAGTGCCATAGTGTCATAGCTCACAGCAACCTCAGACTCTTGGGCTCAAGCAATTCTCTTTCCTCAGCCTCCCAAGTAGGTGAGACTATAGGCACCCATCACAATGCCTGGCTATTTTGTTGTTGATGGTGTGTGTGTGTATATATATATATTTTTTGAGATAGAGCCTTAAGCTGTCAACCTGGGTAGAGTGCTGTGGCATCACAGCTCACAGCAACCTCTAACTCCTAGGCTCAAGCAATTCTGCCTCCGCCTCCCAAGTAGCTGGGACTACAGGTGCCCTGCCTTAACACCCAGCTATTTTTTGGTTACAACCTTCATTGTTGTCTGGTGGGCCTGGGCTGAATTCAAACCTGCCAGCTCAGATGTATGTGGCTTGTGCCTTAGCTGCTTGAGCCACAGGCATCGAGCCAGAAAAATAGTTTTGTAAGTTTAATGTAGCCTAAATGTATAGTTTTTACAAAGTCTACAGCAGTGTTCAGTAATGTCCTAATCTTCAACTTACTCATTACTCACTGACTCACTTAGAGCAATTTCCAGTTACTATAAGCTCCATTCATGATAAGTGCCCTAAACAGATGGACCATTTTTTATTCTTTATACTATATTTTCATGGTACCTTTTCTTTGTTTAGACACACAAATACTGACCACTATGTTACATTACCCTATAGTATTCAATACTTGCTATGCAGGTTTGTAGCCTAAGAGCAATAGGCTATACCATCTAGGTTTGTGTAAGTACCTTCTTAGGATCACACAAAGTTGAAATCACCTAATGATAAATTTCTCATAATATCCCAGATTCTGGCCAAGGGCAGTGACTCACACTTGAAAACCTAGCACTCTGGGAGGCTAAAGTGGGTGGATTGCCTGAGCTCATGGGATTGACCAGCCTGAGCCAGAGCAAGACCTCATCTCTAAAAATAGCCAGGCGTTCTGGTGGGCACCTATAGTCCCAGCTACTGGGAGGCTGAAGCAAGAGAATTACTTGAACCTAATAGTTTGAGGTTGCTGTAAGACTGTGTTTAAAAAAAAAAAAAAAAAAAAAAAGGTACCCTGCATTCTGAGGAAGCAGTCTATAGGAAAACAGGAAAGGGAATGAACTAGATTCTAGCTGCTAAAGCAGTTTATATCACTGAGGTTTTAGAAATTGACCCCATGAGTTGTGTTTGAATATGCAGGTAGGCTTCATGCTGGTTCCTTTATTCTGCTTCTTCCCACTTGAAAAGGAGAGTTGTTTGCCTGTCTTCTGCCTTGTTTCTCTCTACTAAAGGAGCTTTGTAAATAGTATGGGCTCAGAATTACCAAACTTGGAGCAAAATACAAGCAGAAGGAACCTTATCTATGTAATAGAATGTTAAAATAGGACTCTTTCAGTACTGAGTATCCCCTGTGGTCCCAAAACTAAAAACAGTAGGCACCATTTTGATGCAAAGCCTTAGATCAATTTGTCAGACCAAAAGTCTTCCAAAGAAGATTGTCAGAAAACCTATTCTGCAACCCAGCTTAGTGGTTCACTCCTCTAATCCCAGCATTTTGAGAGGTATAAGCAGGAGGATCTCAACATCAGGAGTTTGAGACCGGCCTGGGCAATATAGTGAGGCCCCTGTGTCTACAAAAAAGCCCATAGTCCCAGCTACTCAGGAGGTTAAGCCAGGAGGATCTCCTGAGCTTAGGAGTTTGGAATTGCAATGAGCTGTGGTGATACCACCATTCTCTAGCTTGGGAGACAAAGCAAGACACTGATTCAAAAAAAAGTAAAAATAAAGAACAAAAACTAAAAGTAGTTCTGCCAGCTAATCAGCTCATCCCCTACATTGAGATGGGATGCTTGGAAACTGATCTACAAAGATGGGAAAGGATTCAGAGAATTGTTCCCTCCCAATATTGCTCAAGTATGCTGCAAGGAGGCTTTGGAGGACCATTCAGAGATACTGATGTGCATCCCGTAGAGCAGGGGTCCTCAAACTTTTTAAACAGGAGGCCAGTTCATTGTCCCTCAGACCATTGGAGAGCCAGACTGTGGGCCCTGGGATGAGTTGGCTGCTAAGCAAGACAGGCAGCGAGGGCAGAAACACCCAGTGGGCCAGATAAATGTCCTAGGTGGGCTGCATGTGACCCACGGGCCATAGTTTGAGGATGCCTGCTAGAGTTTGGGGTCTTGAAGATGGATTCCTCAACCACGTCTGAGTGGTAGTATCTTGTGGTCACAGAGGAAAAAAGACCTATGTTGGGAAGTCCTGTACTTCCAAACTTGTGAGGGGCAAAGATGCATGTTTATGTAAGCCAGCTGTAGATTCTAGAAAAAAACAATTATTTTGAAATAGTGGCTGACCAGCAGGACCATGTAAGGGGGAAGAGTGATCCAAACAGGATCATCTAAAAGTGATCCAAGTATAGATGTACTCTATGGGGGGGACAGAGAAGCCGGCGATGGAGAGGGGAGGGGCTTTCAGGCAGCTAGCCACAGGAGGTATCTTTCCTATCCAGGAATAACAGGAACTCCAAAAGTGCTGAAAGAGAGAAGATACCAGTGTTTGATGTGAAACACCTAGGTCCTATGAGATAAAGGTGCCAGACTATAACTGGGCAAGTCAGGACATTTCCTCCCCGACTTAGGTGGAGTTCCCCAGAAGCAGACCCTGAGATGAGGTTATTGTACCAGGGCTTTATTAAGAAGTCCTTCCGAGCGTGCCTGTGGCTCAGTGAGTAGGGCGCCAGCCCCATATACCAAGGGTGGCAGGTTCAAACCCAGCCCTGGCCAAACTGCAACAACAAAAAAAAAGCTGGGTATTGTGGTGGGCGCCTGTTGTCCCAGCTACTTGGGAGGCTGAGGCAAGAGAATCGCCTAAGCCCAGGAGTTGTGGAAGTTGCTGTGAGCTGTGTGACACCACAGCACTCTACTGAGAGCGATAAAGTGAGACTCTGTCTCTACAAAAAAAAAATCCTTTCACAGGCTGGGCATAGTTGCTCATGCCTATAATCCTAATACCTTGAGAGGCTGAGGCAAGATTGCTTGAGTTCAGGAATTCAAGACCAGTCTGAGTAAGAGTGAGACCCCATCTCTAAAAAAGATTAGCTAGGCATTGTGGCAGGCGCCTATAGTCCTAGCTACTCAGGAAGCTAAGATCAGATAATCACTTGAGCCCAAGAGTTTGAGGTTGCTGTGAGCTATGACTCCATGGCACTCTCCCCAGGGTGACAGAGTGAGACTTGTCTCCAAAAAAAAAAGTGTTTCCAGAAAGGCAAGGGGGAAAAGCCCAGCAAAGTTGTAATCTTAGGCAGAGTTTCAGAGAGGAGTTTCAGCCTCATCCTGCATGGGTGCTCCAGAATGGAAGTTGAGTTTGCTCTTGACTTTGGGCAAGATGCGTTAGTCACATCCCAGGTACTCTGGCTCTCTGTGCCTTCAGGCAAAGCAGCACCAGTAGGAGTAGGAGAGCACCCTTCCACAGAGAGTAAAGTCCTCATGGGTTATCTTTAGTTATCTAGGGATTGGTTCTAGGACTCCTTTGAATACCAAAGTCCATAGATGTTCAATTCCTTTATATTAAAGGATATAGTGTTTGCATACAACCTAAGCACATTTTCTCATGTACCAATTCCCATATGAACTTCATTTATAAAGTTCTCACTTATTTTTATTTATTTATTTATTGAGACATAGTCTTACTTTATTACCCTGGGTAGAGTACCGGGGAGTCACAGCTCACAGCAACCTCAAACTCTTGGGCTCAAGAGATTCTCTTGCTTCAGCTTCCCAAGTAGCTGGGACTATAGGTGCCCACCACAGTGCTCGGCAATTTTTTTTTTTTTTAAGAGATGAGGTCTTGGTCTGGCTCAGGCTGGTCTTGAACTCATGAGCTCAGGCAATCCACCCATCTTGGCCTCCCAGAGTGCTAGGATTACAGGCATGAGCCACCACCCCCAACCGGGTTTGAATGTTTTTGTTTTGTTTTGTTTTGTTTAGGTTTCAGCTTTCTGTTGAACATATTACAAAAGGAACTTAATCAAAAAGACCAAAGCTTGGCTCAGTGCCTGTAGCTCAGGTGGCTAGGGCACCAGGGGCACCAGCCACATACACCAGACCTGGCAGGTTCAAATCCAGACCAGGCCAAAAAATAGCTGGATGTTGTGGTGGGCACCTGTGGTCCCAGCTACTTGGGAGGCTGAGGCAAGAGAATCGCTTGGGCCCAGGAGTTTGAGGTTGCTGTGAGCTGTGACACCACAGCACTCTACCCAGGGTGACAGCTGGAGACAGCTTGTCTCAAAAGAAAAAAGACCAAAGCTCATGTCATCAGACTTCTCAGATTAATCTTTCTTTGTTTCCGCTTCCTGCTCAGCTGTTGGGGGGCGGGGGGGCGCGGGTGGCGGGCAGAATCTCCTGCTGTTGGCAACACCAGCTAGCAGAGCAGGTCCACCAGCCCTGACACTGCAGATGAGGCTTCCGATGTTGACACTGGCCAGGGCCCTTGCAAACAAGCCAAGGCAAAAAACGTTCACCATTTGCACTAGCTGTTTTCACAAAGGCATTGATCTTATCCTTTGATGGTCACCTCACCTTCAACGCGCAGAATGAGGGTGGAGACACAGGTGAGCTAAGGGACAGAGGCTATGATGCAGGCACGTGTAGGCTGGCACTGCTGAGCACAGTGCTGGTCACCCCAGCATAGTCTTAGCTTTTTTAGAAGGAATAAACCTTTGGCCACAGCTGAGGAAAGGGGATATATTGGGTTTTTAGTATTTGTTACTGTTATACTGTTATTTTATATTTTTGTGGAGACTGGATATGGAGGGCCAACTATAGTTGGTATATGCTATAAGAAAGGAAAGAAAGTACTGGCTGGGTGTGGAGGCTCACACCTGTAATCCTAGCATTCTGGGAGGCCAAGGCTGGTAGTTTGAGCTCAGGAGTTCAAGATCAGCCTGAGTAAAACTGAGACCATAGTCTCTACTAAAAATAGAAAAACTACTTGGGCATGGTGGCACACACCTATAGTCAGGAGGCTGAGGCAAGAAAATTGCTCAAGCCCAAGAGTTTGAAGTTGCTGTGAGCTATGATGATAACCACATTCTACCCAGGGTAAAAGAGTGAGAGTATCTCAAAAAAGAAAAGAGAAAGTACCCTCAAACCTGTAATCCCAACATTTTAGGAAGCCAAGGCAGGAGGATC
This sequence comes from Otolemur garnettii, assembly GCF_000181295.1. NCBI lineage: Eukaryota > Metazoa > Chordata > Mammalia > Primates > Galagidae > Otolemur > Otolemur garnettii. The sequence goes on along the minus strand of NW_003852398.1, from coordinate 5,101,577 downwards.
CCTTGAGATCAGGAGTCTGACACCAGCCTGGAAGACAAAATGAGAACCATCTCTACCCCCCAAAAAGGAAAGTTAGCTGGATATGATGGTGAACATCTATAGTCCTAGCTACTCAGGAGGTTGAGGCAAAAAGTTTGCTTGAACCCAGGAGTTTGAGGTTTGTGTGAGCTATGGAGCAATGATGATGCCACTGCACTCTAACCTGGGAAGCAGAGCAAGCCCCAGGCTCTAAATAAATAAACAGAAAGCAAGCACTCAAGCATGCACCTAGGAGCCAGGGAAAAGGTTAAAGAATTTATAAGTGGGGGGCTTAGTGCCCATAAGTGGGTGGAGTATCAGCAGGGCAGGCTATAGGTCATGCCATGCATTACTGCGATCTGCTCAAATGTCATTTTAACATCACTTCATCCTGATACAGCTTCTTTAAGATTGTGGTTGGTCACAAGTTCTAGGGGAAAATTGGAAGAAGAGGCTAGAAGATGAGCCCCTGCAGGTACTGCTACAGCAGCAGTAAGATGCATCATCTTCCTCTCTAGGAGTTCTAGATTTCCTTGCCCTTGGCTAAAGCCTGTGCTATTGGTGTCTTGTCTTATAGGGTGTCCACACTTTATCCTTCAGGGTCTGAGGCCCTGGATCCTCATGCCTTTACCAAGTTGGGTTTGCTGTCATTGGCCATTTCAACTGCCATAGGAGTGCAAAGGCTTCCGGAGGCTAGAACCTCTAGAGCAGTGGTTCTCAACCTTCCTAATGCTGCAGGCCTTTAATATAGTTCCTGTGGGTCACGACCCACAGGTTGAGAACCGCTGCTCTAGGGGAACATTCCCTGCCCTCAGTCCCAGCCGCACTCAGAGCTACTTCAGCTCTTCATGATGCTGTATGCATTCACCTGGTCCCCTCTAGCATCCTTCTGTTTCCATTTCTGCCTCATTTTCCTTCCATTGTCTCAGTGTCTCTATTAATTTCCTGTGGTTGCCACAACAAATTACCACAAACTTGGTGGCTTAAAACAACACAAACTGATTCTTCTGAAGGCCAGAAGTCTGAAATCAAGATGGGGTCAGGGCTACACTCTCTCCAGCAGTTCTAAGGGGGATTCCTTCCTTGTATCTTTTTTTCTTTCTTTTTTTTAATTGTGATAAAATACAAAAAAAAAAACATAAAATTTACTATTTTTGACCAATTCCAAGTGTATAGCTCTGTGCCATTAAGTGTATTCACTTTGTTATGCAATCATCACCACCAGCCAGCTCCAGAATTTTTTTCATTTTCCCAAACTGAAACTCTGCTCATTAAATAATAATTCCCCATTCCTTCCTCCCCCCTAGCTTTTGGCAACCATCTTTCTACTTTCTGTCTCCATGAATTTGACTATTCTAGGTACCTCATTAAGTGGAATCATACTAGTTATCCTTTTGTAACCGACTTATTTCACTTAGCATAATGTCCTCAAAGTCCATTTGTATTATAGCATGTGGCAGAATTTCCTCAACTTTTTTTTTTTGTTTAGCAGGCCTGGGCTCGGTTTGAACCCACTAGTCCTGGTGCACATGGCTGGCACCCTAACCACTGACCTACAGGCACCTAGGCATAATTTCCTTTCTTTTTAAGGCTGGACATTTGAGTTCCTTTCACCTTTTGGCTATTGTGAGTAAGGCTGCTAGGAAAATGGGTATACCAACTGAAGAGTGGTGGCTCACGCCTATAATCGTAGCACTCTGGGAGGCTGAGGTGAGTGGATTGCTGGAGTTCACAAGTGCAAGACCCCCATCTCTGCTAAAAATGGGAAAACTAGCTGGGTGTTGTGGCAGGCACTTAGAGTCCCAGCTATTTGGGAGGCTGAGGCAAGAGGATTGCTGAAGGTGAAGAGTTTGAGGTCACTGTGAGCTATGGTGCCACAACACTACCCAGGTGACAGAGTGAGACTATCTCAAAAAAAGGTGGGGAAGGTATATAACTATCTCTTCAAATCCCTGCTTTCATTTCTTACTGGTTATATGCCTAGAATTAGAATCACTAGATCATATGATAATTTTATTTTTAATTTTTGTTGTTGTTGTTGCAGTTTGGCTGGGGCCGGGTTTAAACCCACCACCCTCAGGATATGGGGCTGGCGCCCTACTCACTGAGCCACAGGTGCCACCCTATTTTTAATTTTTTAAGGAACCACTATTTTTGTAAGTGCTATACCATTACATTTTCCTCAGCAATGCACAAGGATTTCAATTTCTCCACATCCTCACCAAGAAATGTAATTTTTTTTTTTTTTTTTTTTGCAGTTAAAGAGGACTTGATTCTACCTAGAGGACAGGTAGGGTGAGATTCCTGACCAAAGAGAAATCCATCTCTTTTTTGTTTTTTTATCATTATTATTATTATATATGTATGTGTATATATATATATATGTATGTATGTATGTATGTATATGTGTGTGTGTATATATAGGCAGTGAAGTGGTATCTCGTGGTTTTGGTTTGAATTTCCCCAATCACTAGTGATGTTGACATCTTTTCATATGCTTATTGGCCATTTGTATATCTTCTTTGAAGAAGTATCTATTTAGGCTCTGTGCCCCTTTTTTAATTTGTTTGTTGTTTGTTACTGTTATTGAGTTGTAGGGGTTCTTTATATATTCTGGAGATTAATCTCTTACCAGATATATGACTTGGGAATATTTTCTTCCATTCATTTCTCCTCTGTTTATAGTCCCTTTGATACTTGAAAGTTTTTTTTTTTTTTTTTGAGACAGAGCCTCAAGCTGTCCCCCT
>NW_003852398.1:5090960-5097759 GCF_000181295.1 Otolemur garnettii | reverse complement strand
CCCAGGGGGACAGCTTGAGGCTCTGTCTCAAAAAAAAAAAAAGATGGAGTCTCACTTTGTCGCCCTCGGTAGAGTGCCGTGCTATCACAGCTCACAGCAACTGCCGGCTCTTGGGCTTAGGCAGTTCTCTTGCCTCAGCCTCCAGAATAGCTGGGACTACAGGTGCCTGCCACAATGCCTGGCTATTTTGTTGTTGTTGTTGCAGTTTGGCCGGGACCGGGTTTGAACCCACCACCCTGGGTATATGGGGCCGGCACCCTACTCACTGAGCTACAGGCACCGCCTGGCTTTTTTTTTTTTGGTTGTAGTTGTCATTGTTGTTTAGTAGGCCGGGGCTGGGTTTGAACCCACCAGCCCCAGTGTATGTGGCTGGCATCCTAGTCACTAAGCTATGAGGGCCAAGCCTCTATTGGCTTTTTAGCCAATAACTCTTCATTATTTTCTTAGCATTTGCTCTAAGGATTGAAATATACCTTCTTATACACGATTTGGGGCTTTTTCTCTTTGATTCTTTCCTTTCTACAGTAGCCCTCCTCGCTTTGCAGCAGCATAGTTGTCCTGAAGTTTGTTCTCTCATTTCTAAGGCCAAAAATACTGAGAATTTTCTATCAAAGTTTTAGCTTCCTTGCATAGCACCACCTATACCCTACCTTCAGGCTAAAATTTGGAAACTCATATTGTTCTTTTCTTTCAATTTTAACTCCCTTCTAGTTAATACTTGCTTATTCACTAGCAGTGTCTTCAGGTACTTTTCTATTGTTGTTACTGTCATTATGTTTTTTTGTCTCACTTTTGGTCCAGAGTTTATAGTTATTGTTTATGGAACTATCAAATTTACCTATTACTTAGCCATACTGGAATATATCCAAGTTTTTCACTTTTATTAGCTAGTTGTAGAAGAACCCCTACTTCAAAGAGGCCATAAGTATGCAGTACAGGTGTTAGTGGGGCTCAAAACTGGCAGCCTACTAAGTCAGCCAATAAGTGGCTTGGAACAATATTGGCAAGTGTAGAATGTGCTGTCCCTAAAATTTAAAGAGGCCTGCTAAACACAGTGCTCCTTAATGTTACAAGTTTCAAGGTACAAAAATAATTTCTGTGTCCTAACAGGAGATTTCTCTTGGCATGGTGGCCCACGCCTTAATCCTAGCACTCTGGGAGGCCCAGACAGGCAGACCTCTTGAGCTCAGAAGTTCGAGACCAGCTGGCACAAGAGCAAAATCCCATCTCTACTGAAAAAAAAAGAAAAAAGAAAAACTAGCCGGGCATAGAGGCAGGTGTCTGTAGTCCTAGCAACTCAGGATGCTGAGGCATGAGGATCACTTGAGCCCAAGAATTTGAGGTTTCTTTGAGCTCTGATGCCATAGCACTCTACCCAGAGTGAGACTCTGTCTCGCAAAAAGAAAAGAAGGCCAGGTGCAGTGGCTCAGGCCTGTAATCCTAGCACTCTTGGAGGCTTGAGGCAGGTGGATTGCCTGAGTTCAGGAGTTCGAGGGCAGCCTGAGCAAGAGCAAGACCCCCATCTCTAAAACTAGCAAGGCGTTGTGGCAGGTGCCTATATTCCCAGCTACTTGGGAGGCTGAGGCAAGAGAATTGCTTAAGCCCAAGCGTTTGAGGCTGCTATGAGCTGTGACACCACGACACTCTACTGAGGGTAACAAAGTGTGACTTATCCTCAAAAAAGAAAAAAAAAGGACATAATGGTGACTACCACTCTTGTACCTTTCCAGTCTTTAAGCTTAGAGTACCATTCCACCGAAGAGGCAGTGTTACTTGTGATCCACTGTCTTAGCCAGATTTGAGGGTGGAGGTGAAGTAGAGAAGAGCAGTTCAAGGGCTTTTACATAGTACTTGTATTTTCCTACTATCGTCCTTATTCTATAGGTCACGGAAATAATGCAAGGGTTCTCCCAGCTGCTAAGTGTATACAACCTGATTATACATTTGGGTAGAAAGGAAATGACCACTGGGTATATCTGTTAGGTTGTAGGACCCACTATAAAAAAAGACCTGGGTCAGGGCTACATGTATTGTGTGATTCTAGAATCCCTACCCTAATGATGAGTTTTAATGGTACTTTAATTTCGGAACTTTTTCTTTCTTTTTGCTTTTTTTTTTTGGCTGGGGCTGGGTTTGAACCCACCACCTCCGGCATATGGGGCTGGCGCCCTACTCCTTTGAGCCATAGGCACCACTCCTAATTTTGGAACTTTTGATCTCATCCTCAGCACTCTGTCATCGTAGTTCCAGCAAATTACCTCATTTAATGTGAGCCATTATTTTTTCCAAGCATCTAAACACTATTCCACGATTAGGATGAATTTTGAGGTTTCTTTTTCTTTCTTTTTTTTTTTTTTTAAGACACAGTCTCACTTTGTCACCCTCGGTAGAGTGCCGTAGCATCACAGCTCATAGCAACCTCAAACTCTTGGGCTCAAGTGACTCTCTTGCCTCAGCCTCCCAAGTAGCTGGGTCTACAAGCACCCACCACAATGCCTGGCTATTTTTTTGTTGCAGTTTGGCTGGGGCCAGGTTTGAACCCGCCACCCTTGGTATATGGGGCCTGTGCCCTACCCACTGAGCCACAGGCACCGCCCCAGCCCCCTAGACATTTAGGGGTAGGTTTGCATATACCTGCTCACTGCAGCATACCTTAGATCCCCTTGAATATTCCAGTCACATGAATTAATCATTCCATCTTGCTGGAGGATAATAGCAACCTCCTCCTTGCAGAAACTATGCAAGGGCCTGAAATGAGACAGATGCCCTGCAAAACTGTAACTGCCTTCCTTAAGCTCCCCCCCCACCCCCCCGCTGCCCATAAACCTTTCTGAACACTAGGACAATAACTGGAGTTACATCGCAACATGATGCACCTGGGGAACTGCTGGCTCTGGCAAGGGTGGAAAGGATTATTCATCAAAGGAGATGCAGCACTAGACTAATATGTACAAGCAAGAACCAGGACTGCTTATGGATATACATGTACCTTGAGGATCTAAACCAGGGATTGGAGTGATGGATATATGTCTGGTTAAAGGAGTATTTATTGATACAGAGACACTCTTCCAGGACTCAATATTTAACACCCTGACAAGAAACCTCAAAATTTGGCTCAGTGCCTGTAGTTCAGTGACTAGGGTGCCAGCTGGTAGGTTCAAAGAGACTCTGTCTCTAAAAAAAAAAATGTCAAGAGAGCTGAGTGGCTGAAGAAAGAGGCTGACAAATTCTGTTTCTCAGAAATAAATATTTAATAAGGATTTAGGAACAAAAGCAATGTCTTAAGCAGCCATGAGAAGGTGGATCCTTGCACCTGCCCTCCAGAAAGTTTAAAAAAACAAACAAAACAGGGTCTCATTTTGTCACCCAGGCTGGAATGTAGTGTCAAGATCATAGCTCACTATAACCTCAAACTCCAAGGCTCAAGATACTCTCCCTCCTTAGCCTCCTGAGTAGCTGAGACTACAAGTGCACACTACTGTGCCCAGCTAATTTGTTTTATTTTTTGTAGAAACAGATGTCTTGCTATGTCGCCCAGGCTAGTCTCTCTCCTTCTTTGTCTTAAACTCGTAGCCTCAAGTGATAAGCCCACCTCACCCTCCCAAAGCTCTGATATTTGTAATTAGACACTATATGGCCCAGAAAGTTTTCTTCTTTTGCAGTTTTTGGCCAGGGCTGGGTTTGAACCTGCCACCACCTCCAGCATATGGGCCAGTGCCCTACTCCTTTGAGCCACAGGCACTGCCCCAGAAAGTATTTTTTATGTAACAAGTTTTAGGATAAAACATATTTCTTGCCAAGACTTGTAACCAATGAGGAGATAATGTAAGTATCTTTATGAGGAGTTATCTATAATACAAGCATTGTGGGGGGCACTCAGTGAGTAGGATGCCAGCCCCATTTACCGAGGGTGGCAGGTTCAAACCTGGCCCTGGCCAAACTGCAACAACAACAACAAAAATAGCCGGGCGTTCTGGCGGGCACCTATAGTCCCAGCGACTCAGGAAGCTGAGGCAAAAGACTCACCTAAACCCAAGAGCTGGAAGTTGCTGTGGGCTGTGATGCCCTGGCACTCTACCGAGGGTGATAAAGTGAGACTCTGTCTCTTTAAAAGAAAAAACAATGGGTGGCTCCTGTGGCTCAGTGAGTAGGGCACTGGCCCCATATACCAAGGGTGGCAGGTTCAAACCCAGCCCCGGCCATACTGCAACAAAAAATAGCCGGGGGTTGTGGTGGACACGTGTAGTCCCAGGTACTCGGGAGGCTGAGACAGGAGAATCGCCTAAACCCAAGAGCTGGAGGTTGCTGTGAGCTGTGACACCATGCACTCTACCAAGGGTGACAAAGTAAGACACTGTCTCAAAAAAAAAAACAAAATATAAGCATTGTTTAAAGAACTTACTGCAGAACACCTTTGTATGTGGGGGCCAAACATCAGTCACCATGGTGATTTCACTTCAACGTGGTGTTACTCTTGCTATGGGATAGGCTGCTTTTCCTATATAAGGGCTAAATGGTCTCAAGTGCATCTTCCCAAATAGCCCCATCCAGGTCTCAAGGTTCTATCTCTTCCCTATCAGGGTCTAACTTTAGTGGAAAAAATGTACTGAGACTGCAAAGTGAGCTATTGCTGAAATTCTTCTACTCTTAGAATATGGTCCTGTGCCTGCTTACAGCACCATTTTCCTTTGAGCCATAGAGGATGAGCCTTTTTAAAAGCTGCAGGAGTGGCTTTCTGACTTCACATCTTGCCTTAAGTTGGTAACTGTCTGACCTGCTCCTGTCCTTGTCTGTTTTCCATGCATCAATAGCATCCTGCACCATAAACTATAATTCTTTAGTCTTGGAAAGCTCGTCTTTTTCCTCTGTATTGCACAAGTCAGTCCCTTCCAGCTGTATCCAGTTCTAATTTATCACAAGCACATATTTTACTAAAGGCAATGATACAGCATACCAGGAGCTAACATCACTTCACTTACCATAAGTAATAGGGTCCTTGTTGCCATCTGGCCAGTAAGTAGTCAAATTCCAAAATCTCATCTTTAGACTCTATTTCCTAGGACCATTACCAGTTCCAAATATCTTGAGTAGGGTTTTTCAGAAGCATGCTATGAGATGAGAACTTGTGTGCAAGTAATGTATTAAGGAAATGCTCCCAAGAAAAATTAGAAAATGAACAGGAGAAGCAGGATAGGGGAGGAGAAAACCAAAGCAAGGGTTGTAATGTCAAGCAAAATCCCATGGAAGAGAGCGCCAGCCTGATCCCACAGGGGAATTTTGGAATACAAATTGTGCTCCAGAGTTGGTCCTGACTTGTTGCTAGGGAGCTGGCTAAGACCCAACCTGGGGAGGGTGGGTATAAATTCTCAGGTACCCTGACTCTCTACCCCTGAGGGCAAAGTGTCTCCAGTAGCCTAAGAGCAGGACTTTGAAGAGAGTCTCGGGTGTGACCAGTAAAAAGCAAAAGCCACAGGAACTGGGGGAGCAGCAAGCAGAAACCATAGAAGGGATATGGCACACCTGACAGCCACTGGGTGCACCCCACACAAGCCTTTTCATCCTGAACCTGGAGAAGAGCAAAGTGGTTGGAATGGTGAATGTGCAAACTATTGAAACAGGATGGGTTATACTACTGCTATAGTGACAGACAGCCCTAACATCTCAGCAGCTTATACAGATAATTTTATGTTTTGCTTATGCCTCATGTCCTGTGTGAATTGGCAGGTGTCCTGCTCTACAGGGTCATTAGGGACTAAGTTGGAGGATCTGCTGTCTTTTGCTCTGCACCATCTAAAACACACAGCCGCCTCACTTGCCTTAACAGGAGGAGAGAGTGGAGGATCAGGCACTGCCTTTTCAGTGTGCTTCAGCATAGGTGTGACAACACTGACATTAGGCAAAATGAGTGTCCAGGACCTGCTTACATGCAGGGGGACCAGAAATGTTGGGGATCAAAACGGTACATTTGGTGAGAGTTATCTTAACCTTGCCTGTCTTTTTCGCTATAAGCTTTGAAGTAGAGTTCAAGCTTAAGCTAGGTGAGAAAAAGTTTTAAACCAATAAGAAAGTAAATAGTTAGCAATATTTGGTAACTAGACCTTACCAAATAATGTTGGAAAAGCTATGAGATTTGCCAGAAAGGCAGGGAAAAAGATTTTACGTAGCCCAGAGAATAGGTCATATGAAAGAATAAGGTTTCTATCAAAAAAACTGAAAATAGCCATAATACCTAACTGTGTAGCACTGATTGAGTAGGTAATGTACATTCATAGCTTGGTAGTCAACTTTGTCATTTAAATCTATGCTTCTAGGCTGGGCACAGTGGCTCATGCCTATAATCCTAGCACTCTAGGAGGCTAAGGCAGGCTTGAGCTTAGCAGTTCAAGACCAGCCTGAGTAAGAATGAGAACCCATCTCTCCTAAAAAAGAAAAAATAGCCAGGTAGCTGTGGTGGGTGCCTATAGTCCCAGGTACTGGGGAGATTGAGACAAGTAGATTACTCAAACCCAAGAGTTTGAGGTTGCTGTGAGCTATGATGATCCCACAGCACTGTACCCAGGGCAACAGAGTGAGACTCCTCAAAATAAAATTTTTAAAAATATGTAAATCTCTGCTTCCACATAACTTTTACTGACAGTTGTTTTTGTTTTGTTTTGTTTTGTTGAGACAGTCTTTTTTGCCCTCAGTAGAGTCCTGTGGCGTCGTAGCTCCCAGCAACCTCAAACTCTTAAACTCCTCTTGCCTCAGTTTTTCATTTTTAGTAGAGACAAGAGTCTCTTTTTTTTTTTTTTTTTTTTTT
>NW_003852398.1:5085354-5090940 GCF_000181295.1 Otolemur garnettii | reverse complement strand
ATTTTTAGAGACAGCTCTGGTCTTGCTCAGGCAATCCACCATGCCTGGCCCTCTTTTTGTTTTGGTCACCTGAACTGGAGTGCCATGGCCTCAGCTTAGTTCAAAGCAACTTCAAAGTCCTAGGTTCAAGTAATCCTCCTTGAGCCTCCCAAGTAGCTGGGATTACTGGTGCCTGCCACACAGCTAAATTTTCTTATTTTTAGTAGAGTTGCAGGTTTCAACTTTTGCTCAGGATGGTCTCAAACTTGAAAACTTGAGCTCAGTTGATCACCCAGAGTGATCACCCAGCCACCCAGAGTGCTTAGGATCACAGTCATGAGCTACCCTGCCTAGGCCACTTATACCACTTTTTTTTTTTTTTTTGAGACAGCCTCAAGCTGTGGCCCTGGGTAGAGTACTGTGACATCACAGCTCACAGCAATCTCCAACTCCTGGCTTAAACAATTCTTCTGCCCTAGCCTCCCAAGTAGCTGGGACTACAGGAGCCCACCCACAATGCCTGGCTATTTTTTGGTTGTAGTTGTCATTGTTGTTTGGCAGGCCCGGGCTGGATTCACACACACCAGCTCTGGTGTATGTGGCTGACACCTTAGCCACTTGAGCTACAGGCACCAAGCCTGGAGTCTCATTCTTGCTTCGGCTGGTCTCCAACTCCTGAGCTCAAGGGATCTGCCTACCTCAGCCTCCCAAGTGCTAGGATTATAGGCGTGAGCCTCCGTACCCAGCCATTAATGACTTTTTTTGATGTTTGTAATGTAATATGAGTGAGAAAAGCTGGGATATAAAACCATATAAGAATTCCCTTCCTTTCACTATCAACTTCCCTCCAGTCCGTGCTCTCTAATATGCTTTTTACACTGCCACTACTGTCTTTCCCTGAAAATAAGACATGTCTTATATTTATTTTTTCTCAAGAAGACACAGTAGGGCTTATTTTCAGGGGATGTCTTTTTGTCTTTTTCTTTTTTTTTTGTTTTTTTGCCATTTTTGGCCGGGGCTGGGTTTGAACCTGCCATCTCTGGCATATGGGGCCAGCGCCCTACTCCTTTGAGCCACAGGTGACATCCAGGATGTCTTATTTTTATTAAATATAATACAACAATCTACATTTATTCAAATACAGTTAAGTCATCTTTTTCTGGAACCTGACGGGGGCCAACCTTGTTGGTGGGGCTGGCGCTAGTGATGTGTGAACTCTTTTCCCCTAGCAGTTCGCACATGCGCAATAGGATGTCTGCAACCGGGGTTACCACACATGCACCCGCGCAAGTGCGAACGGCTCAGAGAAAGGAGCTGTGGCAGATAAAAGGTATTCCAGTCTTCCTTACCGCTCTGCGCCAAAATGCATGGCGTGGCTATGCAGCATATCTGCATAGCCATCAGTAAGTCTTGTTATGGGGGTAGGGCTTATATTTAGCAAATACATAAAAATCCTACTAGGGCTTATTTTGGGGGGAGGTCTTATTTTTGGGGAAACACAGTAGTTACCTATCTATAAAATAGAGCTGATATCACACATTGTCTTCAGGATAAAATCCAAATTCCTTTTCATGGTTTGCATATGTCTCTCTCAGGTCAAACCTATCTCTCCAACTTTATTTTTCTCAACTACTGACCTCATATCCTACTCTCAAATTTATAGTCCCCAGCCCACATATTTCTGCTAAGCACCGGAAGTGTGTGCTCAAGTGTCATCCCTCTTTGGATGTCACATAAGAGTTGTCTCACAGGCATCTCAAATTTAATATATGCAAATTAAACTTCTTTTTTGGAACTCACTTTAAAATTGGATTTCTGATTCCCTCCCTTCACCACACCAAATTTTGTTTTATGCCAATCTTTATTTCTTTTTTTTTTTTTTTTTTTTTTGAGACAGAGCCTCAAGCTGTCCCCCTGGGTAGAGTGCCATGGCATCACGCTCACAGCAACCTCCAACTCCTGGGCTCAAGCGAGTCCCCTGCCTCCACCTCCCAAGTAGCTGGGACCACAGGCGCCCGCCACAACGCCCGGCCATTTTTTGGTTGCAGCCGTCATTGTTGCTTGGCGGGTCCGGGCTGGGGATTCGAACCCGCCACCTTAGGTGTACGTGGCTGGCACCTTAGCCGGTTGAGCTATAGGCGCCGAGCCCAATCTTTATTTCTTTATTTTTTTTTTAGAAATAGGGTCTTGCTCTGTCACCTAGGTTAGATTGCAGTGGTATCATCATGACTCACTGCATCCTTAAACTCCTAGGTTCAGTGATCCTCCTGCCTCAAGCCTCCTGAGAGCTGAAATTACAGGTGTGTACCACCATGCCTAGCCTGTGCCAGTTTTTTTTAACTCAGAAAATGATACCTCAGAAAAGTGAAATATCATTTTTGCCCACTCAGCCAAGCCAGAAATTTGGGAATCAGCTTTGAGTTTCAGCTTCTTTCTTGCTTCAGTTTGTCTTTGGCCTTTTCCTGACCTCTCTGATTCTTCACTTTGTCATGATAGTTTAGCCTGTCAACCTAATTTCTAAATGACCTAGTCTTTGACTATACCTTAGCCCACATTAGTGAGAGAGATTCTGATTGATTCAGCTTTATTTCTTGATGTCCTGAAAGAAGAGTGAACCCATATTACTGATTCTGGTTATCAGTTTTTCATTGTGTTCCCTTTTTTGTAAAGACAATGTTTTCTAAGCTTTTTAAAAGCCTCATTATCCCAAAGTAATAAGACTCGCGCAGGTAGAGGTAGGAAGTGACCAAATTCATTTACTGGTTGGTGGGGCCTCTGAGGATGCACTCCATTGCACCTGTACACTGAATGCCTAACGTCAGTTACTTATTTCACTCCTAGACTCATTACTTCTTTTTTTTAATAATAGCTTTATTGAGATATGATTCACATACCATAAATTCACACTTTTAAAGTATACAATTCAGCATTTTTCCTTAATATTCTGAGTTATGCAACCATAACCACTATCTAATTTTAGTACCCTTGGTTCTTTTTAAAACTTTTGCTGCTAGGGCGGTGCCTGTGGCTCAGTGGGTAGGGCACTGGCCCCATATACCAAGGGTGGCGGGTTCAAACCCAGCCCTGGCCAAACTGCAACAAAAAAATAGCCGGGTGTTGGTGGTGGGCACCTGCAGTCCCAGCTACTTGGAAGGCTGAGGCAAGGGAATCACCTAAGCCCAGGAGTTGGGACGTTGCTGTGAGCTATGTGATGCCACCACAGCACTCTACTGAGGGCTATAAAATGAGACTCTGTCTCTACCAAAAAAAATTTGCTGCTGAAATTTTCTTTTCTTTTCTTTTTTTTGAGACAGAGTCTCACTCTGGCACCATGAGTATAGAGTGTCAGGGCATCATAACTCACAGCAACCTCAAGCTCTTGGGCTCAAGCAATCATCTTGCCTCCATTTCCTATTTTTAGTAGAGATGGGGTATCACTCTTGCTTAGGTTGGTCTTGAACCCCTGAGGTCAAGCAGTCCATCTGCCTCGGCTGCCCAGAGTGTTAGAATTACAGGTATGAGCCACCAAGCTGGGCCAACTACTGAAATTTTCAAATCACATTCTTTATCTCCTCAAGCAAGCATAGTGATTTTAAGTCAGAGTTAGATTATTGCAATATCTGGATCCTCTGTGGTCTGTTTCTAATGTCTTGTTATTTCTGCTGGTTTTAGTTCATGTTGTTTCCTTGTGCACCTTATTTTTTTTTAATTGTGTGCTAGACATTTTATTTATAAAATTGTTTGCTGAAATAATCGAAGCCTATTATGACGTTCTCCCTGCCAGAGAGGATTCACCTTTGCTTCTGCCAGGTGCTTATGAACATGGCAGTTTAGGCCAATTTCAGAGGTTTTGATGATTCAAAGCAGAATTACAGTCCCTATGAGGCCTGTCAACTCTTACTTATGGGTGTAGCCCTTTGGGATCTGAACTCAAAGGGAATGGTTTGACCTGGGTCCCTTCTACCATGCCCTTGGCAGGCCTTGGATTCCAATCCTTCTACTCTTAGCCTTGGGAGCCTGTCAAAAGCTCAGCTCTGCATTTCTGTTTACCCTCTTGGTATCAGCAAGTGCACCCAGGGTGAAATCTCAAGAATACCTCCCTGAGCCTCCATTCTTGCTTGAATCCTGGCCTGGTAATTCATGACTATCTTATAGTTCTCACGTGCCCTCCAATAAATGCAATTAATGTGTTTTCTGAGCTTTTCCTTTTTTGAGACTGTCTCACTTTGTTGCCCTAGGTAGAGTGCCGTGGCATCACAGTTCACAGCAACCTTAAACTCTTGGGCTTAAGCAATTCTCTTGCCTCAGCCTCCCAAGTAGCTGGGATTACAGGCACCCGCCACAATGCCTGGCTATTAATGCCTGGCTATCCTTAGAAACAGGGTCTCACTGTAGCTCAGGCTGGTCTTGAACTCATGAGTTTAGGCAATCCACCCGCCTCAGCCTCCCAGAGTGCTAGGATTACAGGCATCAGCCACCATGCCCAGCCTTTTCCCAGCTTTTCTAATTGTACTCAGTATTAGGGCTGATCTGAATTGCCTAGTCTGCCATCACCAGAAGTAAAAGTTGTCTCAGTTTTGTTTTTAACTAGAGACATATTTGTTAATCAGACATAATAAAGACCTCTGGTATCACAGTGGGCTAATGTATAACCCGTCTACAGCCCCCAGTCCTCTTCCCTTTACAGACCCTTTATGGCATTAGGAGCATAGGTATCTCTGGCATTCCAACATGCTAAGCTCTGGGTGTTTGAGATTTCTTAGTCCATTTGCTGCTGCTATAACAGAACACCACGGACTAGGTCTTTTTTTTTGAAACAAGAGTCTCAAGCTGTCACCCTGGGTAGAATGTCGTGGCATCACAGCTCACAGCAACCTCCAACTCTTGGACTTAAGCAATTCTTTTGCCTCAGCCTCCCAAGTAGCTGGGATTATAGGCACCTGCCACAAGGCCTGGCTATTTTTGGTTGCAGTTGTCATTGTTGTTTGGCAGGTCTGGGTTGGATCTGAACCTGCCAGCTCCAGTATGTGGCTGGTGCCCTGGCCGCTGAGCTACAGGTGCCAAGCTGACTAGGTCATTTATAAAGAACAATTTGGTATACAACACTAGTAAGTGATGCCTGTGGGACTCAAACTTGGACCTTCTGCCAGGACTGCCTCCACCATACCTCCTCTCTCACACGTAACTGCCCACTGAAATAAGCTAGGATCACACATGTATAACCACTACCCATCTCTGCCGTATTTAAAAGGATTTGTCTGCCTTGCCTCTGAAACACCACTCTGATGTTCTTAACCTGGGGTCCCTCCCCCACAAAGGCCATCCTCAAAAGCCATTCTGCCCTCCTGAAGAGCTCTGGGGCTGTGATGGGAGGAGCAGTCTTGCAGATCTCTCAACCACTTTAAACAGCACCTGGCTCCCTCCTAGCTACATCAATCTCTTTAGCAAATGGTCCCTGGGTCACCATTAGGCTTAGTATTCTCTCCTAAATTCATTATTCACTCTTTTTGTGGTCAGGCTATAAATTTTCCCAGTTTTTCTGTTCTGCTTCTTTTTTAATTACAAATTCTGTCTTTAAAGTATTTGCTTTTTTTTTTTTTTTTTTTT
>NW_003852398.1:5077351-5085139 GCF_000181295.1 Otolemur garnettii | reverse complement strand
TTCTCTTGCCTCAGCCTCCCACGTAGCTGGGTCTACAGGCACCGCCATAATGCCCAGCTATTTTTTTGTTATAGTTGTCATTGTTATTTAGTAGACCCAGGTCAGGTTCAAACCTGCCAGCCCCGGTGTTTATAGCTAGTACCCTAACCACTGAGCTATGGGCACTGAGCCCATTTATTTGCTCTTGTATCTCACTGTATTCAGTTCATGGTTACCACGCAGCACCCTGAACACTTTGCTGCTTAGATATTTCTTGTGCCAGATATCTTAGTTCATCACTCTGAAGTTCTGAATTCCATAAAGTCCTGGGACATGAACACAATTCTGGAAGGTTTCTTCCAACTATGTAACAAGAATGGCCTTTTCCCCAGTTTCCAGGTCTAGCCTCATTTCTGTCTGAAATCTCATCAGAATGGCCTTTATTGTCCATATTTCTCCAAACATTCTGGAATCTAGGCTTTTTTTTTTTTAGAAACAGGATATTGCTCTGTCTTCCAGGTTGGAGTGGTCAGTCTCACAGCTAATGTGATTATAGCTCACTGCAACTTTGAACACTTGGCCTCAAGCAGTCCTTCCACCTCAACCTCCTAAGTAGCTGGGACTACAGGTATAATGCCAGCATGCCCAGCTAACTTTGTTTTGTAGAGATGGGGTTCTTGCTATGTTGCCCAAGCTAGTCTTGAACTCTAGGCCTCGAGCCATCTTTATGCCTCAACCTCTCAAAGTGCTGGGATTACAGGTATGAGCTATTATGTGTGGCCAAATGTAGGCTTTTTCTAGCCTATTTCTACAAATTCTTCCAGTATTTACCCATTAACCAGCTCCAAAGCCACTTCCACATACTCAGGTATTTTTTTTATAGCAACAGTTCACTTCTCAGTACTAATTTTCTATCTTAGTCCATTTTCTGCTGCTGTAACAGTACTACACTAGGTAATTTATAAAGAACAGAAGTTTATGTGGCTCACACTTCTGGAGCTGGGGATTCCAGGAGCATGGCATTGCACTGTGCATAAGGGTTATCTCGTGGCACAAAACTGAAGGCAGAAGCGAGTATGTTGTGAGACAGAGAATTGGGTGAGGTCATTCTTTTTATTCGGAACCCACTCCTATAATAACTAACTCACTCTTGCTATAATGACATTAACCCATTCATGAAGATGAGCCCTCATGACATAGTCACCTCATGTTGTAAAGGTTCCACCTCTCAACAGTGGAGGGGATACACCACAGACAGGGATCAGCTAAAAAGTCTTATGCCTTGCCCACATGGAGCCACAGTCTTCCCTTTCCTTCCTAAAGCCTCAAACCTTTTGGGCCAGTATACTCATATCACCTCAGTCCTTCTCATCTAGCTTCTTGAATTGGTGATCGTCCTTCCCCTGAGTAAACTCCTATTCCTTTTACACGTGAGATAAAAAGTGTTTCAGCTTAGCATGCTGAGCACTGCTCTGGCACTGCTCACCTCTACAACATCATAACCCATAAGATATTTGCCCAAAACTATGTCCCAGTCTCTGAATGCATGTATTCAGAACATACTAGTTTGTCCTCCAACACTTAGCACCACCTCCCCTAAGGAGTCTTCCCTAATTCTTCCAAGCAATGTCAGCCTGAACTTAGACTTCACTTTTGGAGGCCAGTTCCACATTAGGACAAGCATTTGAAGACAACTTCAATGTCTTTTTTTTTTTTTTTAGACAGAGTCTTACTTGGTCACCCTGGGTAGAGTGCCTAGGCATCTTAGCTCACAGCAATCTCAAACTCTTGGGCTCAAGTGATTCTCTTGCCTCAACCTCCTGAGTAGCTGGGACTACAGGCACCTGCCACAATGAATGCCCAGGTATTTTTTTGAGAAGGAGGTCTAGTTCTTGCTCAATTTGGGCTCAAACTTGTGAGCTCAGGCAATCCACCCGCCTCAATCTCCCGACTGCTGGGATTACAGGCATGAACCACTGTGCCTGGCCATAATGTCATTGTCTTATTCATTTCAGCGTCCCCAGCATATGGTGCTTAAGAGATGCTAATTAATGTAGAATGATATCATTTCCCAGGTTTCATACAGCCCCTAATGCATTATAGTTTTGTCAGTCTTGTGAATTCTTTTCCCCAGGAATCCCAGGCATTTTTCTAGCCCTTCATGGCTAGCTTGCCAGATGCTTACCTGTTTTCATTTGCCAGACAGCAGTTCACAGGCCTGCATGACACTGTGACTGCAGACTGCCCCCTGCTGGTCAGAACGTTTCTAGGACAGAGAAAGCTCTGGGCTGGAGACAGGTGGAGGCTCTAAATCATTTTTGGTGCCACGGACTCCTTTGGCGTTCCACAAAGAATATGAACTTTTCAGAATATTTTCAAATGTACTACACATACATCAAATAGATTACAAATGAAATGACTGATTTCATTCAGTCATAATGAAATACAGGTATCAAAATATTGGAAAAACTATTTTTTATGCATGTGATACAAATGTACAGTTGCCCATTGGTATATGTGAGGAGTTGATCAAAGGAACAGTACAAAGTCTGCATATATGCACGTCCCACAGTTGCCCATGGAGAACTCCATATTCACAGGTTTCACCTTCTAAGAACTGATTTTCAGTCTGGTTGAAAAATATCTGCATGTGGGCAGTGCCTGTGGGCGGCATCTGTGGCTCAGTGAGTAGGGTGCCGGCCTCATATACCAAGGGTGGCGGGTTTGAACCCGGCCCTGGCCAAACTGCAACAAAAAATAGCCAGGTTTTAAGGCGGGTACCTATAGTCCCAGCTACTCAGGAGGCTAAGGCAAGAGAATCGCCTAAGCCCAAAAGCTGGAGGTTGTTGTGAGCTGTGACACCACAGCACTCTACTGAGGGAGACAAAGTGAGACTGTCTCTAAAAAAAAGGAAAGAAAAATATCTGCATATAAGTGGATCCATGTACATCAAACCTATGTTGTTCAGGGGTCAACTGTATCTGATGTGATATATAGATGTATATATACATATCACATATAACAAGTTCTAGGCTGGGCACAGTGGCTCATGCCTAAAATCACAGTATTTTGGGAGGCCAAGGCAGGAGGATTGCTTGAGCCCAGGAGCTCAAGACCACCAACATAGTGAGACTCCTCTGTCTAAAAAATAAAAATCAAAAAAACATGCACATCTATAATCTCAGCTACTCAGGAAGATAAGGCAGGAGGATTTTTGAGCCCAGGTATTTAAGGTTGTGGTGAGCTATGACTATGCCACTGTACTCCAGCTTAGGTGACAGAGCAAGATCCTTTCTGTAAAATAAATAAAAATAAATAAGTTCTAGTGATAGATTTAGTAACTACTGTAATTTCACAGTAATAATGTTTTGAGAAATCTGTATTAGCTATAACATGATATGAAATACCTGCAGTTTCTATTGGTGACACAGTCACAGATACTGCTAATGGTATTAATTTGTTGCCTATATCCATAATGAAAGGGAACGCTTAATTTCAATTAGAGGTAATAAAACTAAAGACTAAATCTTTCATCATCCAAGCACAAAGATGCCCTGAATTCTACCCATGGATCCCTTTGGGGGAAGGTCCATGGACGCCAGGTTAAAAAAGTCTCAATGGTGTTTCAAAGGCATGGCAGACAAATTCTTTAAATACTGCAGAGATGGCTAATGTCTGTGTGACTCTTACATAGTTCACTGGGCAGTTGGGTGATAGAGGAGATGTGGTGGAGATATGCTTGGCAGAAGGTCTAAGTTTGAATCCCACAGGCATCACCAGTGCTGTGAGATCTGGCCTGATTGTTCCCCTTGCCTAGTGTCCATTTTTTTTCATTTATAAAGTGAGAATGATGATGTTTTCCTCCCACATTGCTGAAAGGATTCAATACATTAACCTGTGAAAACTCTTGAGGGAGTCAATGCATGTCTGCTCTTAAATGAGAATATTAAATGTATATAGAGAACATATACTCACATTCATACTCGCTCTCTCAGCCAACTGTCACTTCTTTTGGAGCAGAATCCCCAAAGTCTGACCTGTCGTATGACCTGGGAGTCACCTGTATACTCAAAAGATAAACTTGGTTGCTGGGCAAACAGAACTGTGCCCTTTCTCACCCCAATTCAAAAGAACAACCCAAAATGCAGATGACCTGGTTATTTTATTAGAAGCATATTTACCTTGTAGTTAACTTTGCAGAGAACATTTTACAAAAATTTTGTATAAAGTTTGGAAACTACATAAAAATAACTTTTATCCTTCATAAAGGGAAAACATAAGTTATATTTACTCTGCTAAAAATGTATTGAGGAGAAACATTCCTATCTGTTCCTTATACAGAAAACACTAGCACAGGGCACAAAGAATATGATGTGGGCCTTCTCAGAGATAAGCATTGTGCATTGGCTCAATCATAAGGTTAGAAGACCCTGCCAGACCCCATTCAGAAAAGCACAGGGGAGCTACTGGGCCCAGGCTGCACTGAGCAGGGACACAGCAACTCTTTAAGGACAGGGACAATATGAATGATGAGCCAAACGGGGAATGATCAAAGACTTTCCCCTGAACTATGAAACTAGCATTTCACCTGATATTCATTCTCATGCCCCAGGATACAAATGTAAAAATTGTATACAAAGCCCAAAGCAGCCCTGCCTGCCCATTGACCAATCCTGGCTCCCCCTGGAGGAGCTGGGTCTGTGTTCTGTGGCCACCCTGCTGCTAGTTCCAATCTTTAGCTTGTCTCATTTGTTCCAGACCTGAGAAATGTCCCATCTGAGTCAAATACTGAAGCAGGCGGGCTGAATGCTCACTAACCTGAGAACCACTGCCTTCTTCCAGCTCTAAGATTTGGGAACCCATGTCCCCTTTTAACTGTTGAATGGCTGCCCCTCCCTTCCCAAGCATCCAGTTATAACCAATGCTGAGAAATCTTTCAGAAAATTGCTTTAGAAAGACAAAGTGTACAATCTTAACCTTTAGGAGTGAAGGAGAAAGCCCCTCAGGGTATTTCAACCTTTGTCACCAGAAAAACAGTATACCCAGAATCCTAACCCCATATTATTCTTCAAAGTCATCATCAGTTTTGTTTTCTTTTAAAAGTGGGTATCTTCCTGAAGAAGCCATACATTTTCTATCTGTTTCAGTGTCGAAATCAAGGTGGAAAATGGTTTTCTTTGTAAATAAACCCACATACCAGAGGGAACATTTGCTTTTATTGGGTTATAGACACTCTGCAGCCTGTGCATTAGCGTCTAGAAGGAGGCAACTGGGACTCTGAAGTCTATCTAAGGTACAGACCCTTTGCTTCTGCCACATTCTGGGGACAGGAAGCATTCTGTTCTCCCTGATGCTTTTTCTTCACGAAGAGAAGTTCAAGAGACTGCCAGCCTTGCTCTGAAGTGTAAGGTGGGACCCTGAATCAGGGAGGTCACAGGGCAGAGGGAAAGAGCCTGCCCATCTCAACTGCAGGTTGTGTGGGCAAGTGTCACATGGGAGCAGACTGGGTTGTGAAAGTCTGTGTGCTGAGGAGTTAATCCCTGAGCACAGGCTCCTGTGTGGGGGCCAGAATGAATTGCAGGCTGGCAGTACAGCCTGTGCTTCTCGGTGCCTCTGGTGCCAACACCCAGCATGTTCCACACCAACTGCTCCACCTAACAGGCTCAGTGGCACAGGCTCAAGCAGCAAGTGCGTTCCAGCTCACCTGGGCAGAGGAAAGCCTGGGTAGAGCCGGAGACGAGTCTTGTGCATACATGTGTGTACAGGGAGGGGACACGAGATGATGTGAAAACTCAAGGCTAGCAGAATGAGCATTTCAGGCCTCCCTCTTTCCACTGTCCACTCTCCCTATGTAGATATGCCCTGTCTTAAGTGAAAAGGAAACTGGGGAAACAGGAGGAATGAGGACATTTCCGGAGCGGCTGGCTGCAGGCCAGGCTCCACTGAGAACCGACATGGCTGTGAGGGGCCTTGATTCTTATCTGACACTGTAGGGAATGGCTGAAAAACTACCAAGGGTTACCATATCAACAAGCCCATGGTGACTTCATCAGCAGAACTTTGTGCCCACAGACAGCAAAACTGTGTTTTGGCAAACAGGAGGGGCCTCAAGGCCATAGGATATACCCATTCCTCCTGGACCCTAACCTCACCATCAGCCCAAATCACCCACAGGTTAAACAGATCTGGAGCTTAACGAGAACACACATTTCAGGGTCCAGTGACAAAAGACAGCTCACCATGGCAGGGGCAACACAGGGCAAGGGTCTGGATTTGAGCTGGCACAGAAGCAAGAAGGAAGGGGGATCCTGAGTTATTTGTTCACAGAGAATGAGGGCCCCAGAGGCCTGCCAAGCTGCCAGCCACAGCCCTGGATGGTTGTTAAGAAGCATCTGCAGAGCTGTAGGAGAAGAACCTGGTGGCCTTGCTTGGGGTCGTGGGATTCGGGCACTCTGCCTCCTCGCTCAGTTTGAAGAACATCTCCTGCTCCCGCTTCTTCTGGTTCAGATCCTCTTCCAGAGCCTAGGGGAGAGAAAGGGGGCAGGTAGCACTTGGTCAGATCTGCGGGCCACACACAGGTCTCCCAACCATAGGATCCCCACTGATGTGGCCTTCTCTGCAAAGTTTCCTCCTAGGCCTCAGTGCTTGGGTAACTAGGTGTTCCCTCTTTCTTATCCTAGAGCTGATCCCCACAATGGAAGCGAAGTACCTCTTCCTTCCACCTGCCATATCTGCCCAGGAGTTCTTTTGCAGGCCAAGGATACAGTTTCTATATCCTTTAGGAGTTCTTTACAGGCCTGTATACAGTTTGGGGAAATGCCAGTTTAGATGGGGAAGGGAAGGAACAGGTACAAATCTGGCAGGAAAATAGCCAAATGATTTGAGAGAAACCCAAGCTAGAACATGGAGGGTGAAGGGAGAGTGATGTCAGAGTTAGGCTGTGGTTCTGAACCAGGGCTCAATCCTGCAGAAATCACCCAGGGAGCTCTGCCCCAAAATACAGGTGCCTTCATCACCCAACTTCTGAGATTCTGAACCTGGAGATGTGGAGTGGGACTGAGGTCTCTGTACTGTACAAGCATTTTAGGTGACTCAGAGGGCAGCTCTAGTTGACAATCACTGTGAGTGCTCCCCTTGGACACAAACAAGTTCATCTAAATAAATTTGATCCTACCAGAAAATTTTCTTAAGGGCTCTCCAATAAGCATTCAATTAAGAAAGGATAGGTATATATCCAAAAGACCAAAAATCACTTTATAGCAGAGATATTGGCACCAGAATGTTTATTGCAGCTTAATTCATAAATGCTAAGTCATGGAAGAAGCCCAAGTGCCCATCAACCCATGAATGGATTAATAAATTGTGGTATATGTACACCATGGAATATTATGCAGCCTTAAAAAAGAGACTTTATCTCTTTTATGTTTACATGGATGCAGCTGGAACATATTCTTCTTAGCAAAGTATCTTAAGAATGGAAGAAAAAGTATCCAACGTACTCAGCCCTACTATGAAACCATTATATAAGCACCCACACTCCCATATGAAAGCTATAACCCAACTACAGCCCAAGATGAAGGAGAAAGAGGAGGAGAGGGGAGAGAATGGGTGGACCACACTTATGGTGCATTGTACAAGGGTACATATCAAATCTACTAAGTGTACAGTATAAATGTCTTAACACAATAAAGTGTGGTGAAGGCTATGTTAACTAATTTTATGGAAATATTTCAAATTGTATATAAAACACATTTTACCCCATAAATGCATTAATGTACATAGCTATAATGTAATAAAAAAAAAAAAAAA
>NW_003852398.1:5075284-5077331 GCF_000181295.1 Otolemur garnettii | reverse complement strand
AAAAAAAAAAAAAAAGGAAGCCAGCCAGGTGCAGATTACGCCTGTAATCTTAGCATTCTTGGAGGCTGAGGTGGATAGACTGTTTGAGCTCAGGAGTTCAAAGCCAGCCTGAGCAAGAGTAAGACCCCTTCTCTACTTTTTAGACAAACTAGCTGGGTGTAGTGGCTGGCACCTGTAGTCCCAGCTACTCAAGACACTGAAGCAAGAGGATTGCTCAAGCCCAAGAATTGGAGGTTGCTGTGAACTATGACACCAAGGCACTCTACCCAGGTAACAGAGTGAGACTCTGTCTCGAAAAAAAGAAAAGCAAAGTGTAATGGAGAGAATATGGATTTGACAGACAGTGCTGCTAGAGCTCCGGGGCTTTCAAAAGAAACTGGAAATCAAGATTTTTTTGGAGGGAGGGTAATCAGTAGGACTTCACCTATGGTGCATATTGCAAGGGTACAAGTCAAATCTATTTAGAGTATAAATGTCTTAACACAATAAGTGAGGTGAAGGCTATGTTAGTTAACCAGTTTGATGTAAGCATTCCAAATTGTATATAAAGTCAGCACATTGTACCCCATAAATGCGTTAATGTACACAGTTATGATGTAATAAAAATATTTAGATAAAGATTTTTATGTACAATCTCTTTATACTTAATAGTTGACACCTTTCAAAAAAAATTTAAATCATTATGTTGGCCAAACTTGCCATGGCTAAAAGCCAATTCTAGTCCCTAGGCTATCAGTTTGTGACCTTTGCTCTAGGAATACCAATTAAATAATAACAGCTACTAGTTTTTGAGCACAGAGTGTTTTAGTAACTTGCTCAAGATCTCACAGCTAATAACAAGAGAGTTAGGACTTTATCCACCTCCAAAGCCTGTGCTCAAGCACTATTCTACCCACCACATACATTCCTCTGTACAACTTTCTAATGCTAGAATCAGCAATCTTTTTTCTGTTATGTGGCCGATAGTAAACATTTTCAGCTTTGCAGGGCATCAACTACTCAACTGCCAATGTAGAGCAAAATTATCCATAAATAATATGTAAATGAACAAGTCTGGTGGTGTTCCAGTGAACCTTTATTTACAAACAGTGGTGGGCCAGATTTAGCTCATAGGCAGTAGTTTGGCAATACCTGCTTTTAAGTAAAGAAGTATTATCTACATTTTACAGCCTAAACAACCAAGGTGCAAGAGGGAAGATATGACTTGTTTGAGGTCACATTCTGTGTTAACAATAACCCAAGCAACACTTTGTTGACCTATCAGGTGTTCTATACTGACTTGAAATAAATAAGTCTAAAGTTTTCAAACTACCATTTATCACCCCTGCCCCCCAGCGTAAGGCTGCTGACTGTAATGCAAGAGCATAAAAACCATTTATCATTTATTCCAGAATGAAAATCATCACTTCTTGGCAGCTGTTCTAGCAGCAACCCAAGTAGCTAATAACACAAGAATTCTTCAAAGAATTCTGCAGAGGCAGCCTGTAGAAGCAAAATCCAATGCCAGCTTCCCAACCACATGCTCATGGTGCTTCCCCTAAGCTCAGGCCCCCCGTGAAGCAATCTGAGATATGACGCAGTTGCTAGAGGCAAGATGGTCAATTTCAAACTGTCTCAGGATGTGCCAAGGGCATAGAACCTCCAAGTAAGATGACCAGGTGAATGTTTATTTCCTGATTCCAGAATCAGCCTATGTCAGCAGAAGCATTATTGATTTGAGCATCAAGTATCAAAAGTCCCAGCAGGCCATGGTTACAGAAATGATGAGAGCAGGCCTGTTAACAGGAAGGTCTGGAACCCTGGCCACCTTCCAGCCAGAATGCTCTATTAGTACAGGAAGGAAGCCTCAATTCAAGGACTTCCAAGGCCATTACTAAGGTAAGGTAGGCAATTACAGCAACAGGGCTGATGTCTGAGGTCAGAAAAACCCTCAGGGGTGGTGCCTGTGGCTCAAGGAGTAGGGCACCTGCCCCCAGGGGTGGCAGGTTCAAGCCCGCCCTAGCCAAAACTGCAAAAAATAAATAAAGATTTAAAAAAAAAAAAAAAA
>NW_003852398.1:5067293-5075053 GCF_000181295.1 Otolemur garnettii | reverse complement strand
TTTTTTTGGAGACAGAGGCTTACTCTGTAACCCTGAGTAGGTAGAATGCCGTAGTGTCATAACTCACAGCAACCTCAAACTCTTGGGCTCATGTGATCTCTTACCATAGCTGCCCCAGTAGCTGGGACTATAGGCACCCACCATGATGCCCAGCTAGTTTTTCTGTTCTTAGTAGTGACAGGGTGTTGCTCTTGCTCAGGCTGGTCTTGAACTCCTGAGCTAAAGCAATCCACCTGCCTCAACCTCCCAAAGTGGTAGGATTACAGGTGTGAGCCACCACACCTGGCCTAAATCAGTAATCTGTGAGTAAAGCAAATGATCCTCTATAATAGAGGTGGGCCTCATTTAATCAGTGAAGACCTTATGAGAAAAGAAGGAATTCTGCCTCTAGACTGCAAGATCTACTCTTCCCTGGGTCTACAACCTGATGGCCTGACCTGCAGATTCTGGACTTAACAACCTCCACAACTTTAAGACAAATACATCAACATCCCCCTTCCCGCTATTGGTTCTGTTTCTCTGGAGAATATTGACTAATACAGGCTCAGGGAGGTAAGATGGCTTGCCCCAAATCCCAAAGCTAGACACCAGCCAAGGTGTTAACTTGTAGAATACCATCTAGAGAGGAGACATATGAATTCTCCCCACCTCCCAGAGGCTGTTCTTGTCCATGCCACGTCTCACCAAGATTATCTCAATGATTTCCTTGCTGGTCTCTGCTTCTACCCTTAACCCCTACAGAAGGCAAAAGGATCCTTTTGAAAACATAGGTCAGATCATGTAATACTCCGCTCAGAACCTTCCAATGGGTCCTATCTCACATAGAGTAATGGTCACATTTTACCCAGGCACCCACTGCCCCTCATACTTCACCTCCTACCACTCCCACAGTCACGACCACTCTGCTCCAGCCAGAGGGCCTCCATGGCGTTCCTCAGAGTGGCAGGCACACTCTCACTTCAAGGCTGTTACAGCTGCTCTTCCAGGTGCTGGGAATGCTCTCCCCCCGCCCCAACTAAGAGCTGCAAGGCCCCCTCATGTCCTTCCTGCCACATAAGGGAAAGCAGCCCCCACTGCCATCCTCAAGATGTTCCCTTCCCTGCTTTTGGGTCCTTCACTAGAAGGTCACTCCCTGAGGACAAGGACTTGTCCCTTTTGTTTACTGAATCATCTCCAGTGCCTAAAAGGGTCTGGAGTACTTAGCATGTGCTTGAGAAATATTTGTTGCATGAATACACCAATGAGTGAACAAATGAATGAATGACCAAGCTAAGATGGCAGACAAAGGCAACACCATGTGATAACTACCATGACAAAGCAAGGACAGAGGGTTGTTGGAACTCAGAAGAGACACCCACGTAGCCTAGGTGGAGGAGGTGGCTGAGCACTGAAGATAAACAGAAGTTGGCCAAGCAAAGGCTGGTGGGCACAGAATTCCTGGCAGAGGGAACAGCCTGGGCAAAGGCCCAGCAGGGAACGAGAGAAGCACATATGGTATGGAGATCAGTATTCAGTATTTGGGTACTGAAGTCTGTCCAGAACACAAGAGGTGGGTGAGACTCACAGGAGATAAGGCAAGAGCTATGGTTCTCAAAGTGTCATCTGTGAATCCCTTGGAGGTCCAAAACCCTTTTGCAGGGTGGGAGAGGGGCAGCAAAGTCTTGTTTCCTTAACACTAAGGTTAAACGAGTTTGCCCTTTTCACTGTTTTGATATTTGTACTAATGGTACAAAAGCAATGATGGGTAAAACTAATTTCTGGATCTTAAGGAGGAATTCAGACAATGGCACCAACTGCATGGATATTCATTCTTTCCTCTGTCACCCCAAGGCTAGAGTGCAATGGTGTCATCATAGCTTATAGCCACCTCAGAATCCTAGGTTCAAGTGATCCTTCTGCTCAGCCTCCCAAGTAGCTGAGACTGCAACTGCCCACCACCATGCCTAGCTAATTGTTCTATTTTTTGTAGAGATGCGATCTTACTCTTGTTCAGGCTGGTTTCAAACTCCTGAACTCAAAGGATCCTCCCACCTCAGCCTCCCAGAGTTCTAGGATTACAGTTTGAACCACCATGCCCAGCCTGCATGGGTATTCTTTAATCTACTCATGGTATAAGAAAAGGGTTTTCAATTAAAAAAATAAAGCCACCAGGTGAGGTGGCTCATGCTTGTAATCCTAGCATTTGGGAGACCAAGGCAGGTAGATTGCTTAAGTTTGAGACCAGCCTAAGCCAGAACAAGACTCTATCTCTAAAAATAGCCGGCATTGTGGTGGGCACCTGTAGTCCCAGCTACTCGGGAGACTGAGGCAAGAGAATCGCCTAAGCCTAAGAGCTGGAGGTTGCTGTGAGCTGTGATACCACAGCACTCTACCAAGGGTGACAAAGTGAGACTCTGTCCCTTAAAAAAAAAAAATTCTGATAAAATCAGTGGTAATATTAATGATTTTTTTTTTTTTTGAGAGTGTCTCACTATGTCGCCCTCAGTAAGTGCTGTCACGTCACAGCTCACAGCAACCTCAAACTCTGGGGCTTAAGCGATTCTCTTGCCTCAGCCTCCCAAGTAGCTGGGACTACAGGTGCCTGCCACAACACCTGGCTGTTTTTTGGTTATAGTTGTCACTGTTTGGCAGGCCCGGGCTGGATTCAAACCCACCAGTTCCGGTGTATGTGGCTGGCGCCCTAGCTGCTGAGCTACAGGCGCTGAGCCTGGATTTTTCTTTTCCTGTTTTTTTTTTTGCAATAGGGTTTCATTCTGTTGCCCAAGCTGGAGTACAGTGGTCTCATGATAGCTTGCTACAATCTCAGACTCCTGGCCTGAAATGATCCTCCTGTCTCAGCCTCCTAAGTAGCTGGGACAACAGACATGTCACCACATCCAGCTAATTTTTCTATTTTTTACAGAGATTAGACCTTGCTCTTGCTCAGACTGGTCTTAAACTCCTGAGCTCATGCAATCTTTCACCTCAGCCTCCCAAAGTGCTAGAATTGGAGGTGTGAGCCACTAAAACAGCCAAATTTCTTTTTTATATTTAGTTTAAGGAAATGTGTCAACATTTAGAAGATCTGCATAACTCACTGAACCAATATTTTCCAAATATCCAGTGTGTGATGTTACAAGGTCATAGCTGAGTGGAAGTTCCACCGAAAGCACAAGACAGACCAGTTGATTTTAATGCAACAGAGAATGAAAACTCTGAAATGGGTATAGGTTCCACACTACAATTAGACTTTAAGAAACTACCACTTGGCTTGGTGCCTGTGGCTCAAGCGGCTAAGGCGCCAGCCACATACACCTAAGGTGGCAGGTTCAAATCCAGCCCAAGCCCACCAAAACAATGATGGCTGCAACCAAAAAAACAGCCAGGCGTTGTGGCGAGCACCTGTGGTCCCAGCTACTTGGGAGGGTGAGGCAGGAGACTCGCTTGAGCCCAGAAGTTGGAGGTTGCTGTGAGCTGTGATGCCATGGAACTCTACCCAGGGGGATAGCTTGAGGCTCTGTCTCAAAAAAAAAAAAAAAGAAACTACCACTTGGGCAGTGCCTGTGGCTCAGTGAATAGGGCGCTGGCCTCATATACCAATGGCCAAACTACAACAAACAGTTTTGGCCTTGGCCAAACTACAACAAAAAATAGCCAGGCGTTGTGGTGAGCGCCTGTAGTTCCAGCTACTTGGGAGGCTGAGGCAAGAGAATCACCTAAGCCCAAGAGCTGGAGGTTACTGTGAGCTGTGATGCCACAGCACTCTATTGGGGGTGGCAGAGTAAGACTCTGTCTCTAAAAAAAAAATAAAACAAAAAAACCACTTGTTGAACTTCAGTGCACTATCAAAAAGGAATATTCATAATTATCTGAAAAGGCTACTATTAAAGTATTACTTCTTTTTCTAAATATAACTGTGTGAAGCCAGACTTTCTTCATAATCAACCAAAATAATGTATCAGAACAGAATGAAGGCCAACAGAGATATAAGAAGCCAGCTGTCTTCTTTTAACCACACTTTAAACAGATATATAACAATGTCAGTCTTGTTACTAATTTATTTTGGAAAATAGAATCCATCAAAATCTATTATTTATACAAACACGTAGTAAGTTTTTTTTTTGGACACAGAGCACAGAGTCTCACTTTGTCACCCTCAGTAGAATGCTGTGGCATCACAGCACAAGCAACCTCAAACTCTTAGGCTCAAGTGATTCTCTTGCCCCAGCCTCCCACGTAGCTGGGATTATAGGTGCCTATCACAACGTCTGGCTGTTTTTAGAGACCTGCTCTCACTCTGGCTCATACTGGTCTTGAACCTGTGAGATCAAGCAGTCCACCCACCTGGTCCTCCCAGAGTGCTAAGATTACAAGCATGAGCCACCGTGCCCAGCCATAAGTTTTTTATTGTTATTGGTAAGTGATTAAGTATTTTCCAAATTCTCAGATAAAATTTCTAAAATGGTAAACAACCATAAATATAACCCATATAAACAAAACTTTTGAGAGTTTTAAATAACTTTTAATAAGGTCCTGAGCCAAAAAGCTTGAGAACTACTAGACTAGAGTGTCAGCAGGGTTGGGTGCCAGAGGGCCATGGAGCAAGGTGGATTTGGTGGGGTAGGCATCAAGAACAGGTGTAAGGGACCCACTTAGAAAGAAGTTTCAGTAAAGCAGGTGGGAAGCAATGAGCCTTGTAAGGGGAAAGGAGCAGTACAGAGGAGGACAAGGCACAGAGCTGAGTGACCAATATGGGATGGCCAGTCGATGGGGAAGGAGACAAGAGGATGGCACTCTGCTTGAGCATCCAGCAAAGTGGAGGTGCCATTCCTAACGGCATGGAAGACCGGAGGAGAATGGGTTTTGTATGGGAAGACAATGGGCTATGTTTGGGACATGACGCCTGTGGGGCTGAAGGACCTTTAGGTGGAAGAATCTAGGGACAGTTTGAATGTGCTGCATAGGAGGGTGGTCTGAACAAGAGGTTGAGATTTTGGGAGCATGGCTTGGAGGCTGGGGATGGAGCCATGGGAATGAATGAGCTCAGCAGAGAGAGGGCTCAGATCAGAGGGATAAGGATAGAGCTCTGGGGTCAGAAATCAACAGATAGCTCAGAGAGGACACTGCAAAGGGGCCAGCACCAAAGAAGAAACCCAGAAGAGAGCAGGCTCAAAAGGATAAGATAGCAGAGGAAGGGAGGGAGTGGCTGATACTGTTGGCTACTACCAGGAGGTCAAGTTCAATAAGTCAATTCATGGGACTTGGCCACCAGCATGCTATTACTGACCCTTCCGGGAACAGTTGTAGTGGGCTGAGAAATAAATATGAGGTAAAGAAATTGGAGCAGGGGGTATGAGCTACTCAAGATGCCTAGCAGGGAAGAAGAGCGAGAGGGCAGTAAAGAGTGATGCGGCATTAAGGGAGGGTGTGTATTTTGAATGTGAAAATAGGGCAGGCAGAATTCAAGAATGACCCCTGTGACTCACTTCTGTAGAATTCTCCCCTCTCATTTGAGTGTGGGTATAACCTATGAATATGATGTCACTTCTTACAAGGAATGAGCCTATTCTAATCCCAAGAGCCTTTTTTTTTTTTTGAGACAGAGCCTCAAGCTGTCACCCTGGGTAGAGTGCTGTGGCATCACAGCTCATAGCAACCTCCAACTCCTGGGCTCAAGGAAGTCTCCTGCCTCAGCCTCACAAGTAGCTGGGACTACAGGCACCCACCACAACGCTCGGCTATTTTTTTGGTTACAGCCATCATAGTTGTTTGGCGGGCTGGGCTGGATTTGAACCTGCCACCTTAGGTGTATGTGGCAGGCGCCTTAGTCACTTGAGCCACAGGCGCCAAGCCCCAAGAGCCTTTTTAAAGGGTATTTTGCAGCTGGTAGCAGAAGGGGACGTCAGAGAGAGTCAAAGCCCAAGAAGATCACAATGCATGCTTGCCATGTGGAGGCGGAGGGGGGCACATGACAGGGAATTCAAGTGGGCTCTAGAATAGAAGGCAGCCCCTGGCTGACAGCCAGCAAAGAGACTGGGACCTCAGACCTACAGCCACAGGGAAGTGGATTCTGTCAAAAGCTGAATGAGCTCAGAAGTGATTCTTTTTTTTTTTTTTAGAAGTGATTCTTTCCTAGAAACTCCAGATAAGAGCCCAGCCCAACCAACACCCTGATTGCAGCCTGGTGAGACCCTGAGCAGTGAACCCAGTTCAGCCCACCCAGACCCCTGAACCTCATCACTAGGAGATAATAAATGGCTATTGGTTTAAGCTGCCAAATGTATGGCAAATTGTTACACAGCAATAGGAAATTGATAGGAAAGTCATCTATTTGGTGCAGGGTTCCAACTTCTCAGTATAACTTCCTCTAAGAGAAAATGCTCGCAGGCTGAGCATTTATTCTAGTGGCATGGCTAACTCACACTGCAGTGTCCTCTGTAGACACCCTGTGGCAGGAGTCCTTCAGTCTGTGAGAGGCAGCTAAGCAAGGCATCTAGACCAGTGCAGCAAGAAGGCTGCCATTCTAGATGGAAGCTGTAGAGCATTCAGCCATAAAGAGTTATTTAGAAAGTTCCTCTCCCTCTCAGGTACACATCCATTTAATGGCTGCCACAAAGCAAGAGTCCATCAAAATAAGAAAGCCTCAGATGTCATAAGCAGATGCCTGTGGCATAGTGTGGAGCAGAGCCCACCACCCAGACCCCCCAGACATGGTTACCTTCTTACGTGGCCGAAGCTTGTCCCTCCATTCCTTCAGGTTCTGGTTATGGCTCTCGTCCAGGGCCTTCAGCTTCTGGGTTTCATGCTCGACCAAGAGGTGACACTTTTCATTCTGGAACAAATTCCAGAGAGAACAAGTAAGAATTTCAGACGACAGAGACACTGAAGGTTGATACACACCTCATGCTGTAGCTATGAGGACACCAGCATCATTCATTTTTTACTCCTCCTCCTGGATTATAAAGCCTGTTTATACAAAAGTCTGTATGGGGCAGCGCCTGTGGCTCAGTGAGTAGGGCACCGGCCCCATATACCAAGGGTGGCGGGTTCAAACCCGACCCCAGCCGAACCGCAACAACAAAAAGAAAAATAGCTGAGTGTTGTGGCAGGGTGCCTATAGTCCCAGCTACTCAGGAGACTGAGGCAAGAGACTCGCCTAAGCCCAGGAGTTGGAGGTTGCTGTGAGCTATGACACCACAGCACTCTACTGAGGGTGACAAAGTGAGATTCTGTCTCTAAAAAAAGTAATAAAAAATAAAAAAAAAACTCTGTATGTAACTCAATGCACTTGCCCCAAAATGGGCCTAGAGGAACAGCGCAAACTATTGATGTTAATAGCTTTTATTAACTGTGTGGTGGGATGTGCAGTAATTTTGCAACTTTCTTGTGTTTTTTGCACTAATTGAATTTTTTGAAGAGAATATACATAATTTTTTTTTTTTTGAGATAGTCTCACTCTTTCACCCTGGGTAGAGTACAGTGGCATCATAGCTCATAGCAACCTCATACTTTTAGGCTCAAGCAATCCTCTTGTCTTAGCCTCCCAAGTAGCTGGGACTACAGAAGCCTGCATGACAGCTGGCTGTTTTTTCTGTTTTAGTAGAGATGTGGTCTCACTCTTGCTCAGGCTCGTCTTGAACTCCTGAGCTTAGGCAAGAACATATATCATTTTAACAAAATAATAAGGCTCGGCGCCTATAGCTCAACCGGCTAAGGCACCAGCCACGTACACCTAAGGTGGCGGTTCGAATCCCCAGCCTGGACCCGCCAAACAACAATGA
>NW_003852398.1:5057376-5065777 GCF_000181295.1 Otolemur garnettii | reverse complement strand
AGGCGCCCGCCACAACGCCCGGCTATTTTTTGGTTTTAACCGTCGTTGTTTGGCAGCCTGGGCTGGATTCAAACCCGCCACCTTCGGTGTATGTGGCTGGCACCTTAGCCACTTGAGCCATAGGCGCCAAGCCTGTGTTCACGCTTTATATGGCTTCTCTCAGCTGATCCTCACAACCCAGTGCAGGGGTAGGAAGGTGAGGGGCTTCGCTGAAAGCCGCACAGCAGCAGGGCAGAGTCCCTGCCCAGCTGCTTGAGCACCTGGAATATGAACCTGCCTCTCCAGGGACTGCCAGATGGGTCTGATGGCTCAGTGTTTTCCCAAGGTCTGTGGAGATTCAAGTCAGCCCCATTCCCACAAGAGGGCTTCAAGTACCAGACCTGGGGCTGGGAGCCTCTGACATGGAACAGACCCAGTACCTGGGAAACTTTAAGTCAGGGATGGCCACAGCAAAAGCCATCACCCACAGGCTTGGCAATACTCAGGGACACCTTTTACCAAAACATAGTAGTGATGAAGAACCCCAGCAGCAGAGCAAGACCCTGGGCGAGGAAGAGCCAGCTCCATCATCTCACAGTCCTCACCCCAGTCCTGCAAAATAGGAATGACCAGCCCTACCCCATGCCCATTTTAGGGGTGTGAGAACGACAGCTTGGGAGGTGACATGACTTGCCCAATGTCACACAGTCTAAGAGCAACGCATGACTGGAATCTGGGCCCCTGAGGGAAAGCGAGGCAGCCGGGTGTACCTGCAGCTGCTGCAGCTCGCCCATGTTGCTCTCGCACTGTGCCAGCATGTCCCGCATCTGGTTCTCGTGCTTCTGCTGCTGGTGCAGTCGCTCTGACTTCTGCCTCTTCTCCTCCTGCTGGGAGAACTGTACAGGGTGGGGGAGGGGTCAGTTAGCAGGCCAGGGGCCTGGTTGGAGGGGGCAGCACCCCAGCTGAGCCCCAAGGTGTGTACCCCTGTGGGGCTGGTTTGTGCAAAACCCCAGTACCCAGCACCACTGCAGTACGTGCCCCTGTATAAAGTCCTCACTCTGAGCTAAGACCTAAGCCCTGCCCCCAAGGAGCCCCCAGGCTGATCGGGCCACAACATTGTAACATGACACGTGTCAGGACTGTGTATGTACCAGGCAGGAATCATAGGGCCCGGGCCACATGGGTAACATGTGAGTAGGCTCCTGCTGGAGGAGGAGAAGGGGTCTGCCAACAGAGAGGAAGCTGCTAGAATAAAGCATGGCAGTGCAGAAGGGAAGGGAACTGCGTATGGTAGTCCATAGCACAGAACCAAGTTCCCTCCTCTTTCCCCCAGAGGAGGGTTATCGTGAGGCTAATGCAGCTTCTAGGACCTGCCTGTAACTCACACACCCCCTTCCAACCTGCCAAGCCCTTGCGCTGCATCTTATCTTCCACTTTCCTCCCAGTTGCACAAGGCCATACCTGGACTTGCCCCCACCCAACACACCCTCAGGACCTGCCCACCCGGCTGCCCACACCTGCTTGATCTTCTCCCGCTGCTCAGCTGCGCTGCCCCCGCCATTGATGTGCAGGCTCTTCTTATACATGGCCAGCCGAGTCTTGCCCTCGCTCCTCTGGATCTTGGGAAGCCGCGCCTTCTCCTGCTGCTGTCGCACCTTCAGCTGCTCTATCATGCGCTGGTTGTAGCGCTGCATCTGCTCCCGCTCCTGAGTTGGGACACCCAGAAGCTGGAGTCAGCTATGCTTTAGCTCTTGGTGTGGTCAGTGGCCAAAAGTCACCAAACTCCATTCAGAAGCCCAGGACTAATGTAGGCCATCAAGCTCAGCAGAGCAATACTGATATCGCTTTACCTCAACTGCTAAATAATCATCCTTTTCTATCTCACTTTCAAAATTATTATTAGTAGGCTAGGCGCAGTGGCTCATGCCTATAATCCTAGCACTCTGGGGATAGTGAGTCAGGTGGATTGACTGAGCTTAGGAGTTTGAGACCAGCCTGAGCAAGATGTAAACCCTATCTCTAAAAATAGCAGTCAGGCATTGTGGTAGGTGTCTGTAGTCCCAGCTGAGGCAAGAGAATTGCTTTAGCCCAAGAGTTTGAGGTTGCTATAAGCTATGATGCTATGGCACTCAACCCCAGGGTGACTGAGACTCTGTCTCAAAAATAAAAATAAGTAGGGCAGCATCTATGGCTCAGTGAGTAGGGCACAAGCCCTATATAAGGAAGGTGGCAGGTTCAAACCTGGCCCCAGCCAAACTGCAACAAAAAATAGCCAGGCGTTGTGGTAAGTGCCTGTAGTCCCAGCTATTCGGGAGGCTGAGGCAAGAGAATTGCCTAAGCCCAAGAGCTGGAGCCCACTGCTGTCAGCTGTGATGCCACAGCACTCTACCGAGGGTGACAAAGACTCTGTCTCTAAAATGAATAAATAAATAAATAAATAAATAAATAAAAATAGAAATACTAGCCCAGCAATGTGGCAGGTGCCTATAGTCCTAGCTACTTGGGAGGCCGATGCAGAAGGATCTCTTGAGCCCAAGAATTTGAGGTTGTTTTGAGCTATGATGCCGTGGCACTCTACCTAGGATGACAGAATAAGACTCTGTCTCAAAAAAAAATAAAATTGGGGTAGCGCCTGTGGCTCAGGGAGTAGGGTGCCAGCCCCATATGTCAGAGGTGGTGGGTTCAAACCCAGCCCCGGCCAAAAACTGCAAAAAAATAAATACATAAATAAATAAAGTTAAATTAAGGTGGCACCTGTGGCTCAGTGGGTAGGGCGCTGGCCTCGTGTAAAGAGGGTGGCAGGTTCGAACCCGGCCCTGGCCAAACTGCAACAAAAAAATAGCCAGGTGTTGTGGCAGGCTTCTGTAATCCCAGCTGCTTGGGAAGCTGAGGCAAGAGAACCTCCTAGGCCTAGAAGTTGGAAGTTGCTGTGAGCTATGTGATGCCACAGTACTCTACCCAGGGCAATAAAGTGAGACTCTGTCTCTAAAAAAACAAAAATTTTTAAATAAATTATTGTTTATATTTTGGATTCTCACCTTCTAAATGCCTTCTCTTCTAATCAGTGATAATAGGCCATCATTAGCTAATATCTCAAAGTAAAATGTACACTCAAGGGGATAAGATAACTCATCATGATTGGTGGCAAATGTAAATTCTTATCTTAAAAAGTCCTAATACATTTGAATCTTTTCC
Organism: Otolemur garnettii; assembly: GCF_000181295.1. NCBI lineage: Eukaryota > Metazoa > Chordata > Mammalia > Primates > Galagidae > Otolemur > Otolemur garnettii. The sequence goes on along the minus strand of NW_003852398.1, from coordinate 5,062,603 downwards.
TTCCCCTGATACCTATTTGTATTTCAAAACTCAGCCTGCATCACCTCCTCCAAGAAGCTTCCCTTGACCTCTTAGCTGGGCTGGGCACCCTATTCTGAGCTCCCACTGGCTTATGCTGCCTTTCTTCATTGCCTTCACATAAGGAACTGGAATTACCCACAGCTGCTGTGCCTCCAGACCTCAGTTTATCTGTCACAATCTCCACTATGGGGACTAAACTGAGATAGACAATTACCACAGAAGTAGGTGTTCTGGCCACACAGAGCAGGGACCCTGGCCAGCTCTGGGGAGTTTAGGGAAGGCTAGCAGAGGTGGTATTTAAGTGGAGACCTGAAAGTCTTCTGAGGGAATCCATGGGAAAGAGATAAACAAAAGGACAATGGATAGAAAGGGATGGTAAAAATGAAAGGCGAAAAAGAAAAAATGAATGAAGAGACACAGATCGCAGGTGTCAGAGCTGGCAAGGGAGCGACATAGACCATCTGCTTCCCTGCACTGTTTTCCCCATTCCTGGTCCCTCGAGCCAAAGCAGACCACCCCCGGAGAACATCCTGTGGCCTCTCTGCAGCCACACTGGCTCCCCTCAGGGACACAGATAGTGCCCATGGGTACCCCGTCAGGCACAGCCCCACCCTGCTCCAGGTCTGTGGGCGCAGACACAGGCCCCACCCCGCCGGAGCCTCACCTTCTCATGTTTGCGCACTAGCTCGTGCCGCTGGAGGAAGTACTGGTCTTTGAGCTGCTGCTTCACCAGCTGGTGCCTCTCCTGCAGCTGGCGCTCCTCCATCTCCCACAGGGCCGCCTCTCGGTCTGCAGGGGACATGCCACCCACCTGGTGAGGGGCTGACAGCTGCAGACCTGACAGTGCCATGCCCCCACCCTCTGCCAGGCCTCCTCATGCTGTAGCTGATAAGCAACCTGCTGAGCTCAGAGGAATTAATAGTGTGCTACCTCTAATGACCATGTTGAATGGTCTGAGTGAGTCCTAGAAACTTCCTTAAAGCCTAAGGGATGATTGCTCCCAGCAGCATGGTGTAGCTGAAAGTGTTCCAAGCTAGGAGCCAGAGAAACCACAGATGTAGGTGGCTTCTAACTTTGAACAATTGCTGCTTTTCATCTATCCCAAATCCAGGTTCCATCACTGGAATTTGGAATAGATTAAGAAAACCTCCTGGGGCCTAGACAAGGTGGCTCATGTCTGTAATCCTAGCATTCTGGGAGGCTGGGGTGGGTGGATTGCTTGAGCTCATGCTTTTGAGACCAGCCAGTACAAGAGCGAGACCTCTGTCTTTAAAAATAGCTGGGCATTGTGGTGGGTGCCTGGTCCCAGCTACTTGGGAGGCTGAAGAAAGAGGATCACTTGAACCCAGGAGTTTGAGGTAGCTGTGAGCCATGATGACACGATACTCTACCCAGGGTGACAGAGTGAGACTCTGTCCCACCCACCCCCCCAAAAAAAAGAAAAGAAAAGAAAACCTCCCCATGGGTTAAGAAAAACCTCTTCATTCCTAAATTGTACCAAAAGAGCAGAACTACGTGCATATAAAATGGAGGCATGAACATCCTTTAGAGACATTTTCAAGTACAATCTACACTGCATTTTTGCTTTCCTAACAGGCAAATGGGGAGGCCTGAGACAGAAGAACATGAATGGCCTCTTATCATTATTTCCTCCTTTGAAAAATGGTTGAGATTCCTTGTCTCCTGCATGTCCCATGCATCTGTTATGGAGACAACAGTGTCTGGCATCTCAGCGATCTATTAATCAAACTGGGCACAACAAGAGAGCAAGGGAGCTGGTATCAGAAGAGAGTCTCACACCCTTCGAGGTACAGAGGAGGTCATGCTCGGCTTACTGCAAACGCTCAGTTTATTTCACTGCATTCCTGTTCTGTGAAAACTGGTATCACCAAATCTGATGGCACCTTCACCATGGATTGCCCAGTCTCCAGAAGTGTGAGAAATAAATTTGTGTTGTTTACAAGCTACCCAGTCAGTGGCATTTTGTTGCCACAACCTAGATGAACCAAGGCACTCGGCCAAAGAATGGCAACTCTCCAAGCTCCAGTTTCCTTATCTATAAAAATGGGGATAATGGCATGATCTGCTTGATAGGGTGTGGATTGAGGGAGACGGTATGAAAACCTTCATCATACGCAAGACCTGGTAGAGCAATTGTTCAACATGTGAAAGCTGTTAGGATAGGGCTCTCCATCCTGACCCCCACCACATAGTTAACTCAGCACATGCATTCATTTCTACCCACTAACACTCTCTTCCTGTTCTTTTTCCCCTTAACTAACTTGTGGAATAATGTCACGTAGTGTTGGTGATAACTGGTGTTCTTGCCTCATTCCTGACTTCACCATGAAGAACAACGTTTAGTTTTTTAGATGGAGAAGACCTAGTAGTTTTTTCTTACCCACCCCACTTCCCAGGGCAAAGATGGACAGGGATGTCCATTTACAGAGATTCTAGGCCAAGAAAGAACCACCCACTCTTGGGCCATACCTCGAAGGAGCTCCTGCTTCCTACTGAGGCACTCACGCTCCTTGTCACAGATCTCCCGCCTGTTTTCAGCTGTGAGCCTCTTCATGGCCAGGTCCAGGTCCTCCTTCTGCTTGGCTATGAAGTCCCGGTCCTATGGAGGACAGAGGAGGACAGACCTTTACCCAGAGCCGGATTGGCAATCTCAGTATTTATTACTGTGACAAAAAAAAAGGCAGCATGATGAGAGAAGAATACTTCTTTCCTTATTTATTTATTTCATTTATTTTTTAGAGACAGAGTCTCATTATGTTGCCCTTGGTAGAGTGTCATAGCTCACAGCAATCTTAAACTCTTAGGTTGAAGCAATTCTCTTGCCTCAGCCTCCCAAGTAGCTGAGACTATAGGTGCCCACCGCAATGCCCGGCTATTTTTTTGTTGTAGTTGTCATTGTTGTTTGGCAGGCCTAGGCCGGGTTCAAACTTGCCAGGCCTAGTGTATGTGGCCAGCGCCCTAGCCACTGAGGTACAGGTGCTAAGCCCACATTTTTTTTTTTTTTTTAAGACAGAGTCTCACTCTGGTACCCAGAGTAGAGTGCCATGGCATCATAACTTACAGCAACCACAAACTCTTGGGCTCAAGCAATCGTCTTGCCTCAGTTTTACTCTTTTTAGTAGAGATGGGGTCTTGCTCTTGTTCAGGCTGGTCTTGAACTCCTGAGCTCAAGCAATTTACCCACCACAGCCTCCAGAGTGCTAGGATTGTAGCCATAAGCCACCATGCCCAGCCTAAGAAAATTTAGAAAAGAAAAATAAATATGTGGGCTGGGCGCAGTCGCTCACACCTGTAATCCCAACACTTGGGAGGTCAAGGCAGATGGATTGCCTGAGCTCACAGGTTCAAGACCAGCCTGAGCCAGAGTGAGACACCATCTCTAAAAATAGCTGGGCATTATGGTGGGTGCCTGTAGTCCCAGCTACTTGGAAGGCTGGGGCAAAAGAATCACTTGAGTCCAGGAGTCCGAGGTTGCTGTGAACCATGATTCCACGGCACTCTACCAGGGGTGACAAAGTGAGATAATGTCTCAAAAATAATAATAATAATAATACCATGAGGTCAGAGAATGAAAGAGTGGACATGAGTTGATAATTATTGAGGTTGTGTGATGGGTATGTGGGGCCTCATTACTCCATTATACTTATTCCAGTCTATGTTTTTAATTTTCCACATTAAAGAGCAAAAAATTTGGCCAGGTGTGGTGGCTAATGCCTATAATCCTAGCACTCTGGGAAGCTGAGACAGGTAGATTGCCTGAGCTCAGGAGTTTAAGACCAGCCTGAGCAAAACCAAGACCAACCCTGTGTCTGCTAAAGGTAGAAAAAACTAGCAGGCATTGTGATGGGCGCCTGTAGTCCCAGCTACTTGGAAGGCTGAGGCAAGGGAAATCCCCTGAGCCCAAGAGTTTGAGGTTGTTGTGAGCTAGGATACAAAGATACTCTACTCCAGGCACAGAGTCTCTTTGTGTCTCAAAAAAACTAAATAAATAAATAAAATAAAAAATCTTAGAAACCACATAAGAGGAAACTAAAAATTCCCAGTATCGGTCATGGCTAGCAACTCTTTGTAGTAATATCTAAACAAGTATATCTATAGCCATTTTATTGTTGTTTCACAAAGATTGTTTAAAAGGACTCAGAGAGCTATTTGTATACCTGTGTTCATAGCAGCATTATTTACAGTGGTCGAGGGATGGAAACAACCTACATATTTATAGACAGATGAATGCATAAACAACATGTGGGATATACATACAATGGGTATTATTCAGCCTTTTTAAAAAGGAAGGAAATTCTGACACATACAACATGAATGTTGTATGTGGGATGTTAAGGGATGTTAAGTGAAATAATGTGCTAAGTGAAATAAGCCAGACACAAAAGGATAAATCCTGAATGCTTCCACTTGTTGGAGATACAGAATAGTCAAAAGACAAAAAGTGCAACAGAGGTACCAGGGGTTAAGGGAGGGGAAATGGGGAGTTAGTGTCTGATGGGTACAGAGTATCAGGTCACAGTATGAAAAGAGTTTTAGAGCCATCCAGTGAATCCTAGCACTCTGAGACCCCAACTCTACTAAAAATAGAAAAACTAGCCAGCCTCCCTAGAGTCCCAGCTACTCAGGAGGCTGAGGTAAGAACTGAGCTCTAGGGTGATGTTAGGCCAGGTGCAGTGGCTCATGGCTATAATCCTAGCACTCTGGGAGGCAGAGGCAGGTGGATTGCTTGAGCTCACAAGTTCGAGACCAGCCTGAGCAAATGTGAGACCCCATCTCTACTAAAAGGAAAAACTAAGAGGATCACTTGAGCCTGAGTTGGTTGCTATGAGCTATGACACCACAGCACTCTACCCAGGATGACAGCTTCAGACTCTGTCTCAAAGGAAAAAAAAAGAATTTTAGAGAGGAATGATCGTGGATGGTAATGCTATGAAAGTGCTTGATGCCACTAAATTGTAATGATGATAAATTACATGACTATTCTACCACAATTTTATTTATTTTTTTATTATTATTTTTTTGAGACAGAGCCTCAAGCTGTCCCCCTGGGTAGAGTGCCATGGCATCACAGCTCATAGCAACCTCCAACTCCTGGGCTAAAGCGAGTCTCCTGCCTCCACCTCCCAAAGCCTGGCTATTTTTTTTTGGTTGCAGTCATCACTGTTTGGCAGGCCCAGGCTGGATT
>NW_003852398.1:5054402-5056429 GCF_000181295.1 Otolemur garnettii | reverse complement strand
GAGATAGGAGACAAGAAATCTATACATACACCTTCAGGAGGTGAGGAAGGATTGGTGGCGAAGGAGGGGTCAGGAAGGACAAGGTCGCTGCCTCACAGGCCAAAAGGAAAGTGGATGGAGCCCTCCCCAGAACATGCAAAGAAGACCACATCTGGGAGACTGTAGGTTTGATGTCTTTCAGACTCCAAAAGATGCCAAATGGGCAGATGGATATACTGCCCATAGGTTGGTCAAGGAGACATGACGTACAAACAAATAAGCCTGAAACAAGGCAGAAGGTGCTAAGGGTTTTGAGTGCTAAGGTCAATGTACAGGGCCTTGTGTCCAGAGACAGGAGAGCCCACATCCAGGGGAAGTGAAGGCAATCAGAGAGGGCTGCATGGAGGAGGAGACAGTAGTGAGTCACAAAGATGGGGCTGGATTCGTATCCAGAACAAGAGATGGGCATTTGAGGGGCAGGGCTTGGTCACCATTCAAGGCCTCAAACCTGGGATACCGGCCCCTCAGCCCCTCTGCTTCCTGACCGAGAAGCCGAAGACTCACAAGTAGCTGCTTTTTCTGTGTGTGCTCCTCCATCTTCTGCTTCATGCTCTCCTTCCGCTGCTCTCGGGGGAGCTTCTCCACCTCGTTCTTCACCTGCACCAGAGAAAGCAGAGATCGGCTGGGTCAATTGGCTGGGTCAGGGTACCTCCTCATGCTTCCTAACATATAACCTTCACCCCAGAACTCTTAGGCTAGGGAGCCTCAAGATGAGGCTGAGCTTTCCAGGCACCAGCCCCTGCCAGGTCCCTCTGGCCAGGGTCCACCCTCTGCCCTGCTCCTGCCTCCGCTGGGCTCCAGCTTCTGGGCTCCCTCAGGGGAGACAGAGGCTGTTTTCAGTTGCTTGGTAGCCATCCCCCTTCTTCTGGGAATAGCGCCTCAATTTCCTTTAGGACAGTGTTTCTCAACCTTTTTTAAAACAATTATTATCCCCTCAGAAGCCTTTTCAAGAGATTTTTTTTCCTAATCATTCTCTGCACTGTAAAATATCAATCCCAAGGATACACTGTCAATCTGTAATTATCTAAGCTGCTTTGCTTCCTCGTATCAGCTCAGCTGAGAATGCATGTTTCACGTCCCCCCTCGAACCTCAGGCCCTGAGGTTCACATGGGCTGACACCCTCACCCTCCACCTGGCTCTTGGCTGGGCATATGATCCAGGCTGGTCACGCAGCATATTCCATGGCCCTGGACTCAGGGATTACTTCAGGGATGAGCATGTGTCCCTTGGTGGGCTAGTGAAAAGTTTGGGACATTTGAAACTACCGGAGAAAAGCTGCTCCTGTCCTCTGGGGCTGCTGAGCTGGGAGGGTGAGGTCCTGGGGGGTTGGCCTGAGACAAACTTAATACAAGGGAGCAGTGCCAGAGATGAGAAAGAATTCCTGGCAACACCTCTGTCCTCCTGGTACAAGGCCAAGAAGTATTCTTTCTTCCTGACAACAGCTGGGATTGGGTTTCTGTCTTTTATAACAGGGAGGGAGAAGACATTCATAGCACATCTCTCTAAGCAGGGGTCCTCAAACTACGGCCTGCTGGCCACAAGTGACCCACCCAGGACATTTTTCTGGCCCGCCAGGTGTTTTTGCCGCCACTGCCTGTCCTGCTTAGCAGCCAGTCCAGCCCTCCAACGGTCTGAGGGACAATGAACTGGCCCCTTGTTTAAAAAGTTTAAGGACCCCTGCTCTAAGGAAACTAGCATTCCTCAAACAGTTCTGTCTGAGAAACCCACACCTTCACAGGTGCCCAACAACCTAAAACACACACTGACTAACAAAGGGCTCTTAAGAACATCTGTTAAGATGGGCGGCATCTGTGACTCAAAGGAGTAGGGCACTGGCCCCATATTCCGGAGGTGGTGGGTTCAAACCCAGCCCCAGCCAAAAACTGCAAAAAAGAAAAAAGAACATCTGTTGAGGGGAAAAATACTGTACATGATAAAACAACGTGATCCAGGTAAGCTAAGATTAGCTATGTCGGCTCGGCGCCTA
>NW_003852398.1:5051920-5054159 GCF_000181295.1 Otolemur garnettii | reverse complement strand
AAAAAAAAAAAAGATTAGCTATGTCTCCTGTTGATTATAATGAAAATTCTGGATAAAATATAAAAAGGAACTACTTGAGAACTCTGAAAACTAAAAAACGTAAGTGACCTGAAAGGGGAGTCAAAACTTAACAGAAGTGACTGGTACGGGGGTAAGTTTCCTATTTTTTTTCCTTTTCCTCTCCTGGCTTGGTACTAGTCCCAAACCTTCTAATGCAGTGCAAAAGACAGCTAAAACACAGTAAGAAATTGGGTATTTCTGGTCAAGGAAAAAGGGGTCTGTGTAAGCCAGTGAGTATGGGATGAATTCCAAAGAGAAGAAAGCAAGAAAAGGGAATTTTTTTTTTTTTTAGACAGATTCTCACTTTGTCACTCTTGGTAGAGTGCCATGACGTCACAGCTCACAGCAACCTCAAACTCTTGGGCTTAAGCGATTCTCTTGCCTTAGCTTCCCGAAAAGCTGGGACTACAGGTGCCCACCACACGCCTGGCTATTTTTAGAGACAGGGTCTCATTCTTGTTCAGGCTGGTCTTAAATCTGTGAGCTCAGACAATCCACCTGCCTCGGTCTCTCAAAGTGCTAGGATTACAGGCGTGAGCCACCCTGCCCAGCCCAAAAGGGAAATTCTTAATTTTGTGTACAAATTCACTCAAGTCTCAGATTCAGGTCTGAGCTGAGCATGAATGAGACAGATGCAAACAATATAGCAACAAACCAACACAAGAAAAATCCAAGTAACCTAGGACTGGAACTACTACCCACAGAACTTGTAGTCTGAACGTTACATTCTCCCAAATTATAGCATGGATCCAGAGTCTACAGATCATAATGTAAAAATGTCAAGGATACAATCAAAAATTATTCTACATACAAAGAATTTGGCAATATGACCAAAGTTCAAAAAAAACAAATATCAATTCAGATGTTAAAATTAGCAGGAAAAAAACTTTATTATTATTATTTTTTTTTGAGACAGTCTCATTCTATCACCTTTGGTATGGCATCATAATTCACAGCAACCTTAAACTCCTGGGTTCCAGAGATCCTCTTGCCTCAGCCTCCTGAGTAGCTAGGACCTGCCATCACACTCAGCTAATTTCTCTATGTTTAGTAGAGACGGAGGGTCCTGCTCTTCTTCAAGCTAGTCTCGAATTCCTGAACTCAGGCAATCTGCTGGCCTTGGTCTCCCAGAGTGGTAGGATTACAGGTGTGAGTCTCTGTGCCCAACCAGCAGGAAAAACCTTTAAAGTAGTCATTAAAACTATGCTCTATGAGGATATAGGTTTTTAATACTCGAAATTAATGGAAAAATGGAATTTCACAGTAGAAAAATACAAACTATTTCAAAAAAATTAGAAAACTTTAAACCAAGTAATACAATATCTGAAATTAAAGTGCCAGATAGCCTTACAGCAGAATGGAGATGACAGGTTAGCGAATTTGAAGACTGGAGTGAATAGAGGCAGGTCAGTGAATTTAAAGACTGACTAATAAAAACTATGTAATCTGAATGATAGAGAGAACCAAGATTAAAACAATGAAAGTTTCAGAGACTTATGAGAAAATATTCAAAGGTCGAATATTTATGTGTTTGGGTATAGAAATTAGTGGTGTAGAAAATGCACATCAATAATGGCTAAAAACTTCTCAAATTTTGTGAAAGACCTAAATTTACACATTAAAGAAGCACAATGAAACCCAAACAGCTTTAATGAAAACTACACTTCTACATATCAAAATAAAACTCTTAAAAGCCAATGACTAAACAACTTTTAGAAAGTAGGAAAGAGAAAGATGACACATTATCACAGGAGAATAACAACTTCAACGACCATGGATTTCTCAATAGATACCAGGGAGGCCGAAAGCCAGTGGAATAACATCTTTAAATGCTGAAAATATCCTTCAGGAATAAAAGCAAAATGAAGATATTGTCAGATGAAGAAGAAATGAAAGAATTTGTTGTCAAGAAGAAAGGGTAAATAGAAGATCTTCAGGCTGAAGGGATAAGAACCAAGCAAGAAACTTGTATCTTTAGAAAGAAACAATAAAAGAGCAACAGCAATGGCAAATATCTGGGTAAATAATAAATGATTTCTCCCCATAAGACCTTTAAAGCAAGAGTTGTCATATTGTCTATGTGGGTTTTAATGCATTTAGATAGAATGTATGTGAAAATTATAAAAAAAATCAAGGAGGTATTAAGAAATTATATGGCTTCTACATTTTTCTTGAAATA
>NW_003852398.1:5042964-5051427 GCF_000181295.1 Otolemur garnettii | reverse complement strand
TTTGAGCCTCTGTCTCAAAAAAAAAAAAGAATGGAGAAGGATGAATCCAATATATTCAAACAAGGTGGGGGAAGGGGAGAGCAGAGATAGGGAGGGTGGGGGGGGTAGGGTCTCAGTGTGTGACACACCTCTTGGGGGCAAGACAATTGTAAGAGGGACTTTACCGGACAAATGCAATCAGTGTGAGCTGGTTTCTTGTACCCTCAATGAATCCCCAACAATAAAAAAATAATAATTTTAAAAAAGAAATTGATAATTTTTTTTTGAGACAGTCTCACTTTGTTGCCTTCAGTAGAGTGCTGTGACATTACAGCTCACAGTAACCTCAAACTCTTGGGCTTAAGCCTCAGCCTCCTCAGTACCTGGGACTACAAGTGCCTGCCACAACACCCAGCTATTTTTAGAGACAGGGTCTTGCTCTTGCTCAGGCTGTTCTCAAACTCCTGAGCTCAAGTGATCCACCGACCTAGCATGCACCTGGGTCTCCCAGAGGGCTAGGATTATAGGCATGAGACACCATACCTGGCCTGGAAGTTGACAATTTTTAAAAAGACCTCATATGAGAATACCAAAAACATGAAGTATAATTTTAACAAAATATATGATAAATATGGATACTGAAAACTAAAAAACTAAGGGAAAGTGTCAAAGAAGACCTAATTAAATGGAGAGATACACTATGCTGATAGTTAGGAAGACTCAATATTGTTCAAATGTCCGGTCTCCTCAAACCAATTTATGGATACAACTCAATCCCAATCAAAATTTCAGCAGGCATTTTCACAGATGTCAACAAGCTAACTTTAAGATTTATATGGAAAGGCAGAGTAACTAGAATAGCCAACACAATTTTAAGAAACAAGGGCAAGATTGGAAGACTCACCACTACCTGACTCCAAGACTTACTATGAAGCTACAGTTATCAAGACCTTGTAGTACTGGTGAAATCAATCAAATAGACCCACTGATATGTGGTCAACTGATCTTTCACAAATGTGCAGGACCTTTTCAACAAATGGTGCTGGAATAACAGGATCTTCATACACAATAATAACAGTAATAGTGAATTTTACCCATACCTCATATCTTACACAAAAATTAACCTAAAGTAGATTACAGGCAGTTCCCAAGTTACAAACATCCGAGTTACATGCAACTTACAATTAAAAACAGCAGGTTTTTTTTTACTGCAGGTCATAGGTAGAAGCACCTGTTTCAACTTACATACAAATTCAAGCTAAGAACAAACCTACAGAACCTATCTCATTTGGGGACTGCCTGTATATGGCTAAATATAAAACCTAAAATTGTAAAAGTTTTAAAAGGAAAATGTGACCTTAGGTTAGGCAAAGATTTCCTAGATATGCCACTAAAAGCACAATTCCTAAAATAAAAAATGATAAAATGGACTTCACCAAAAATGAAATACTTCTGCTCTGTATACGACGCTGTGAGAAAAATTAAAAGACATGGCCCAGACTAAGAGTAAATATTTGTAAAATATGTGTTAGACAAAGTACTTGTATTCAGAATATAAAAAGAACTGTTAAAAGTCAGTAATAAGAAAACAAATTGCCCATTTAAATAAATATCCAAACAGATAGTTCACCAAAAAAGACGTATGAGTAGCAAACAAGCAACGTGAAAAGATATTCACTATCATTAATCATAAATGAAAAACAAATTAAGAACCTCAATATCACTCTACACCTATCAGAATAGCTAAAATTAAAAAAATAAAATTGACAATATCAAGTGTTGAGGAGGAGGATGCGGAGCAACCGCAACTCTCTCACATTGTCAGGGTGTAAAGTGATACAGAACTTTTGGAAAAAGTTTAGCAGTTTTTCATAAACACACACTTACCATTTGAGCCCAAATAGAATATCAACTATTCTTCATTGTCTCCTCTTTCAGTTTAGGGTTTCTGGGGAGTTTTTTTAATAGTCTTAGATTTCTTTTTCTTTTTTTTTTTTTTTTTTTGAGACGGAGCCTCAAGCTGTCCCCCTGGGTAAAGTGCCATGGCCTCACAGCTCACAGCAACCTCCAACTCCTGGGCTCAAGCGCGTCTCCTGCCTCCGCCTCCCAAGTAGCCAGGACTACAGGCACCCGCCACAACGGCCGGCCATTTTTTGGTTGCAGCCATCATTGTTGTTTGGCGGACCCGGGCTGGGGATTCGAACCCGCCACCTTAGGTGTATGTGGCTGGTGCCTTAGCCGATTGAGCCACAGGCGCCGAGCCTGGTCTTAGATTTCTAATCTGAATCCTGTTCCTATGTTCTTTGGCTTCAGTGGCCGTAGATACAGTTTTTCAACTTTAGCATTATTGACTTGAGGAGCTAGAGAATTCTCTGTCATGGAGGCTGTTCTGTGCATTATAGGGTGTCAGCAGTATCCCTGGCCTCTATTCCATCTGAAGATGCCAGGAGCGTCTCTCCCCCACTCTCCCAGTAGGACAACCAAAAATGTTTCTAGATAATGCCAAATGGGAGACAAAATAGTCCATTGGTGAGAGTCACTATCTTAGACACAAGTCCTAATAAAATACCTAAAGATCTCATTTGTGCCACATCTGCTTCCATATCAAAGGGCTGCCTAACTCAGTATCTGTCTGCAGCGTCTACCAAAATGCCTTTTGACAGCACCATGTGAGGCACTGTATAATTTTTAGGCCTCTTGAGCTCAGAACTGAGCTTTTACAAGCTTGATTATTTGGTTTTCCAGGGCAGAAGTAGCAGTTCAGAAAACAGTTTCTGCTAAAGGCCCTGAAAACACTACAAAATGTTACACCGCTGACAATGGAGGAAGAAGGAGGCACAAGAACTGTAAAAGTCGGGTCATTTGTGGCCACGTGGCAAAGGAGCGCAAGACTTCGCATGTCAGTCACCCCTGAGGACACTGATGGACCAGCCCTGCTCAGCTCTGCTCTCTGGCTGAGATCTCTAGAGAGGCAGGGCCAGGAAACTGTGCACTACAAGATCCGAAAAGCTGCATTCCAGTACATCTATGTGTCTTCAGAAAGGTCTCTGAATTCATTTCTCATCAGGAAAAATGATCCAGCCTTTAATGAAAATGTCTTCATTTTCAGGTTCCTTCCAGGGATACAGTTCTGTGCTGTTACAGAGATCCAAACTACTTAAGAAACAGCTAAATTCTGTTTAATGAGTTTGTCTAGGAAGGCAGGGAAACAGAGTTCTGGAAAGACTTGCCTTCAAGACTGGTTAGGTTTGTTTTCAGGTTTAGGTGGTGGTCAAGCAAGTCTTGCATGGATGCTAAAGGTTACTGTGTGTACAGGGACTAAGTTGCAGGGCATACTTCCCATTCTTAGAGGACTGTGAGCATGTCTCTAAATTTAGCACATGGGTTACATGTATGTACACACATACACTCATGATTAGATTTCATCACTTAAAATTGCAGTGAAGAATAAATGTCCATGTTCACCCACCTTGCTAACAATCATTTTTCCTCTCTGTATACCTCCTTAGTGAAAGCAAGTCATTAGCATGATAAACGTTCCATACCAGTTGCTGTAATTCTGAAAAATGTCCCATGAGGTGTCTCAAATTTTATTTTCTTAATTTTTTTTTTTTTTTGAGACAGTCTCATTATGTTGCCCTCGTTAGAGTGCCACAGTGTCACAGCTCACAGCAACCTCAAACTCTTGGGCTTAAGAGATTCTCTTGGCTCAGCGGGCTTAAGAGATTCTCTTGGCTCAGCCTCCCAAGTAACTGGGACTACAGGCACCTACCACAACGCCTGGCTATTTTTGTTGTTGTTGTTATAGTTGTCATTGTTGTTTGGCAGGCCTGGGCAAGGTTCAAACCCGCCAGCTCCAGTGTATGTTGTGGCTGGTGCCCCAGCCACAGGGCTACAGGTGCCAAGCCTTATTCTCTTAATTATTTCGTGTTTGCCTGCATTCCAATCACAACACGCTCCCTCACATTGAGTGGACGGCAGGGACATGCACAGGATGAACTCCTCCTTCCTCTCAGCTGCGGGATCTGTGTGCAGTCTTTCTCTCCAGCATCCAAGCACGGTTACCATGTCTGGGCTGACTAATGCATCTGTGGCTGGTTCAGAGCCTGCCCATCTGAGGGCTGCAGCCCTTTCCCAACTTTGTCCTTCACCCCTGCTGCTGCATGGGCCTCACCCAGCATTTCGCAGCCTCTGTGAGGATGAAGGTGACCTTTGGGATCAGAGAAGGAAATCTTGGGAGTGAGGAGTAGGTGGTAGCAGGACAGTGGGATGACAGGATATCTGAGGTACCATGAAGCAGAGTCCCTCACAGCCTCCTGCAAGCTGGAAACTAACAATAACAACACTAAGAGTAAGAGCAACTGAAAGTGCCATATCACATGTGAAGTGCTCACAAGAGGCTGGGTGCTTCGCCTGCACTCTGTAACCTCCTGAAGGATGAAGCACATCCTGTCACGAGCAGCTTTTACAGAGATGCACCCAGAGACTTTAAGCAGCTTGCCTGGGTTTAGGATTCAAACCCAGGTCTTTCCGACTCCAAACTCCACATAACCTGATGCCGTGCCATAGCACCACGATGCCGTCCTAAAAGGCAGGCAAAGCCTGACTTGCTTCTCTCTCTACACTATGAACAGACCATCTTCCTCTTTTATTCCCGCTGATAAATATGCAGCATGTTCTCAAACTTCTCACAGTCACCCAACTTTCCATACTGATGGCCTCCTACATCCAGGGTAAACTTGAGGATGGGCGGGGACTGTGTATGATTTGCTCATCACTGCCTAATACAGGGGCTGGCAAATAGTAGGAGCTCTAAAATATATAGGTTTAATTAATTAAGTAATGAAACCACACAAATAGCTCTGGGAACCAAAGTGAATGCCAGCTTACACTTTGCCCAGCGCCACTGTGAGAAACGTTAAAGACGGCAGCTCTCTGGTACAGAAGTGAGCCAAGGCGAGCTCTCCTCAGGGAAGAACAGTATTGGGAGAAAATGGCATGAGCCACATCCTTCTCGAAAAGTCAAAAGAGCTGAGAAATCAAGCTTTTTCTTTTTTAAAGAAAAACACCCATAGGAAAAAAAAAATTTAAATACTGAGCGTGAGCAGATCCACATACTACCTCAGAATTCCAACAGCATGCTCGAAACCCTTCCTGGACCCTGCTACTGAGAAAGTCTGACTTTGTTAAGGGCCAGTTCTAGAAAAGGGCCAGGAGTCCTGTGGCCTCCCCTCACCCTTCTCCTACCCTAGGCACCTCCTCTGCGGCCCACTCTCTTTTCCACTCTTGTAGTTCCTTCCACACCTGTATGCACACACACACAGGGTGTGCACATGTGATGGGCATAGGACCAAGGATGGACTGGGCATCTCCTGGGCATTCTAGGAAAGGTACTTTGGTATAGCATTAAATGTACTTCTCATTTAATGCTCCAAACATCTATGTGAGGAATGGATGTACGATAATACCAAAATAAAGGAGGAAGACTGTCTGTTTATGGTGTAAAACTAAAACCACAAGCTCCTGTCTCTGGCCCCACACTGTAATGACCTGGCCTCTGCATACCTGTCTGATTCCATCTTGTGCTCCTCTTCCCTTTGTTTCCTAAGCTCCTGCCACCACACTGTTCATTTTTCAGTTCTTTGAACATTCCACTCCAAGTGTTTTCCCATACCTCAGGGCCTTTGCACATGGTCCTGGAATGTCTGGTCTCATCTTAAAATGCCACCTGCTGAGAGGCCCTCCCACTCTAAAGCATCTCTCTCCACATCTCCTCCACTTAACTGGCATCTTTGCTTTCATAGCATAATGGTGACTTTTTTTTTTTTTTTGAGAGTCTCACTCTGTTGCCCTGGGTAGAGTGCCATGGCATCGTAGCTCACAGCAACCTCAAACTCTTAGACTTGAGCAATCCTCTTGCCTCAGCCTCCCAAATAGGTAGGACTACAGGTGCCTGCCACCACATCCAGGTAATTTTTCTATTTTTAGTAGAGACAGGGTGTTGCCCTTGTTCAGGCTGGTCTCAAACTCCTGAGCTTAAGTGATTCACCTACCTCAGCCTTTCACAGGGCTAAGATTACAGGCGTGAGCCACAATGCTCGGCTGCAACTGTTTAATTTATTTGATAATGTACTTGTTTTTTGTTACGCTGGAGTAACTTGGTTTTTTGTACTTTTTGTTACTCTGGCTTCTCTGGAGATAAACAGTTCCTTGAACAACTCTGTCTATTTTGATCATCGCCATG
Source organism: Otolemur garnettii (assembly GCF_000181295.1). Classification (NCBI taxonomy): domain Eukaryota; kingdom Metazoa; phylum Chordata; class Mammalia; order Primates; family Galagidae; genus Otolemur; species Otolemur garnettii. Next base: position 5,045,204 of record NW_003852398.1, on the reverse strand, counting down.
TTCCTGTTAGCCTGCACAGTGCCACCACACATATGGGTACTCAGTAAAAACCATGGTGCAATAGCTCATTTTGACAGAAGGCAACCGGGACTCAGGGAAATGGTTTGTCCAAAGCCAAACAGCTAGTGGACTACAGCGCCAAGCCTTGGAATCAGGCCTGCCCTGCCTCCCACACCTGCGCTCTCTGCATAGGAGCGAGGGACACACTGAGTGTTGCTTCTCCTGTGCCCGAGAAATATCTCCAGCCCACCAACCCCTCTCTCGGAGGTGGGCCAGGACCAGGATGATGAGGCAAGTGAGACACTCAACTAGGCACAAAATATAAGGGGACGCCAAAAGCTCAGTAATCAAAATAAGTAACATTTTAACAAAATCAAAATTTGTGCAAAACAAGACAAAAAATCACAAATAAAATGTTAAACTTTTAAATAAAGTCAGGATCCAGCTCTGTACCTGCGTACTTGCAGGACATGGCCTTATGGCCTCATCCTAATTCCAGCCCTATCAGATCCTATAGTCTTTATTTTAATAGTTGGTACCTATTCATCATGAAAGTTTATGTATCATTTTTATTTTGAAGTATTAAATGAGAACATTCTTGGTCTTGATTCCTGAGTTTTCTGGTGCCCTTTAAGGGTTGTGCCCTGGGTGAATGCCTCACTTGGCCCTTTAATACAGTTCCTGTGGGTCGCAACCCACAGGTTGAGAACTGCTGATTTAAGGGAAGCTGTCCGAGGCCACATAGTAAGAGCTTTCATGAGCCATGCCAACACAGAGGAGAAAGCAGGCCCTCAAAATGGAGACATGGCTCCTAACAGCCCAGCCTGAACATACAAGTCCAAATACACCTGCCCTAAGCTTTTCAGGTGCACCCTCTGTTGCTGAGGTGAGTTCTGCTAGGACTTACATTAGTAGCAACCAAGAGGTCCTACTACTCCCAGACAGCCCTGCCCCGCCCCCGCATATTCACCTCCTTCTTCATCAGTTTGAGCTGCTCTTGGAACCTGGCGTAGTCCCGATCCTGCTCCAGGCGGATCCGCTTGGCCTCCTCCTTACGGCGCACTGCGTGGTCTTGCTCCATCTTTTCCACCTGCTGCTTTTGCTGACGCTCTAAGTTCTCTAACTCTGTGTCAAAGAACTTCTTCTTGGCCTGGAAGGAGCAGAAATTCAGAGAAACTCAGCAAATCACTTTACATCTGGGAGAGGGATAGGCAGAGTTCAGAACTTGTACTCAGAAAGCTCCATCACCTCTTTGCTGTGTGAACTGGGGCAAGTCATTTAACTTCTCTGAGTCTCTATTTCCTTATCTGCAGAGGGGAGATTAGACCATTGACCTTGCAGGGTTGTTATATGGTGCTCAGCAAAGGCCATTTCCTTTCTAGAGTCTATGTGACTCGGAGGATTGGTGTGACCTTCATGCAATTCTGTGTTTACAGTTGCTACCTAATAAGATCATGAAACACGGGAACTAGACAATCAGAAATTACACTCCACTGCCCAATCGTTCCTACTCTGCAACTTCCATGTACAGAAAACATGGAGGCAAGAAACCCTCTAGAGTCCCATCTTTTCCCATACTCACATTGATTTCTTGTTCAAAACGTTTGTGCATTTGTTCCAGCTGCAGCTCATGCTTGTTGCTCAGCTGGGTCTGGTTTCGATGCTCTTCTTTCTGGAGCAGCCGAAGCTCTCGGAGTTCCTGGCGCCTGATGGGTTAAAGGATACGGATATTTCACAGTGAGAAAGTGGCCTCAGAGTGGCCTCGATACTCACAGTTTGGGACATAGCAGGTTAGATCACAATGGAAAAACACAAGTCTTGGGCAGAGGGATGAATAGAATTCAGGCTTCATTTGACATTTCTTGACAGACAAAACTTTTAAAATCTTAATATATAAAGAGTGGTTACAAACTAATAAAAAACAAGGAATAACCTAACTGAAAAAGAGTGGCACTAAACATGAAGAGACATGAAAAAACAGACAAAGGCTCAATGGCCCTAGCTCAGTGTTTGGGGCATCAGCCACATGCACCAGGACTGATGGGTTCAAACCTGGTAAACAATAATGACAACAACAACAACAAAATAGCCAGGCATTGTGGTGGGTGCCTGTAGTCCCAGCTCCTTGAGAGGCTGAGGCAAGAGAATCACTTAAGCCCAAGACTTTGAGGTTGCTATGAGCTGTGATACCACGGCACTCTACCAAGGGTGACACAGTGAGACTCTGTCTCAAAAAAAAA
>NW_003852398.1:5038397-5042726 GCF_000181295.1 Otolemur garnettii | reverse complement strand
CTCTACCCAGGGGGACAGCTTGAGGCTCTGTCTCAAAAAAAAATAAAAGAAAAGAAAAAAAGGAATTTTAAAATTACCTACATGGATATGAAATGCAAATTAAAAGGGCAGCACCTGTGGCTCAGTGGGTGGGGCACCGGCCCCATATACCAAGGATGACGGGTTTAAACCCAGCCCTGGCCAAATTGCAACAAAAAAATAGCCAGGGATTGTGGCAGGCACTTATAGTCCCAGCTACTTGGGAGGCTGAGGCAAGAGAATCACCTATGCCCAGGAGTTAGAGGTTGCTGTGAGCTGTGTGACGCCACAGCACTCTACCAAGGGCAATAAAGTGAAACTCTGTCTCTATAAAAAAAAAAAAAAAAAGAAATGCAAATTAAAAAGAAATAACATTTCCATTAACTAAGTAGGCTGGTGCATAGGGGAAATTGATGTTTTCATATACTGCTGATATGTATAAATTGGTACAACATTTTTAGAAGATTAATTTGGCAGTAAGTTTATGCCTTTTGACATAGTGGTTCCATTTCTGGATATTTATTCTAAAGAAATATTTATAGATTTATATTACCATTGAATAAGGATGTCTGTTCATAATAATGCTATTTATAATGGTACAAAATTGGAAATAAAATTCATCATTATAGGTCTACTTAAATAAATTAAAATATATCCATATGATGGAATTCTATACTATCATTAAAAATCAAGTTTTAGAAAATATTTAATTACTTGGGAAAGCATTTATTTAAAATAACAATTATTTATAAACAGATATGGAATTATCTCTACGCAAAATGTGAAGAATGAGTCTATTATTTACGTACCATCTGGGTGAAAAAAAAAAAAGATAACAATGTATGTCTGTGTATATGTGTGTGTTTACTTTTGCTGAGTATTTCTAGAGGGATCAATTATACCATAAAATATTAATACAGGGAGGAGAAATAGATTTCTGGCAGAAAAGTAAGTGGAGGAAGATTTTTCACTGTTTATCTACTTAGAAAAACTGTTTTTAAATGTTGAAGCATGACATTACATAGGGATCCCTTATCCAAAATGTGTGGTGCCAGAAATGTTTTGGAATTTTTTTTGATTTTAGAATATGTGCATTATACTTCCCAGTTGAGCATCCCAAATCTGAAAATCCAAAGCCCAAAATGTTCCAATAAGCATTTCCTTTGAGCATCACATTAGCATGCAAAAATATACAGATTATAAAGCATTTTAGGTTGTGGATTTTCAAATTTGGGATGCTCAACTTTTATTACCTATTTAAAAACTACAATAAAAGCCTGGGTGTATAGGCTCATTCCTGTAATTCTAGCACTCTGGGAGACCGAGGCAGATGGATCACCTGAGCTCATAGTACGAGACCAGTCTGAGCAACAATGAGACCCCATCTCTAAAAAAATAGCCAGGCATTGTGGCGGGCCTGTAGTCCCAGCCACTTGGGAAACTGAGGCAAGAGAATCACTTGAGTCCAACAGTTTGAGGTTGCTGTGAGCTATGACACCACAATGCTCAACCAAGGGCAACAAAATGAAACTGTTTCAAAATTAGTAAGTAAATAAATAAAAATACAATAAAAATTTGACCTAAAACCACATGGTATCCTTTAATTTTGTAACATATCTATTGTCAGTGTGTTACGTATGAACTCACAGAAAAAAATTAGCGGGATATCCCAGCACTTGGAAGACCAAGGAGGGTGAATTGCCTGAGTTCATGAGTTTGAGACCAGCCTGAGCAAGAGTGAGACCCCGTCTCTAAAAAAGTGATCACTCAGTGCCTATAGCACAGTGATTAGGGTGACAGTTACATACACCAAGCCTGGCGGGCTCAAACCCAGCCCAGGCCAGCTAAGCAACAATGACAACTGCAACAGAAAAATAGTCGGTCGTTGTGGGCACCTGTAGTCCCAGCTACTTGAGAGGCTGAGGCAAGAGGATTGCTTGAGCCCAAGAGTTTGAGGTTTCTGTGAGCTAAGACGCCATAGCACCCTACCAAGGGTGACAAAATGTGACTCTGTGTCAAAAAAAAAAAAAAAATTGGTGAGATAAGCCCCAAAGTGTTAATGATTCTTTATGGGCAAGTCCAGGAAAAAAAAAAGAAAAAAATTAAAATATTACAGAAAGAACTTGGGCCTCCTGACTGTAGAATCAGGGGGAAGGGAGGCTCCCTGGGCTCTGTGAGGCCATGTCCTGTTCTTGTCTGGCATCGTCAGTCTGCGCCATGGCAAGTCCCCCAGCGGCCTTCCTTAGGGCTCTGCAGGGCTATAGCCTCATTTCCTCACCCGCAAACTAATCTTAACCCTCTTGAGCTCTTCAAGGGATAAATGAGATGACGCATGTCAAGTGCCCACCTGGCACGTGATAAGTGCTACATAAGTGGAAGCTGCTTGAATCACAATGAGGAAGAAGCAGCAACAACTTGTGTGTCTGGAAAAAGCCAGAAATGCTTTCTATAGCCATATAAAGAAGCTTCTGTCTGAGCCTCTGTTTTTCTGAAAAGTGAGAAGGTAGGAGGCAATTTGTGAGAGTGTTAACAAAGAAACAGAAATCCTGACTCAAGAGAAACTAAAGTTTCCAGAAAAGTAGACAAAAAACAAAGGAATACACAAAGGAGGTACGCAGCCAGGCTGACCCACCTGAGTTCTCACAAGGGAAGGCAGGCAAAGAGACAGGATGATGGCTAAAGAAGCAAGGGAACAGGCCGGGTGTGGTGGCTCACGCCTATAATCCTAGCACCCTGGGAGGCCGAGGCTGACGGATTGCTTGTGCTCATAAGTTCGAGACCAGCCTGAGCAAAAAGCAGAACTCCGTCTCTACTAAAAATAGGAAAACTGAGAGGGACTTTCCCTAACAAATGCAATCAGTGTAACCTGGTTTCTCGTACCCTCAATGAATCCCCAACAATAATAATAAAAAAAAAAAATAGAAAAACTGAGGCAAGATCACTTGAGCCTAAGCTGGAGGTTGCTATGAGTTATGACACTATGGCACTCTACCCAGGGTGACAGCTTGAGTCTCTGTCTCCAAAAAAAAAAAAAGAAGCAAGAAACAGCACAAGTGTAAAAAAGAATAGGAGGAGCTCTGACCAAGAAGGCTCAGCTGTGGGGAGTCATGAACCCACAGCCATGTGGCTCCAAAGTCCAAATGTGACTCAATTCTCTGGAAATGCCAGGAATGAGCAGAGGCTTCCCACTGGCAGTGTGGCACCTAGCCTGGCTTACAATCAGACCCCAGACTAAAACAGGCCAGCTAGAAAAGCCTGGTTCTTTACAAGTACCTCTTTACCTCCTGGAAGTCCCACCTATGAACCCTGGCAGCACACACTCAGAGGAGGGCGGGAGCCCAGTGCCAGGGGGAGAGTGTGTTGCTTCTCAAAGGGGTGTGGTGACTCTGGAATTTCAATCCTAGGAACCTGAACTGCTCAGAGGAGAGGTGATGGAAACCCATCCCTGGAGGTTGGAGTTTGAAGAGTTCAGGGTGCCTCCCAGGTGACCATTAAAACAGAAGGTAACGTCAGCCGCCAACAGCAACCACTCCCTCAGCACCCTTCACCTACACAGATTACACTGATATTTCTGTGTGAGTGTCTGTCTGTCTGTCTGTATTTCTGTGTGTGTGTGTTCACAGAAATACCACTAACTAAGGAAGAGTCTGCCTCTTATTTTCCTACAGGGAAATAAGTACCCCAGAAACATCCAAAACTGCTTCTACTTGGCTTTGGCATGTTTATGCTTTTAAAAAATATGAATGTTCTTGATGTTCTAGAAGTTTTCTCCAAACCAATGATGAATTTACCATGCAAGGGCTTAGCCCCCAGGGAGCTCTGTGGCTCCAAGGCCTCCCTAAGTGCTTAGCTTCCCCCAGCCCCAGCAGCAGCCCCCAGGAAGCTACATGGTCCATGGATCTGGTTGGAGTCTTGGTTCTTCTCCTTCCCAACTGGGAGACCCAAGGAAAGCAACTTACCTGCCTAGAAACACTGTTTCCTCATTTACAAATGTACAGAGGGGCTCGGCACCTGTAGCTCAAGCGGCTAAGGCACCAGCCACATACACCAGAGCTGGGGGGTTTGAATCCAGGCCCGCCAAACAACAGTGACAACTACATCCAAAAAATAGCCGGGCCGTTGTGGTGGGCACCTGTAGTCAGTCCCAGCTACTTGGGAGGCCGAAGCAAGAGAATCGCTTAAGCCCAAGAGTTTGAGGTTGCTGTGAGCTGTGATGCCATGGCACTCTACCAAGGGTGACAGCTTGAGACTCTGTCTCAAAAAAAAAAAAAAGAAGCAAGAAACAGCACAAGTGTAAAAAGAGGCAATTTG
>NW_003852398.1:5033822-5038377 GCF_000181295.1 Otolemur garnettii | reverse complement strand
AAAAAAAAAAAAAAAAAACCACAAAATATACAAAGTGCTGTAAGAGGGACCCAGCAACTGAAAAGTACAAGGATGGTCCTGGAAAACAGCCTTATCTCCACCCTCCTCCCCTGTCCAATTCTTCACCAGCTCACTAGTTTTCTCTCCAAAATGCATGTAGAATCTAACCACTTTTTGCCTCTTCCCAGCTACTGTCCCACCCTAACCCCACAACCAGGCTGTCTGGGACAGGGTCTTCCCATCTTCCTGCTCTAGTTCCTTTAACAAGCTGAGTGATTCCTCCTCAGGGCCTTGGCAATTGCAGTTCCCTCTGTGCTGCTCCTCTCACCCCTTGGGTTCAGCTCAGAGGCTTTCCTTGGAACAGCCTCCCACAGCCCGGGTACTCACCGTTATGACTAGTTACATCTCTATAGTGTGTACCACAATCAAAGATGAGCTTATGTTTGCTGTTGACCCATTAGGTGTAAGTTCTATAAGAACAATAGCCTCATCTATCTGGGTCACCACCTATCCCCAAACTGGTGGGTTGGTGGATACATGGGTGAATGGATGGTTGAGCAGAGGGGTGAATGGTAGATGAATGGATGCATAGATGAATGAATGGACGGACGGACGGACAGATGGATGGACAGATGAATGGATGATGGATGGTAGATGGATAGATAAATGGAAGATGGATAGTGGAAGCATAGATGAATAGATGGATGGATGATGGATGGGTGGATAGAAGGATGAGAAGATGGATGAAGACTGGGTAGATAGATGGATAGATAGATGAGTAGGTAGACAGATGGATGAGTATGATTATGATACACAAATGGATGGATGGATGGATGACTGAATGGGTGAGATTGGATGGATGGCTAGATGAATGGGTGGAAGGTGAGTGGGTAGATGGATGGGTAGATGTCGGGGTGAATGAGTGAGCAGATAGATGGATGGATGGATAGATGATTGGGTGGATGACACAATGAATGGTTGGGTAGACAGATAGGTAGATAGATGGAAGGATAGTTAGATAAATGGATGGAAAGGTGGATGGATAGATGATTAGTCACATGGATGGATAGGGGAGTAAAGGATCTCAGGCAAAACCAATCTATTTTTGTCTCCGTGATTCCCAATCTTCAGGCAGCCCTCTCACCAAAAGAACCAATGCCCATCCCTCCCATAGCACTCCCACCCTGTTTCTACCACTGGCAGTCCTCCCCAGGCTTGCCTGAGAAATCTCATCTCCTCATCCTTCTTCTCATCCTCGCTGATGATCTTGGAGGTGGTGATGCTCACCTCAACACCATCCACCACAAATCTGCGCGTCCGCTTCAGGGTTTTCTTGTGCAGCCTTGAGTCCTGGCCAGGGAAAATCATTAGGCAAAGCTCAGCATTTCAGCTAAGGGTCTATAGCTGACACTTACACAATTAGGTCTAAGTTCTAGAAGAACAGTAGCCTCATCTATCTGGGTCACCTATCCCCAAACTGGTCTACCATCCATCATCCATTCATCTATCCATCCACCTATGCAGTGCTGTGGGCCTCACTCCTGTGGGCCTTACCCCTTAGGTCTATAGCTGACCCTAAAGGGTGAGGCCCACAGCACTGCTGGCCCCACAGCCCTACCTCCACTAGTGGACATGGCATCCACTATCCCTCTTGCCTCAACCTCTCAACTGGAGAGCCCCAGTGTCTGAGCACTTCCCCTGGCCATTCCCTGACCTTAACCTTCAGACACTGTCACTCTTAGCCCTCGCCCACCTCGCTGCCAGCACTCAGGCACACATAGGATGTGGTGTTGGAAAGAGTGGGCTCTGACCCTCACTCTACCACTCACTGGCCCTGTGAGCCTCTTGTCCCGTCTGAACCTCGGCTTCCTCAACTGTTAGCGGGTAACAGCAGCCCTCATCTCCCAGGGCAGCTATGAAGGGTCAATGAGAGGATGTGTGGGGAGCACGCACAGCCAGGCCCACTCATAGCACACAGCCCATGCTTGGGATTTATTTCTGACAATTATTATTGCAGACTATATAAAATCCCCCATCCGCAATGCCAGAACCCAAAAGAACTCCAAAAACCAAAGGTTGTTTTTATAAGTCACTTGGCAGCCAAACCTGACCTAGACTGAACTCCACTGGGAGCCACACCTGTCGGGAGCCACAGTGAAAGTATTCATAATCTTTATCTTTTACTGTGAATAATCTCACAGTCTGCTGCCTATACTTCTGGAGGTGTTGTGGTGTTAGAACATATGAAACCTTTGGAAGTTCTCAGCTCTGATTCAGGTGAGGGCCTGGGGGCCTGCCCTGGTATCCTCATGGTCATGCCCTCTGCCTGCTGCCTCTGGCCTCTCAAATGATTTCAAAGGCCACTCTTGGTGCAGACCAACCCTGCCTTTCCAACTCAGACCCCCAGGCCTTCCTGGCCCTGGGAGAAGAGTGACTGAGCCAGAGTCTGTTCTGAGTCCCACTCCTGCTAAGTGGGGACCTGCAGGCAGTTCTTGTCCCTGTGTCTGGGCTCCTATCCCCTGTAGGCTTCTGCCCATGGCACCTTGCCGAGGCACAATGGACAGCAAGGAACCATCACACTGCCTCTCATCTCCATGCTGTCCAGCTCCTGCATGTAGGACACCATGCAAAGTGGGTTAGCTGGCCGTGAGAAGGGCAGGCTGGCAGGACTGAGAGTGGGGGGAAGAAAGGGAGCCCAAGGCCACAGCCATGCCAGGAGAACTGCTCCAGGTCACCCATGCCTAAAGTGACAGACCCCTGGTCCTGCCAGGGACACTGACACAGCCAGTGGGCTCTTGTCAGAACAGCCTGTGTTCCCTGACTCACTGCAGCCAACCAGGAATGTCCTCAACCCCCCCCCCCAGAAGAGGTGGGGAGACCTTACCCTAGGCAGGTCAACAAAAAAAACAAAAACCCTCCCTTCTTTTTTCTTTAAGTGCTTAACGCCTTTTTAGGAAGAGAAGGGCCAGGACAGCTATCCTGAGGAGCAGGATGCTCATACCTAAAAGCTGCTGTCCGCAACTGCCCCGTGACCTGCTAGATTTGTATTTTCTTTCTATTCCTGAGGCTGATCTCTGGCAGGCCGGCTGCTTTTCCTTCTTTCTCTCTCAATTGTTTAGCAAATGTGTTTGCTAAATATGTTTTTTGCCAAGTAAAATGCTGGAAGGAAAAAACAAAGGTAAAATAACTTCCTCAAAATCAAACTTGGCTGGGGAGTCAACAGACCAATGGTGCGTTTCATAGCACCTTGAAGTTTACTAGCAGGCAGAAAAAGGAGTCAGCCCTTCCAGCTGCCTGAGAAGGAGACTGGCAAAGTTCAGAGCCTGGAGCCTAGGATCTGACCACCTCCCCACTCCCTACCTACGTGGGTCTGGGGTGGCTGCTGACTTCTCTGAGCCTCAGTAAGCTCATCTGTAAATTGGGAGGATGAAGAGTCTCTGTTCTTTTTGAAGCACTTTGCACAGAGTTGCCACATGCTGAGATCTCAAGCAGGGTGGCTACTGTCATTTACCTCCTGAAGGGCCCCTGAGCCAGAGAAGAAAGCTCTGAGCCCATTTCCTGGATCACAGGGCTGTCCTGATTCTCAAATGACAAAAGTTCTACATCTAGAATTCTCCCATTTAAATCTTACCAGGGCCTTAACTAATCCTTGAAATTTAAGCCCAAACCAACTGTTTGATATTCCTAAATCCCACACTGAACTCAGATATCTTAGAGATTAAATTATGAATCAAACTAAACGCTCCTTAAGGAAAGAGCGAGCCTCATGAACCTCTTTAAAGAGAAGGCAGCCATAAAACACTTGCAAACCCAAATGGGGTTCACAGAGCAGAGCAGCCTGTGACTTTCCTGCTCCCAGCCTGTGGCAGGAGAGGGGGCGTTACCTTGATGGACAGAGAGCCTGACTCCCTGTTCAGGGACAGGTCAGCAGACAGGGAGGTGCCATAGTCCATGCTCTCAGAGGTGGAGAGGATGCCGCAGTCTGAGTCCCTCTGGGAAGGGCCTGGAGTCACCTGGGCAGGGAGCTCCAGACTGCCGTTGGCCAGCTTCTCACCACCCAAGGTCTCCAGGGCACTGCTGTTGGGCCGGCTCTGGCTTGCCTTTTGGGACCTGTTGGTGGCTGGACTGAGGTCCCCACCCTGGTCAGCGACTTGCTTCTCCTCAGCTACCTGAATTCTGGCATCCATGGACACGGGCCGGGACCTGCGGAGGGGCACAGGCACTGTGAGGCCGTTCTCGTTTCCAGGGCCCACATCTGGGGGGCAGATGGTTTGGAGGGATCCATTCCCAGAGGGCTGGCTGCTGGGCCCATTCACACTGTCCTGAGGCTGGCTGGGCGGCAGTGGGGTGGAAGATGATGTCTTGGGAGGCTTGTCAGTGTTGGGGCCCAACTCCAAAGAGTTCTGAGTGTGATTCCCTAGGGGCTGGGAAGAAAAAAAGATAGTCAAGACCATGCTCTTATATGTCCAAGGCAAGAGTCAGATGCAGTGGGGTTGGAAAGTCAGACATATATCAGATAAAGTGGGCCAGGACCAGAAAAGTAGAGCAGACATCT
>NW_003852398.1:5028612-5033321 GCF_000181295.1 Otolemur garnettii | reverse complement strand
CCCGGGCCAGCTAAAACAACAATGACAACTGCAACAACAAAAGAAGAATAGCTGGGGGCAGTGCCTGTGGCTCAAGGAGTAGGGCAATGGCCCCAGTATACCAGAGGTGGCAGGTTTAAACCTGGCCCGGGCCAAAAAAAAAAAAGATAGCTGGGCATTGTGGCAAGTGCCTGTAGTCCCAGTTACTTGGGAGGCTGATGCAAGAGAATTATTTAAGCCCAAGAGTTGGAGATTGCTGTGAGCTGTGATGCCACAGTACTCTACTGAGGGCAACAACTTGAGACTCTGTCTCCAGTAAAAAAAAAAAACTTAAAAAGGCCAAACCAAGCCTTTCTGGGGGCTAGAATCAGTCTTATAGCCACTAAGTTTTGTTTTTGTTTGTTTGGAAAGTACTGAAAACATTGCTATGGTGAAATAGAACAAAATTTTCTTTTCCTTTTCTTTGAGACAGATTCTTACTTTGTCACCCTCAGTAGAGTGCCATACTGTCATAGCTCACAGCAACCTGTAATTCTTGGTTGGGCTCAAGCGATTCTCTTGCCTCAGCCTCCCAAGTAGCTGGGACTACAGGCGCCCACCACAATGCCTGGCTATTTTTAGAAACAGGGTCTCACTTTTGGTCAGGCTGGTAAAACACCAATTTCTGAGGAAAAAATCTGAATGTCCAGGCTCAGTGCCTGTAGCTCAGCGGCTAGGACACCAGCCACATACACCGGAGCTGGTAGCTTTGAATGCAGCCCAGGCCTGCCAAATAAGGACAATTAAAATAAAAAAATAGCCAGGGATTATGATGGGCACTTGTAGTCCCAGCTACTTGGGAGGCTGAGGCAAGAGAATTGCTTAAGCCTAAGAGTTTGAGGTTGTTATGAGCTGTGATGCCATAACACTCTACCAAAGGCAACATAGTGAGACTCTGTCTCAAACAAACAAATCAAAAAAACCTAAATGTCCAGCTTGATGAATAAAGTGAGTACCTGTGTAGCCACTGTCTAGGTCAAGAAGGGATACTGCCATGCTCTAGAGGCCCACCCCCCCATCCTTACAATCTGTTCCTTCCCCTTAAAATAGTTCTGTCCTATGATCTCTAAATACCACAGGTGAATGGTACCTGTTTATAAACTCGATATTAATGGAATCACATTTACAAGCTTTCTTTTGGGTCCTGCTAGCCACTGCTTTTTGACCACATACATGACAGCTAGTGGAAGCAACTCCAGTCTACCTTCTGTTCAACACCCAGAGTGATGGCTCAGAAATTTAGATGATTCTGTCACTTCTGCTGCCCGCCTGAAACCCTCCATGGTTCCCACTGCCCTCAGGATGAGCTCCAGCCTCTTATCTGTGGACAATGAGGCCAGGCGTGACGGCTTTCTGCTTCTTCCTGGAGCCAGGCCCAACTGAGGTTCTACTCCCTGCCTCAGCTGCCAAAAGATTCCACATGTGCCAAGACATGGGTCTCCTTGGCACTCGGGGCAGCCAGATGGGGCCAGGGGTGGCTGAAGCTGTCTGGGGCCTGTTGCCTCTGACCATAAGCAACCTCACCTTCTTATCCAAAAGTGTTCTGAAAACACTGTCACTTTGTGAGTGACAACAGGAAAAATGGCTGGGAAGCAATGAATTGGTGAATGACTTTTAAAAATTGGAAGATCTCATGTGGAAATCTAGATTAGGTTGCTGGTCTTTCCTGAGAACTCACAGAATCTGCCTCTTGCTGGCCCACAGGCAGTCTTATGCCACCTATAGTGTGGGCGCCTGTACGGGCTGAGAGGGGAGAAACAGGGGACCCTGTCAGAGTGTGAGATCCCGGCGCCTCCCATGGCAGCCTCAGCCTGCTGGGCCCCTGAGCCCTCCCAGCCTGGCTCCTCTTGGCCTTACCACAGTGGCATCCATGGTGTCCTCCTCTTCCCCCTCGTCCCGGCCATCTTCAATCTCCTCCATCACCTCGGCCTTGGCCTCTGCCACCAGCTCCCGCAGGGCTTTGTTACTGGTGACGCTGCTGACAAAGGGATGCTGAGGAGGCAAGATGCCCTGGGATTAGAACCACTTTTGAGGTGGCTGGGGATGAGTAGAAGAGGCTAGAAGATCTGACCCCCCCCGGGCAAAAAGGCCGGGGATTAAAGGAGATGATGTACAGGAAAATGCTTAGCCCAAAGCAGGAACTTCAGCACTGTTGTGTGTATGTGTGTGTGAGTGTGTGTGGGGGGGATATTATTGATTTTCTTTTTAAAAGGTTTTAATAGATGGTTTTATAAAATATACTACAACCATATTTTATTGAGGAATAACTTTCATACAGTAAAGTTCACAAATGGTTAAGTACAATGACTTTTTACATACGTATAAACACACACACGGTGTAATCACCACCCAGCTCAAGATACAGAACATTTCTATCACCCTGGAAAGCTCCCTGTCCCCCCGGCAGGCAACCTCACTCCCCATGGCTGCCTATGTCCAGAGCCCAGTTTTGCCTGTTCCTGACTCACGTACACAGCATTATGTAGTACACGGTCTTTCTTATTGGCTTTTGTTGAATATCACATCTGTGAGATTCCCCTACATTGTCGTGTGTTTTGGCAAATTTCTCCTTTGTTATTCCTGTGCAGTGTTTCACTGTATGAATGTGTCACTGTTTGTTTACTCATTTTGCTGCTGCGGAACATCTGGGTTGTTCCTATTTCTCGCAACTAGGAATAAGGCTGCTGCGGACATTCTTACATATGTCTTCTGGTGGACATATGTGCTTGGTTTTAAGAAAAGAAATACAATGGCTCGGCGCCTATGGCTCAACCGGCTAAGGCGTCAGCCATGTACACCTAGGGTGGCAGGTTCGAATCCCCAGCCTGGACCCGCCAAACAACAATGACGGCTGCAACCAAGAAATAGCCGGGCGTTGTGGCGGGCGCCTGTGGTCCCAGCTACTTGGGAGGCGGAGGCAGGAGACTCGCTTAAGCCCAGGAGTTGGAGGTTGCTGTGAGCTGTGATGCCACGGCACTCTACCCAGGGGGACAGCTTGAGGCTCTGTCTCAAAAAAAAAAAAAAAAAGAAAGAAAAGAAATACAAAATCTTTTTTTGAGACAGAGTCTCACTCTGTCACTCTTGGTAGAGTGCTGTGGCACTGTATCTCATAGCAACCTCAAACTCTTGGGCTCAAGCGATCCTCTTGCTTCAGCCTCCCAAGTATCTGGGACTACAGGTGCCTGTCACAAGGCTGGGCTATTTTTAGAGATAAGGTCTTGCTCTGGCTCAGGCTGGTCTTGAACCCTTGAGCTCAGGCAATTCACCTGCCTCGGCTACCCAAAGTGCTGGGACTATAGGCATGAGCTACCACGCCCAGCAGACAAAATCCTGAGGCAGGAGTGCTGTAGGTTCTATTCTAGGCTTTTCCAGAAGTGTTGCCATCTTTAAGAAGATTTTATGGACCTTACAAAACACCAGAGCAAAAGGTCTTATCAATGTTAAACCACAGGTGGTATGCTGGGTCAAGGCCAGTCCTCAGGATTAATCTCATCCCTAGCACCAGGGTGTGTCCACCACACTCACCCAGCCCCCTCCCCCCAGAAAGGAATGTTGGGGGGGGGTGTTGGGAGCATCATCAAGTTGGAATTTGCTCATTTGAAATTTCCAGGAAAGCTCTGATGAAATTCACTGTTTCTACATCAGAATTTTTATCTGTGGAGGAACAACGTCAATGGGATTGCTGAAGTATTTAAAGGATTAAAGAACACCTTTCTAGCACCTTGAAAACACATTCAGAACTGATAAGTTCACCACAAATCATCCTTATCGGTTTGTTCATTAAGACACAGCACTTGTGGAAGCCAACCGGGCAACACCCTCTTCACTTCATCCACCTGAGAGCAATAAACCTCACTTCTCAAAGCCCTATTGTTCAGATTTTCCTAAACCAGTCTGGTTTTCTCTCATTAGACCAAACCAATGAAGATTTTTCAGAATTTAATTTTTTTCTTTCTTTCTCACTTCCCCACTCACTCACTGATTCATCCCATTAGCCACATATTGATGTGCCCAGTGTTGAAACAAGGCTGAACAGATCAGACCAGGTCTCTGCCAGGGGCTGACAGCTGAGTAGGAGACAGTAGGTGTGTGCCAAGTGATAAACAGAATAATTTCAGATGCTGTTAGGACAGCAACAGGACAGCTGAGTGGGGCAGAGAGTACAGTCTGTGGTCAGAGGGGCCTCTCTGAAGAGATCACATTCAAGCTGAGACCTGAAGGATGTAGATGGGCTGGCTAAGAAGAGATCTGGGCACAGAGAATTCCAGGCAGGGGGAGCAGCAAGAAGGGCAGTGGGGGTGGAACATGCGGCAGGAGAGCAAAAAACTCAGAGAGGAAGGATGGGCCAGTGCATGCAGGTGAGCAGCTGAGACTTCATTCTCAGAAGCCACTGGACGGCCGCAGTGCAGCTATGATAATAGCCACTACCCCGTGAAGATGTCATTCTGGCTGCTGTGTGGTTCTAGGAGATTGAGTAGGGGCTTAATAAGAATTTACTAAGCACGGGGAGCAAGGTAGGTAGGGTAGAGTGTTGGCTATAGACTCTACAACTAGCCACTTGGGATAAAATCCAGCTCCCTCACCAACTTGGGGAAGTCACTTAACCTCTCTGAGCCTCAGTTTGCTCATGTGTATGTTAGGAATAATAGTTAGGATATTCTAACATGTGTTCTAGGCAAGTGAGTGCTCAT
>NW_003852398.1:5022937-5026900 GCF_000181295.1 Otolemur garnettii | reverse complement strand
ATCATCACCATCATCATCATCATCATCATCACATCATCACCACCATCATCATCACCATCACCATCATCATCACATTATCACCATCACCCCATCATCACCACTACCACCATCATCATCACATTGTCACCGTGATCACCACCATCACCAACACTGGTGGCAGGGGTAGTAGCACAATCTGAGAAGCCTCTTTTACACTCCCAGCCTTTCTTATTCTCCCCTACATAGCCCTAGTGCATAGTTTTTTGGAACTAAGGACAAGAACCAAGATCCCAAATGTCCCTGAGTCCCACACTGCACAACCTAACACATGTGAACTTGAGCAAAACGCCATAGGAGACTTCCTTGCAGCAACTGAAGCAGACGTGGCAGAAATAAATAATGCAGGCACAGCTTCTGGAAACACTATGTTTTCATCAGGGCACCCCACATATTGACCAAATTAGTGGCTTTTCAGCACAGCCAGGAGCCTGGCTTTCCTGAGGCAGAACCATCTGCTCCACTGCCTCCCCTGAGCACCCCAGGGTCCTTAGGAAGTGGTGGTGGGAAGAAAGCCTTTGATGGAGGGGTGAGTGAGCAGGGCAGCTCCCCTGGATGCCAAGACAAGCAAGGCTGGCAGAGGGGGGAGCCCTTCCTGTTGCTGATCAGGCTCAGACACTGTTTTGTAAACTGCTCTAAGACTAAGCACAGACCTCCTCTGCCCCTGCATCAGCTCTGCTCCTCCACAGATGTGTTTAGAGAAGCCTCTTCCCCCAACTTCAAAACTGCCAAGGCCCACCAGAGAGACAAAGCCCTGCCTATATTGTAAGGAGGACCAAACACTGGCCAAACACACTGTGTGCCAGCACAGGGCAAGCTGGTCTGGGCACACATCTCCCCAGGGGACGGCTGGATCAGAGGAGAACTTCACCAACCACCCAATCCTTCAGGAACGGCTGTCTGTGCCATGTCTGCTGACAGCCCTGAGGTGCCAAGAAAGGTGGCATGACACAGCTCACCAACTGGCTCCTACCCCCGGCCAAGGCTTTTGCTGCCTTCTAAACAGACACCCTTTCCAAGAACTTAAGCCTATTTTTCCTCTGTGTGCTTAGAAACCCTCAGCCAGAGGGGTCCTACACTCCAAGACTGGCCTTAGAAAATGACTTATTATGCTCTCAAGTCTTCAGGTGTCAGCATCTCTCCTTCAATACTCCTCCTCCCCTTTCTAACCTTCTTCCCTCCCTCTCTATCTTCCATTCCTCTTCCTCTCTTTCATCTAGTGGGAGAGGCAGCCTACCAGAGTGGTCAAGAGAACAGACTTTGGATCCAGACAGCCAGGACCAGAATCCCAGCTCTGTTGCTTATAATCTGTATGAGTTTGTGCAGGCTACTAAACCTCTCTGTGCCTCAGTTTTATCATCTGTTCATTGGATATTGGAATGGTACCTGTTTCATGAGGATTTCTTCATGCCAGGTACTATTCTAAACGTGCTAAGCATTTAGAATAGTACCTGGCATAAAGAAAGAGTTACTTAACAGTTAGGTGAAACTAAGTAAATTTATTTTAGAAATACTTATTGAGGGCTCTCTACAAACCAGGCACTATTCCTGAGACATAACAGGAATTTCTGTGAGCAAAACAAAGTCTGCTTTCCTCAAAAAGTTAAGATATTGGCAGGGTGAGATGACTCACACCTGTAATCCCAGAACTCTAGGAGGTGGAGGTGGCTGGCTGCTTGAGCTCACAAGGTTCAAGATCAGCCTGAGTAAGAAACCTGATTTCTAAAAATAGCTGGGCATTGTGGTGGGAGCCTGTAGTCCCAGCTATTCGAGGGGCTGGGACAAGAGAATCTCTTGAGCCCAATAGTTAGAGGTTGCTATGAGCTGTAACCCCATGGCAAGGTATTCTACCCAGGGTGACAAAGTGAGACTCTTTGTCTGAAAAAAAAAAAAGAAGTTAAGATGCTGGTCAGGCAGCTCAATATATATAATATATATCACATAATATATGAGGTTAGACAACTAAGTTCATGATCTTGTCCTAGAAAAAGTGCTACATACTTGGTTGCTGAATATCACTACAATCCCAGATGGCCAAGGGGAATACTTCAAAGGTGACCATAATGATATTCAGCAATTAGTAGCACCTTTTCTAGGATGAGTTCAAGAACTTTAATTGTCAGACCTCGTGTAACACATGATACATATATTATTCCACATACATATACATAACATATAACATAAACACATAATAAACAAGTGATTATGTATGCTGAGTGCTATGTGCTGTGGAAGAATGAAAACTAGAGCAGGGAGGGGGAGTCAGGAACATGGGGGTGTAGCAGGCTTGCAGTTTTATGATCTGGTTGCAGGAGGCCTCCCTGGGAAGCTGACATCTGAGCAATGACTTGAAGAAGAGAAAGAGGCACCTGCAGAGGCAAGGGGAACAGAGGGTTCTGGGCAGAGCAGCCAGTGCAAAGGCCCTGTGGCAGGAACGTGGCAGGTGTGTGAAGAGGCTGGGGTGGCTGGAGCAGAGGGAGGGGGCAAGAAGGGGGAAGGAGGTCAGAGGGATGAGGAGGGGATGCAGATCACCTGTGGATCACTGAGACTCTAGACTCTGGAGTGAGATGGGGGCTGTTAGGGAGCTCTGGATGGGGGAGGGTGAGAGCTGGCTCCTGTTCCCTCTGACTGCTGAGCTGAGAAGTGACTAAAAAAAGGGTGAGGTGACCAGTGAGGTGACAACCAAGTGAGAGACGATGGCAGCCCTGGCAGCCCTGTGAGGGGGCCTGGGAAGGGGACACATTCTGGGCATGTTATGAGGATTTCACGATGGAATGAGAGAAAGAGAGGAATCACGGATGCCTGTAGGCTCTGGGGTCTGAGCCGCCAGGAGGGCAGAGACGCTGTCACCTGAATGGGAAAGCCATTGGCACAGCACATGTGGAGCAAGACCCGAATGCTCAGCGCAGTCTGAGACGCGCACTGGGCACCGGGGGAGTCAGGCAGCTAATGGCAGTGCCCTGGAGTCTGGGCCAGGAGAGCGGTCTGGGCTGCAGGTACACAACTGGGAGTGCTACAAACTGGGGGCCTGGTACACTCTCACACCAGCCAACTGGGGCAGAGGAGCAAGTGAGGGACACAGAGAAGGAGCGAGCAGTGAGCAGGAAGGAGAGGTCAACTGGCACGGAGGCTGCTGATGGCAGAGAAACCAGCAAGGAGGGCTGAGCTGACCAATAGCACAGAAATCGCCAGCAACCTTGACAACAATGGTTATGACAAAGCAGTAGGGTTAAGAACAAATTCAAGAAGTGTCTACTGGGCATCTCATGTGTGACAGCTGTGATGCCAAAAACATTCAATTCAAAACCTCACTTGCTCACACAGTTCTATGCAGCAAGCACCACCCTCATCTTACAGATGAGGAAACCGAGGCACAGAGTGAGAACTATCGAGATTCCAGAGTAGGGCTCAGCGCCTGTGGCTCAAGGCGCCAGCCACATACACCTAAGGTGGCAGGTTCAAATCCAGCCTGGGCCCTCCAAACAACAATGATGGCTGCAACCAAAAAATAGCCAGGCATTGTGGCAGGTGCCTGTGGTCCCAGCTACTTGGGAGACTGAGGCAGAAGACTCACTTGAGCCCAGGAGTTGGGGGTTGCTGTGAGCTGTGATGCCACAGCACTCTACCCAGGGGGATAGCTTGAGGCTCTGTCTCAAAAAAAAAAAAAGTTAGGTATTCAGAACCATTTTACAAATATTTACAGAAACATGAATAAAGAGATGGTAGAAAACACTTTATTAGAAATGTTAATAAGAATTTAAATATATCTCTTTTGTATACTAGAAAAATGAAAACCAAATAATACATTCATGCAACTAATTAGCTGTCACTTCTGCAATGAATCAGGCTCACATTCAGTTCCTCTTGGCAAATATACTTAATAGAAGCATGGCCATGGGTAGCCTTTTTCTTTTTTTTTTTTTTTTT
>NW_003852398.1:5020902-5022917 GCF_000181295.1 Otolemur garnettii | reverse complement strand
TTCAGAGGTGGAGGTGCTCAGCACTGTGATCCTGTCAGAGTAAATGAAAGAATCATAGACTGAGAAGCCCACAGGGCGCATGTCACTCAAGGGTCTAAAGAGGGACATGAACAATGCTGGAACAGGGATGGGAGATCTGGGTCTACCTCTGCCACTCAAAGCCAAGTGACCTCAGACAAGCCAGGCACACACTCTGAAAGGTGTTTATTTATCTCAGCAGCTCTCTCCTCTCTTCTGCAACCCCTTCTATCCTATATTAACAATCCTCTGGCAGGACATTTTTTCCAATTATGGAACGGAAATTCCTGGCTCAGGCTGAGGCTCCAGGGCTGCCATGTGGGGATGGGGGACAGCTGGTCTCTTCCTGGTGGAATGTTCTAGAGGCCGGATGTATCAGGGCAGGAGGTGCCTGCTTACAGGAAACAATTGACCCCAATCGACTTGGAGCTTTTACATATGACAAGGACAGCAGCACCACTCTCCACCAGCCCACTTCCCACCAAATGCCACAATACCCAGAAAATGAGGCCTTTGGGCCCTCCAGATACTTGCTTTCAAATAAGTTACAGAAATTTAAAAGGGATAATACTGACCCTCTAACAGGCAGACCCCATTTTGCATTCTGGTTCCTTTTCATTTTTACATAAATCAATCAATTAAATGCATCATACATTCCTGGAGCACAGTACTTAACATGTACACACAACCTCATAAGGAGGGCACTGTCACCAATCCCACTTCGGAGTGAGAACCCAGGCTCAGAGAGGTTAAGCCACTTGCCCAGGGTCTCACAGCCAGTAAGTGGCAGAGGTGGGATTCAAACCCAAGACTTTCCCACCCAGATCACACTCATAGTCCCTAAGCTGCACACCCTGGAGGGACACACTGTGTCCTGACACGTCAAGCACAGACTCAGTGCCTGGCGCACAGCAGGGAGTCAGGAAAAGCACAGACTCAAGTGCTTGGTGTGGAGTCTTCCTCCTTCCTTCACACCACACCTCAGGGGCTCTCAGGCTGGGGAAGGACCAGAATGGACAGGACAAGGGAAGGGAAGCTTCTCTCTGTCACCCTGGCCTACTCTGTCTATTTTCTATCAGTGGTGGCATAGAGGTAGTGACAGGGAGATTTGGGGACCACTGGGTGAAAGGATGGTCGATTTTAGTAGCGAAATACTCATAGTTTCTCTGTAGGGGTTAAAATCAATCATAAGAACTCTCTCTCTGCTCTCTTTCTCTCCCTCTTGCTGCAAGCACCTTGAGGAGTTCCCTTTTCATATCTGAAAAGAGCAGACAGAATGGAAGTACAAATCTTTCAAACATTTACCAGCAGACTGTCTTTTAGAACCTGTTTCTACAGCTTCAAGAAGTCCCTGGACAGACAGCAGCGGGGACAAACTCCAGGCCTCAGATCCTGCCTAAATCGTATCTCAAGGGCAAAACCACCAAGAGGATCAAAATCACCTGTGATAAGCCCAGCTCCACAGCAAGGCAGCTGCTTATCATCCAGCCACCAAGAAGACAGATGGAGCAGAGGCAGCAGTCTCACAGACTCTGCTAATTTGGCTACAGTCACTGTTTTGCTTTCTCTTTGTCCTCCTTAAAGTCAGCCACTTGGCTTCAGGGCTAGCATTTTTCCTCTCTTTGGAATGCCAGACAGTCTCCTTGCTCTCTTTTCTCCCTCCTTCCCTGCTCTCTTTCATTCTTTCACTCCCTCTCTCCTTCTAAGAAGATAAAATAAATTTTATGCTTTTATATCCTAATCTTTGTCTGGATAGGTCTTCCCTAAACCCACGCACACTAGTTCCCTAGCACTGGGCACATGGTGTGTGCAGCTCTCAGAACACTGCTATGAGCATGCTGACACTCACTTGGCAGCTGCCAGCCGTCCACACCCTGACCCAAGGCCCAGACAAAGGGTGGCTCACAGCTAACTCCAATAGTTCCCAAACCACCATCCATATCCCCCCATAAGGTCATACAACCAGCTAATGAGGTGCTCAGAGTCTCCCAGACTCC
>NW_003852398.1:5020648-5020882 GCF_000181295.1 Otolemur garnettii | reverse complement strand
TGTAAATGGAAGTCATATGCTGCCCCTCTCCTATTGCTCACAACTCCTGATTCAAGCGTGCAAGGCCCTGAAGGATGCTCCATGACCCAGCCCTGTAGGCAGAAAAGAGTTAGCACAGGAGGCCTTTGAAAGGCCTACTTACAACACTGGATTCTTAACTGGCCTCTGGAAACTTGGATTTCAAGAGGGTTCCCTCAATTAACTGCTAAGAATGGCCCACTCACCTAAACTGTT
>NW_003852398.1:5017179-5020516 GCF_000181295.1 Otolemur garnettii | reverse complement strand
TTGGTTCCTGCCAGGCAGAGGGTGCCTACACAACTGCCACTCAGGTTAAAAATCTGGGCACTGAGTCCCTAATGAGGTTCCCTGGCTGACAACATGGGCATTAAGTATGTCCTGGTGACCACACTGGGAACGGGCTCCAGAAGCCTGTGCCTTCCCCGCCCAGACTTCCCATGTGCCTCTTCCTGGTGCTGAGTTCTCTCTGCATCCTTCTGCTGTAATGAGTCACGGTGGGGAGATGACAACATGCTGAATCCTACGTGTTCTCTTAGCAAATCATCAGATCTGGAGGTGGACACACTTGTGCCACTCTGATTTCATCTCCAACCCCCTCCTGGCCTCCTGGCTCCTCCCAGCACTGCTCCCCTCCCAGGCCTCTGCCTTCTCCCTCAGCACCATCTGCCTCGCTCCCTCACCTCCTGTGGCTGCCTGCTCAACCAGAGAGTCCTTACTTGCGCCCCCCCCGCCCCGGCCCTTTGTGCTGTGGCATGTTTCTCCATGATACTGGCTACCCTTTGATAGTTTTTTTTGCAGCCTGTCTCTCCTACTAGAACACATGCTCTGTAAGGACAGGGCTCTGGGTGGCTTCGTTCCCTGAGGCACTCCTAGCATAGGTGGCATTCAGGAGGCCCCTGGGGAATGTTGGCTGATGACAAACAGCTGTCACTGCTATTGCCTAAGTGGGGTGAGAAAGCCATCCAGCTTCCAGGACACTGCTGAGCTTGCCTGGCTGCTGTACATGGTCCTCCCATCTCCATGGGTGAGGTGGGGGTGGGGCAGGGGCACCCACTCACCTCCAGCAGCTGTGCAGCACTGGGCCGGGTTTCTGGGTTCTTATCCAGAGATACCTTCAGGAAGTCTCGGAACTCCACAGACCTGGAAGAACAGTGTCAGCAGTGAGTTTGGAGGGGGCAAAGGCCGAGAAAAGTCCTACATGTCATGCTCTACTGTCTCAAACACACCCTCAAAGAGCAAGGACATTTTTATGAGCTAGGGTGGTGACGACAGGGACCATGCGAAGCCCTCTACATTGGGGACATCACTGTCCAGGTGGGGATGTAGAAACTAGGAAGGAACAGGGACATGCCCAAGCCCCAACGGCAGTGCTGGGAATTGAACCCAAGCCTCAACTCCCACCCAGGGCTGTGCCATGGGTGGCACAACATGCAAAATGGGGCTTAGCTCAGGCTCTTATTCCCCAGAGGGATCCAGCTTACTTGGGTCATCTGGTCAGCTCTAATGGAGCTCTCAGGTCAAGAGCACAGAGGGATAAAAGAGGCACAGTGGGCCCAGGGAGACCCGGCCTCTCCTCATTCTGGGGCCCAGCAGCCCCAGGAGAACACTGACACTGCAAACGACACCCCTCCCAATCCCTCCTGCCCTGTGGCTAGGCCGCTGACCCTACTGGCCGCTTTGCTCCTTACCACTTGGAAGGTGTGAGCAGTGTGGGAGGGTCTGACTTGGCGATTTTGAGTAGGACCCGCATGGGGTTGAGCTCGTGGTGTGGGGGCTCGATCTGGGCCATCTCTATCAGCGTGATGCCCAGGGACCAGATGTCGGCTTTGTAGTCATACGGGGTGTCCTTCATGGTCTCACACATGACCACCTCAGGGGCCATCCTGAATCAACCAAGGGACAACAGAGGGCTAAGAATCCGGCCTCCACTGGTGCTTCTGGGAGGTTTGAGATCAAGGGCTAACAGGAGCCAATGTTGGGGGCTGGCAGCACTCCCGAATTACGATCTGCATTACTTTACATCCCACTGTCTTCTCAGGATGGTCTTCCCACAGACAACCACCTTCACAGCGGCTACCCGCCACGTCCTCCTGCAGTTCCTGATGCCTACCACAAGATGGCAGCAGCAATCTAGACCACAGAGTCCTGGGAAGGGGTGGGTGGGGCAGAGGGGATGGTACCCCCAAAACGGGGTAAGAGGGTGGGGTGGAAAAAAAACACAGCAGCACAGAGAGAAGGGAAGGGAGAGAAAGGGAACAAGAGGAATAAAAGGAAAGAGAGAAAGCAAGAGTGAATAACAAGCAAGCAAGAAAGGAGCCTGAACTCTACAATGGCAAGTAATGCACATGAAAAAATAGTGAAAACACACAAAATAGAAAGTAGTTATTAATAGCTGTGAAACTGAACGACAGAGCTTTATTTCTAAAGTAACAGTTCTGGAAAAGAAGGAAACACAACAGACTAGAGAAGTCCAGAGAGACTTCACACAAGGGTGGGAACTGAGCTTGTACTGTTCATCTGTAGGACCCTCACTCCCTGCCGAGTGCCCAGCACTCAATACATAACTTGTTGAATAAATCAGGAACTGAGCCATGTTTTAGGAATTCCAGTTTAGCTATTATGAGTAGAGCACCTTCTATGTCCATCATCACAGTTCATCCTCACAGAAACCCTATTAGGTATATTACAGACGAGGAAAGTGAGGTGCAAGCCGAACGTCCATGTCACATCCCTGTGAGCCGTGTCAGCTGGCTCCTCTCCCTCCAAACTACCCAGGGGTCACCTTGGGGAGTTTTAACGTTCAGTCCACCACTCAATTTCCAGAAGCTACACAACTCACCAGTAAGGCGTTCCTATGAAAGAATCTCGTTTCTGCAGAGTTTTCAGATTCTTGGCAGACACACCAAAGTCAGCTGCAAGACAAAATCTCAGATACAGTGTCTGATGGACATTCCTCCACCCACATCCTAGGGTAAAAGCCCATGATATGAACTCAGAGATGCACATTCTAAACTGACTAACAGTTGTCTTTTTCTATCTAACAAATTAGAGATCATTACAAATATGATAACACCTGCTGCTAGAAGGAAGTACTGAGATGGGAACTTTCCTATCTGCTAATAAGAGTATAAACTGGCAGTAGCCTTCAGGAAAGTAATTCAGCAATAAACAGCAAGAACCTTTAAAATAGCCATACACGGGACATTCTGAATGTTTTGAGATACACAAAAATCAAGAAACAGAAACATAAAATCCTCTAGGAGGCCAAGGCAGGTGAATTGCCTGAAGTCAGGAGGAGTTCAAGACCAGCCTGAGCAAGAGTGAGCCCTAGTCTCTAAAACTAGCCAGGTGTTGCGGCAGATGCCTATGATCCCATCTACAAGGGAGGCTGAGGCAAGAAAATCACTTGAGCCCAAGAGTTTGAGGTTGCTGTGAGCTAAGACACCATGGCCCTCTACCAAAGGCAACAAAGGGAGATTCTGTCTCTAAAAAATAAAAAGAAATGTAAAATCCAAGCTTACAGAAACAAAAGAAGCCCTCCCAGCAAAACTGATAAGTTGAGCAAGTTGAAACTTACAGATGTGAATCAGAAAGGGTGACATCG
>NW_003852398.1:5013262-5016600 GCF_000181295.1 Otolemur garnettii | reverse complement strand
ATATATATATATACATAATGATGTTCTTTAAAATGCCATTATAATAGTGACAAATTAAAAACAGCATAAGCTCTTGGGTACCAGGGAGTTATTTTAAAACTTCTGATATAGTTTAAGAAAAGTGTGATATACCATCATATGATGGAACACTCTGTAGTCATTAAAATTTTTTAATGTTGAAGATTTCATTTACACACTTATTAATAATCATATTATAAGGTTAAGTGGGGACACACAGTTGACTGTAGTATATGGTCAGAATTATGGTTGCCTGCTGGGCACAGTGGCTCACACCTGTAATCCAAGCACTCTGGGAGGCTGAGGCAGGTGGATGGCTTGAGTTCACGAGTTCAAGACCAGCCTGAGCAAAAAGTGTGACCCTGTCTCTATTAAAAATAGAAAAACTGACGCAAAAGGATCGCTTGAGCCCAAGAGTTGGAGGTTGCTATAAGCTATGACACCATGGTACTTTACCAGGGTGACAGCTTGAGACTCTGTCTTAAAAACAAAAAAATAATTATGCTCACCTAATAAAGAACAAAAATATGCAATGAACTGGCCTGGAAGAAATACACAAATTGCTTAAGTAGTTGTCTGTGGGTGGTGAGACTTCCACTTGTCTGAATTCTATCCCTTTGCTATGATAAACGTGTATTACTTTAAGGACTAACAAAAAATAAATAAGTGGGATGTATCTTTAAATACACCCCAGCACCACCAGCCTTCCTTCACACACCCACTGCTAAGGGAAGAATCTGGGGCCAGGAGACATTTTCTGCAAGGGCTCTTATCTTCCCAGGCAAAGTTTTATCTTGATTAAAACATAATAGATTCAGGAGGAAACAATGGTTTGAGAGAAGTCAGGGTACTCAACTTGAAGGGAACAGTGCCTCCTGCCCAGAAGCTGCCATGTTAGGATGACCGCATGCCATGGGGGGCACCTGTGTCTGGGCTTGAACCAAACATGCTCTGTACTAGGCGGGCCAGGGTGGCTGTGTCCAGAAGCTGCAGTCAGAACCACAACTTCACACCAGGATGGAGCACCATGCTAAGAGTCTGGACCTAAACAGAGGTGACCTGGGCCCCAGCCTCTGCTCTTCTGTTTGACCGGTTCCTTCCTCCGCTCACATAGGCACCCACCAGGCACCACCAGGAGTGGGTACCAGGTGAGTACACAGGTAGCAGTGGGGACCACAAGCAAACTAGGTCCTTGCCCTAGGGAAGCCCCAGGGTAAGTGGGGCTATCAGAGAATAATCAAGCAAACCCACACATCCGCCTGCCGCAGTGTGAAGCTGGGGCAAGACAGGAGTATGGGGCGCTGAGAGTTACAGCAGGGGTGTGACCTAGAGTGGTCATGAAGGCAGGGAGGGTGGGTTACGGGCCTGCAGGAGGCACAGTTGTCTTCAGCAAATATCATTCACATCTATAATGTGCCAGATGCTGTACTAGGTGCAAAGATGAACTTGACACCATCCTCACCCTCATGCGTCCATTACTCTCCTGCTGGAAAGAGGCACTCAACAAGCCCCACAGAATGTCTGGCAGACAGAGGTTTGCACAGGGCTGACAAGGCAAAAGGGAGAGTGCTGGGCCAGTGGGTGGCTGTGTCAGACAGGAGGGCGAGACCTGGCGGAATATACTTCCAGACAGAGGAAACTGCCAAGACAGAGGCCCTGAGGCAGGAACAAGCTGGCTGGAAGGACCAGGAGGGACGAGAAACAACCCAACCAGGAAGGGAGGGGTGGGGTGGACGCAGATAAAGCAGGAGGCAGGCAGGGGCCAGGATGGCTATACACCCTCTGACACTCAGTTTCCCCATCTGTGATATGGGGGGATGACACTGTAGAATGACTGGTAGGGCATCCTGAGGCCAAAATGACAAACATAAAGCACTCAGCCTTGAGTTCCATTCATGGTAAATGCTTCGGAAATAGGATGCTGGTGAGTATTTCATAGGCATGTTCTGGGAGCAGTCAGGAAAGCTGGTTCCTGAGCCTGGGCACTGCTAATTGGGCAGCTGCTTTGTCAGGGCACACTCTGGCCAGTGAGAGAGGACATGGGCCCAGTCACCCCTGGGGGAGGGCTAGTAGCTGCTGTAGGTGGAGCACAGCTGTGCTGTTGACTGGTGGGGGACTGACTGCTGGGCCTCCAAGGTGATAATGGGAGGCCGGGCCCACTTTCCCACAGGGCCAGCCTGGGCCCCATGTGGCCTGGCTCTCCTGCAGACACCCATAGAGGTAGCATATTGCCCCATCCCAGGAAATGCACCGGGAACAGGGGCTGCCTCTCAGGCCCAGGTGCTGGCCATTCCTCCCCTGGAGGCCTGCTTAACCTCTCAGGAGAAGAGAGAGGAGAACAGAAACCACTGACTTACACAATGACACAAGGTGGGGGTCCCCAGGACCCTCCCTAAGACGAGCCCCAGCCAGCGTTGGGGGGAGCTGCTACTTCCCCTTCTGCCCCAAAGGAAGGGGCCCAGCGGAAGATGGGGCAGAAACATGGGCTCTCCTTGGGCAGGAGGCATGGCTGGCCTGAGCCTATCTGCTCCCTGGAGTTTATGAGGGTGTACCCTCATAGCTGATAGCTGCCCTTGGACAGTTTAAAAGAAATGTTCACCATGTAGACTCTTCTGATGAAAACATTCCCCCTATTTCTTTTTTCCTGTGAGACAGTGTCTCACTCTGTCACTCAGGCTGGAGTGCAGTGGTGCAATCATAGCGCACAGTAGCCTCAACTTCCTGGGCTCAAAAGATCCTCCCTCCCCAGCCTCTCAAAGGGCTATGATTATAGGTGTGAGCCACTGTGCCTAGCCCTCTCTCCCAGTTTAAAATAAATCGGAGACAAAGACAGCAGGGGCATAGGAAATCTCCCTTTATGGACTACAATTTCCATAAGGTAAGAGATAATTTATGCTTTGTCCATAGTTGTATCCCAAGCACCATATCCAGACCATGAAGCACACAACAGGTTTATCTTGAATGAACACACTCATATTCATGAACAGGCTTTGCTAGAATGCCTCTACACATACAGGCTTTTTAAAAACAACAAAACTTGATTTAAAAAAATAAGTTTGGCTCGGAGCCTGTGGCTCAAGCGGCTAAGGTGCCAGCCACATACACCTAAGGTGGCGGGTTTGAATCCAGCCCGGGCCGCCAAACAACAATGACGGCTGCAACCAAAAAATAGCCAGGCATTGTGACAGGCGCCTGTGGTCCCAGCTACTTGGGAGGCTGAGGCAGGAAACTCGCTTGAGCCCAGGAGTTGGAGGATGCTGTGAGCTGTGATGCCACAGCACTCTACCCAGGGGGACAGCTTGAGGCTCTATCTCAAAAAA
>NW_003852398.1:5010567-5012610 GCF_000181295.1 Otolemur garnettii | reverse complement strand
AGCTCATAGCAACCTCCAACTCCTGGGCTCAAGTGATTCTCCTGCCTCTGCCTCCCAAGTAGCTGGGACTACAGGCGTCTGCCACAATACCCAGCTATTTTTTAGTTGCAGCCATCATTGTTGCCTGCCAGCTCAGGTGTATGTGGCTGGTGCGTTAGCTGCTTGAGCCACAGGCGCCAAGTCAAAACTTAAAATTTTTTTTAAAAGAAAGAAAAAATACAATTAGATAAAAGGAGTAAGATCTAGTGTTCAGTGGCATAATTGGGTAACTATAGTTAACAATAATTATTGTATATATCAGATAAGTGGAAAAGAAGACTGTAAATGTTCCCAAGACAAAGAAATGACAAATATTTGAGATTTTTATCAAAGAAATGATAAATATTTGAGATATTGGGATATCCCAATTACTCATATTTGATTGTTACACATTGTAAGCTTATATCAAAATATCACATGTACCCCATAAATATTTACAACTATTATGTACCCATAAACATTTTTATTATTTTGAGACAGAGTCTCACTATGTCACCCTCGATACAGTGCCATGGTGTCATAGCTCATAGCAACCTCAAACTCTTGGGCTTAAGCAATTCTCTTGCCTCAGCTTCCCTAGTAGCTGGGACTAGAGGTGCCTGCCCCAATGCCCGGCTATTTTTTTTGTTGTAGTTGTCACTGTTTTGCAGGCCCACGCCAGGTTCAAACCTGCCAGCCCCAGCGTATGTGGCCGGCACCCTAGCCACTGAGCTACAGTCACCGAGCCCATAAACATTTTTAAATGTAATTAAAAAAAATTTTTAAATCAAAAAGATGAGGTTGCATTTGTATGCACTAACTTAGAAATTTGTCTATAACACAGTGTCTCAAACATGTTGCCAATTGACCATGTTATAAAATGTACAGTAAGATTGCAGCTGTGTTTTAAAAGATACACACACACACACACACACACACACACACACACACACACACGGAAGGGTCTGGAAGGCCACACATGAAACTTACTAGTATTCCTCTCTCTGGAAATGAGATTCTGGTGGGGGGCAGTGCACAGAGGAGGATTACCTCCTTTTACTCTATATACTTTACCTCTTTGAAATATTTTTGATAGAGTATATTGCTTTTATGTTCTAAAAAACTGAAATGCATACATAGCAAAGTTTTTTGGGTTTGTGGGTTTTGGGTTTTCCTCTGTTAAGTAAAACCTATTGGGGGCCAGGATGTGGTGACACTGGTGGGAGTGCCAAGTGGCCTCCTTGTTCAGCCCAGGGATGAACAAAAAGCTGACATACTGCACACATCTGGTAACTCAGCTTCTGAGAATTCCTCTTCGAGGCTGATTACAGTAAGAGACTGAAAGATCCACAAGCAAGCACACTCATCACTGCATTATTTAGTAGAGAATATGATCAACCTCATGAGAAAATCCATGAGAAACCTGAATGAATAACCAATCCAGGGCTGTCATAGGTAAATTATGTTTTGAACCCGTGATGGAATACAAGAAAAACATTAAAATAATCATGTTTCTGAGGAATATTTAAGGATACCAGGAAACAGGCTGATATTATTTAATTTTAAAAAGCAGACTAGAAAATTGAATATATATGATCATTTCAATTTTTAAAAAAGTACATGTTTATCTTAGTAAACTAACATTTACTAAGAACTTAACAGGTGCGTGCACTGTGCACAGAGACATGTATATCATCTGCATATTTATTCCTATGTTTATCATTTATGTCTATGATCCTTGAGGGCAGGGAAAATTAGCGTCCCCATTTTACAGAAGCAGCAGCTGAAATTTAGAGAGATAAGTAACTTGTAGAAGGTCACCCAGTTGTGCTCCTTATCAATATGTGATCTGACTTTTCTGTGCATAGACAAAAGCCCTCCAACTCTTGGGCTTAAGCGATTCTCTTGCCTCAGCCTCCTAAGTAGTTGGGACTACAGGTGCCCGCCACAATGCCCAGCTGGAAGGAAGCCCACAGTGAGCTGTGGTTCATTTTGGCAGGATTAGGAGTGACTTTTTCTTTTCTC
>NW_003852398.1:5006901-5008514 GCF_000181295.1 Otolemur garnettii | reverse complement strand
AAAAAAAAATATATAGAAAAGAAAAAAGAAAGCAGGAAACACAGAATGTATGAATATTTATAAGAGAATTTCTCATGTGTCCCTTCAACTGTAGGCCACCCAGAGAATCCAAGGTATGAGGAGACTTGTCTCAGACAACATCAGGCCAATTAAAGCTGAACCCCTGCTGAACTACAGCTCTGCACCCCTCTGCCTCCCCTGGGCTCCTCACCCCATGTCACACCAGTCCGCAGTCCAGCCTGGGCAGGGCTTACCCTCAAATCCTAGATCTAAAAGACCTTCCAGGAGGTTCTCAACTGGGGTGGTGCCACATACCCCCCAGGGAGTGTCTGAAGATGGGGTGTGGGTGTTTGCTCTGGTTGTTATAATGAACCCGAGTGCTCCTGCACACAGTGAGGAGAGCCCAGGATGCTGAACCTCCTGCACTTGAAAACTGTCCCATCCCAAATGCCAATATCCCATGTGCACAAACACGAGCCAGGCCACTCGCAGTATAGGCAAGGAAGAAGCAAAGCCTACAGAGGTGCTGGGACCTGCTCAGACCAAGTAGGGACAAGAGAAAGAAAAGGCTCCCCGCCAGCCCTGAGATCCCAGGGGGTTCCTAGCTCTGGAAAGGAAGAAGCCAGCAGCACACCAGAGCTCATTAAGAGGGAGGCTTCTCCTAATTACAGGGACCATGTGCTCTCCCAGGGGTGTCATGGAAACAGTGCCTGGCAGGGAAGGGAGAAGACTCTGGCGTGACCATAGGCAAATCGCTTTGTTTCTCTGAGCCTCAATCTACTCACCTATTGAGTGAGGATCATATTAGCTAGCTGAATGTCAGACTGGAGGAATTTCCCTACCATAGTAAGGTTTCTGGGTTTAGTTTCTTTTGTTTTTAGGCAACAAAATACGTGTGACCACTTAACATGTGACCAACTTAATACTCTGTCTCTCCATTCACCACCCACCTCCACCTCTGGCTTCCTACCCTGGCTGCTCCACTGACTCTTCTGCCCCCATCTCGCTCTTTTTCTGATACTCTTTCCTAACCTCAGTCACAAACACATTGACACTTTTGTCTCACTCGTCTCCCCTCAGGTGGGACTATGTGATTCTCAAGGCTGTGCCAGTCTAGGTGAACAATGATGTGTTTTCCAGTCCAAATCCTTCTTCCTCTGGAAAACCATCTCTCCCCACCACAACCACACCCTCCATGAGAGGAGGGAGAAATTCCATATTGTCACCAGACCCCACCCTCCACCAGACAGACTACAAGCTGGGCCTATGGGAGAAGCCCTTCTTCCTGGACCTCACCAATTGGTCCAGGGATCTCCACCTTAGCTAGGCCCACTAGTCTTTTTTTTTTTTTTTGGAGACAGAGTCTTACTTTGTCACCCTCGGTAGTGTGTCATACAACAACCTCAAACTCGTAGGCTCAAGAGAGTCTCCTGCCTCAGCCTCCCAAGTAGCTAGGACTATAGGTACCCACCACAATGCCAGGCTATTTTTAGAGACAGGTCCTTGCTCTGGCTCAGATTGGTCTCCAACCTGTGAGCTCAGGGAATCCATCTGCCTTGGCTTCCCAAATCCTGGTGGCATGAGCCACCACACTCGGCTGATTTTTTTTTTTT